>NW_023425355.1:85329896-85748972 GCF_014108415.1 Molossus molossus | reverse complement strand
CAGACTTAGCTGGCAGCCGGCGCCCTCGGATTACACTTCCCGAGGCAGGCTCCACAGCGCAGAGCCAGGACAGAGGCTGAAACACCCACAGCCACTCACCTTGGGCTTCCAGCAGAGGGAGGGCCAGACTGGACTGGAACTGTGTCGGGACACTCGGGATTTGGAGGGCTGCTCAGAGCTTTGGCTGAGTGCAGCCACGCAGGACGGTGGGCATATTGCTCCTTCCCAGGGCTTCTGAGGAGAGGCGCAGCCCCTCCCTCGGAGATCCAAGCCCCACCTGTGGGCCATTGAAGTGCTAATTGAGGCTCACTAACAACCAGCATCTGCCCACCCTCGGAAATCCCTTGGCTAAGCACCTGAGGGAGTTTTCCAATCAAATGACAACCCAAAATCATTCAAGTAACCTAGACTGCTAGCCTCCAGGCAAAAGCTAGAGGATAACAGTACCTTTCCTGGGCTGGCAACTTTAACCAAGGAAAGTAAGACTTGACAGTGGTGTTCAAGTGGGTCCTCCTCGCTCATTCTAAACACAGGAGAGGGAGCCACAAACAGCAGGACACCAACACCCACAGGGAGAACTTGACAGGCTCCAAAGCCCACCAGTGATAGCCAAAATGGTGAAACACAGAAACAAAGCCAAATGAAAGAGCAAGAGCACCTCCACCGAAGATGAGATCAATGTGGAGCAATTAGGCATGTTAACAGAGCTAGATATTCAGAGCATGATTCATTGAGGAAGCTGAACAGCATGAGTAAGGACATAGAGACACTGAAAATAAGCCAATTGGAAATTAAAAACCAAAGAAGAGATAAAAAATGACTATCAGAAATGAAAAAACACATTGGAATGGTTTAAAAAGGCAGAGTAGGGAAGCTGAGGACCGGATCAGTGAATTAGAAGACAGGGTAGAAAAAATCAACCAATCAGAAAAACAAAAGGAAAAAACTATTAAAAAAACAGGAAGACAGCTTAACAGAACTGTGGGACAACAGGAAACATAATAATATTCCCATCATAGGAGTCCCCGAAGAAGAAGAAAATGAGCAAGGGATAGAGAATATATTAAAAAAAAAATAGTGACAGAAAACTTCCCTAATTTGGTGAAGGAAGAAGGCATTCAAGTTCAAGAAGCACAGAGAGTCCCAAGTAAGACGAACCCAAACAGGCCCACACCAAGACCACATAGTAATTAAAATGCCACAAATTAAAGACAAAGAGAGAATCCTAAAAGCAGCAAGAGATAAGCAACAGGTTACCTACAAAGGGAACCCATAAGGCTCTCAGCTGACTTCTCACAAGAAACACTACAGGCCAGAAGAGAATGGCATGAAGTAATCAAAGTCATGAAAAACAAGAATCTGAATCCAAGACTACTCTACCCAGCAAGGCTATCATTCAAAATAGAAGATCAAATACAGAGCTTCCCAGACAAAAAAAAAGGCTAAGGAATACATTAGCACCAAACCAGCACTGCAAGAAATGTTAAAAGGACTGCTGTAATTAGCAGGAGAAATGGGAAGAAAATAGAACCCCACTAAACAAAAATGGCAATAAATAAGTACATATCAATAATCACCTTAAACGTAAATGGATTGAATGCTCCCATAAAAAGACACAGAGTAGCTGATTGGATAAGAAAGCATGACTCATCTATATGTTGTTTTACAAGAGACCCACCTCACAACAAAAGACTCACATAGGTTGAAAGTGAAGGGATGGAAAAAAATTTTCCAAGCAAATGGAAAGCAAAAAAAAAGCTGGGGTAGCAATTCTCATATCTGATAAAATAGATTTCAAATGAAGACCATAACTAGAGACAAAGAAGGCCACTATATAATATTGAAAGGATCTATCCAACAGGAAGATATAACCTTGATAAACATATATGCACCCAATATAGGAGCACCAAAATATATTAAAAATCTTCTGGAGGACTTCCAAGGAGAAATCGACAACAATACAATCATAGCAGGGGACTTCAACACCCCGTTGACAGCACTGGATAGATCCTCTAGGCAAAAAATTAGCAAGGAAACAGAGACTCTAAATGAAGCACTAGACCAAATGGATTTAATAGATATCTACAGAGAATTACACCCCAAAACTACAGAATACACATTCTTCTCAAGTGCACATGGGACATTCTCAAAGATAGACCACATGATAGGACACAAACTAAATCTCTACAAGTTCAAGAAGATTGAAATCATATCAAGCATCTTCTCAGATCACAATGGCATGAAACTAGAAATCAATTGCAACAAGAACATGCAAAGACATTTCAACACATGGAGGCTAAATAGCATGTTATTAAACAATGAATGGGTCACCGAGGAGATCAAGGAAGAAATTAAAAACTTCCTGGAAACCAATGAAAATGAACACACAACAACACAAAATCTATGGGATGCAGCGAAAGCAGTTCTGAGAGGGAAGTTCATAGCACTACAGGCCTACCTCAAAAAACAAGAAAAATTTCTAATTGACTGTCTAACCTCACAACTTAAAGAATTAGAAAGCAAACAAAAAGAAACCCCAGAGCAAGTAGAAGGAAGGAAATAGGAAAGATCAGAGCAGAATAAATGACATAGAGACCAAAAAAAACAATTCAAAGGATCAATGAAACAAAGAGCTGGTTTTTCGAAAAGATAAACAAGATTGATGGACCCTTAGCTAGACTCACCAAGAAACAAGAGAGAGAACCCAAATACACAAAATCAAAATGAAAGAGGAGAAGTAACAACCAACACCACGGAATACAAAAGATCGTTAACAACGTACTATGAACAACTATATGCAACAAAGTCGACAATCTAAGTGAAATGGACAAATTTCTAGAAACACACAGTCTCCCAAAACTATTCCCGAAGAGATAGAAAACTTGAACAGACCAATAACAACTAAGGAAATTGAAGAGGTAATCAAGACTCTCCCAGCAAACAAAAGCCCAGGCCCAGATGGCTTCACAGGGGGAGTTTTACCGAACATTCAAAAAAGAACTAACCACCCATTCTCCTCAAACTATTTCAAAAAATTCAAGAAGAAGGAAGACTTCCAAACACATTCTATGAGGCCAGCATAATTCTAATTCCAAAACCAGAAAAAGACACTACGAAGAAAGAAAACTACAGGCCAATATCCCTGATGAACATAGACGCCAAAATCCTGAACAAAATATTAGCAAATCGGATCCAGAAATACATCAAAAAAATTATTCACCATGACCAAGTGGGATTCATTCCAGGGATGCAAGGCTGGTACAATATTCGCAAATCAATAAACGTGATACACCACATAAACAAAATGAAGAATAAAAACCACATGATCATATCAATAGATGCTGAAAAAGCATTCGACAAAATCCAGCATCCATTTCTGATAAAAACGCTCAGCAATGTAGGAATAGAGGGATCATATCTCGACATAATAAAGGCCATATATGAAAGACCTACAGCCAACATCATACTCAATGGACAGAAACTAAAAACATTTCCATTAAGAACAGGAACAAGACAGGGATGTCCACTTTCGCCACTCTTATTTAACATTGTACAGGAAGTCTTAGCCACAGCAATCAGACATGAAGAAAAAATAAAGGGATCCAATTGGAAAGGAGGAGTGAAACTGTCATTATTTGCAGATGACATGATATTATACATAGAAAACCCTAAAGACTCCATCAAAAATCTACTTAGACTTAATAAATAATTTGGCAAAGTAGCAGGATACAAAATTAACGTCAAGAAATCGACGGCATTCTTGTACATCAATGATGAACTCACAGAAAGAGAAACTGAAAAAACAATCCCATTTACCATTGCGCCAAAAAAATTACGATACCTAGGAATAAACTTCACCAAAGAAGTAAAGGACCTATTTGCAGAAAACTACAGGTCATTGAAAAAAGAAATAGAGGAAGATATAAAAAAGTAGGAAGCACATACCCTGTTCATGGATTGGAAGAATTAACATCATTAAAATGTCCATACTACCCAAAGCAATCTATAGATTCAATGCAATCCCCATCAAAATACCAACGACATATTTCACAGAACTAGAACAAATACATCAAAAGTTCATATGGAACCAAAAAAGACCCGAATAGCCACAGCAATCTTGAAAAAGAAGAACAAAGTAGGTGGGATCACAATACCAGATATCAGGTTATACTACAAAGCGACTGTAACCAAAACAGCCTGGTACTGGCACAAGAACAGGCATATAGACCAGTGGAACAGAACTGAAAACCCAGAAATGGACCCAAGGCAATACGCTCAATTAATATTTGACAAAGGTGGCAAGAGCATACAGTGGAGTAAAGACAGCCTCTTTAATAAATGGTGTTGGGAAATTGGACAGCTATATGCAAAAAAATGAAACTGGACCATCAACTTACACCATACACAAAAATAAACTCGAAATGGATAAAAGACTTAAATGTGACCCGTGAATCCATAAAAATTCTAGTAGAAAATGTAGGCAACAAAATTTCGGACATCATACGGAGCAGAATTTTCACTGATACATCACCTAAGGCAACAGAAATAAAGGAGAAAATGAACACATGGGACTACATCAAACTAAAAAGCTTCTGCACAGCAAAAGAAACAATCATCAAAATGGAAAGGCAACCCACTGTATGGGAGAACATCATTGCCAATGATGTATCAGATAAGGGGTTAATTTCCAATATATATAGAGTGCTCATACAACTCCACAAAAGGAAGACAAAGAACCCAATTAAAAAATGGGCAGAGGAGCTGAATAGACACCTCTCCAAACAGGACATACAAATGGCCAAGAGACATATGAAGAAATGCTCAACATCACTAATCATCAGAGAGATGCAAATTAAAACAACAATGAGGTATCACCTCACACCTGTCAGAATGGCCGCCATCAACAAATCATCAAACAACAAGTGTTGGCGAGGGTGTGGAGAAAAGGGGACTCTAATACACTGCTGGTGGGAATGCAGACTGGTGCAGCCGCTATGGAAAACAATATGGTGCTACCTCAAAAAATTAAAAATTGAACTTCCATTTGACCCAGTGATCCCACTGCTGGGAATATACCCTAAGAAGCCTGAAACACCAATCAGGAAGAATATATGTACCCCCATGTTCATAGCAGCACTATTTACAATAGCTAAGATCTGGAAACAGCCCAAGTGTCCACCAGTAGACGAATGGATAAAAAAGCTGTGGTACATATACACAATGGAGTACTATGCAGCGGTAAGAAAGAAAGATCTCTTATCCTTGAGACGACATGGAGGGACCTGGAAAGTATTATCCTAGTGAAAGAAGCCAAGCAGAAAAAGACAAATACCACATGATCTCACTTATATACGGAATATAATGAATATAACAGTCTGAGGAATACAGTAGACCCAGACACATGGAAGTAGGGCACAGACTGACATCCCTCAGAAGAGGGGATGGGGGTGGGGGGTGGGAAGAGATAAAACACAGAACTTATATGCATGTATGCATGACCAATAGACATGGACAACTAAGCCAGGGACAGGGGCGGAGGTGGGGTGGGGTGGGGGGTGCCAATGGGGTAAAAAGGTAAAATATCTGTAACAAAAACATAAATTAAAGATTTATTGAAAAAAAAAAAGAAAAGAAACAATACAATCAGAAAAGGGAATGTCATGAAGTAATCAAGGTCATGGAAAACAAGGATCTGAATCCAAGACTACTTCACTAAGCAAGGCTGTCATTCAATAAAAGGTCAAATAAAGAACTTTCCAAACCCAAAAAAAGGCCAAGGGAATACATTAGCACCAAACCAGCACTGCACGAAGTGCTAAAAGGACTGCAGGTAATTAGTAGAACAAATAGGAAGAAAAATATAACCAAACCAAACAAAATGGCAATGAATAAGTACATATCAACAATCATCTTAAATGTAAATGGATTGAATGCTCTGATAAAAAGACACACAGTAGTTGATTGGATAGAGAGCATGACTCATCTATGTGTTGTTTACAAGAGACCGACCTCACACAAAAAACAAAAAAAAAAAACAAAAAAAAAACTCACATAGCTTGAAAGTGAAGAAATGGAAAAAAAATCTTCCAAGCAAACAAAAAGGTAAAAAAAAAAGCTGGTGGCAATACTCATATAAGATAAATGGATTTCAAATGAAGGCTATAACTAGAGAGCAAAAAAGGCCACTACATAATATTAAAAAGATCTATCCTACAGGACGATTTAAAACCTTGATAAACTATATGCACCCAAAATAGAGGCACCAAATATATAAAATCTTCTGGAGACTTAAAGGAGAAATCGACAGCAATGCAATCATAGCATGGGGACTTCAACACCCCACTGACATCACTGGATAGATCCTCTGGACAAAAAATTAGAAAGGAAACAGTAACTCTAAATGAAGCACTAGACCAAATGGATTTAATAAATATCTACAGAGAATTACTCCCCAAAACTACAGAATTCACATTCTTCTCAAGTGCACGAGGACATTGTCAAAGATAGACCACATCATAGGACACAAACTAATCTCTACAAGTTCAAAAATATTGAAATCATATCAAGCATCTTCTCAGATCACAATGGCATGAAACTAGAAATCAATTGCATCAAAAAACATGCAAAGATATTTGAACACATGGAGGCTAAATAGAATGTTATTAAACAATGAATGGTTTACCGAGGAGATCAAGGAAGAATTAAAATCTTCCTGGAAACCAATGAAAATGAACACAAAACAAGAAAAAATGTATGGGATGCAGTGAATGCAGTTCTGAGAGGAAATTTATAGCACTACAGGCCAACCTCAAGAAACAAGCAAAATTTCTAATAGACTATCTAACCTTACTAACTTAAAAAATTAGAAAACAAACAAACAAAAACCCCAGAGTAAGTGGAAGGAAATAGTAAGATCAGAGCAGTTAAAAATGACATAGAGACCAAAAAAAACAATTCAAAGATCAATGAAACCAAAGAGTTAGCTTTTCAAAAAGATAAAAAAAGATTGATGGACCCTTATCTAGACTTACCAAGAAACAAAGAGAGAGAACCCAAATACACAAAATCAGAAATGAAAGAAGAGAAGTAACAACTGACACGACAGAAATACAAAAGATCATTAACAACTACGATGAAAATTATAGGTCAAAAAATTTGACAATCTAAATAAAATGGACAAATTTCCAGAAACACAGTCTCACAAAACTGTACTGGGAAGAGATAGAAAACTTGAACAGACCAAGAAAAACTAAGGAAATTTAAGAGGTAATTAACACTCTCCCAGCAAACAAAAGACGAGGCCCAGATGACTTCATGGGGAGTTTTACCAAACACTCAAAAAACTAACACCCTTTCTCCTCAAACTACTTCAAAAATTCAAGAAGAAGGAAGACTTCCAAACTCGTTTTAAGAGGCCAGAATAATTCTAATTCCAAAACTAGAAAAAAACATTAAAAAGAAAGAAACTATAAGCCAATATCCTTGATGAACATAGACGCCAAAATTCTGAACAAAATACTAGTAATAAAATCCAGCAATACATCAAAAAAATTACTCTTCGTGACCAAGAGGGATTCATCCCAGGAATGCAAGGCTGGTACAATAATCGCAAATCAGTAAATGTGATACACCACATAAATAAAATAAAGAATAAATGCCACATGATCATATCAATAGATGCTGAAAAAGCATTCGACAAAATCCAGCACCCATTTCTGATCAAAACGCTCAGCAATGTGGGAATAGAAGGATCATATCTCAAAATAATGAAGGCCATATATGAAAGACCTATAGCCACCATCATACTCAATGGGCAGAAACTAAAAACGATTCCCTTACAAACAGGAACAAGACAGGATTCCCACTTTCACCACTCTTATTTAACATAGTACTGGAAATCTGAGCCACAGCAATCAGACATGAAGAAAAATAAAAGAGATCCAACTGGAAAGGAGGAAGTGCAACTGTCATTATTTGCAGATGACATGATATTATACAAAGAAAACCCTAAAGACTCCATAAAAATCTACTAGAATTAATAAATGAATTTGGCAAAGTAGCAGGATACAAAATTAACGTCAAGAAATTGATGGCATTCTTATATTCCAATTATAACTCACAGGAAGAAAAACTATAAAAACAATCCCATTAACCACCATAGCAAAAATATTAAGATACCAAGAAATAATCTTAACCAAAGAAACAAAGGACTATTTGCAGAAACTACAGGACATTGAAAGAAATACATAAAGAAAGATATAATGAAGTGGAAGTACATACCTTGTTCATGAATTGGAAAATTTAACATAATTAAATGTGCATATTACCCAAAGCAATCTATAGATTCAATGCCATCCCCATTAAAATGCAAACAACGTACTTCACAGAACTAGAAAAAACACTTCAAAAGTTCATATGAAACAAACAAACAACAATAAAAAAATAATAATAATAACCACAGCAATCTTGACAAAGAAGGTGGGATCATAATACCAGATATAACGTTATACTAAAAAGCTACTATAATCAAAACAGCCTGGTACTGGCACAAGAACAAGCATATAGTCCAGTGGAACAGAATTGAGAACCCAGAAATGGAACCAAGGCATTATGCTCAATTAATATTTGACAAAGGAGGCAAGAGCATGCAATGGATTAAAAACAACCTCTTTAATAAATGGCATTGGAACAATTGGACAGCTACATGCAAAAAAAAAAAAAAATGAAACTAGACGTTCAACTTACACCATATACAAAAATAAACTCAAAATGGATAAAGACTTAACTGTAACCCGTGAATCAATAACATTTCTAGAAGAAAATGCAGGCAACAAAATTTTGAACATCATACGCAGCAGAATTTTCACTGATACATCACATAAGGCAACAGAAACAACAGAGAAATGAACATATGGGACTACATCAAACTCAAAATCTTCTGCACAGCAAAAGAAACAACCATTAAAATGGAAAGGCAACCCACTGTATGGGAGAGCATTATTGCCAATGATACATCAGGTAAGGGGTTAATTTTCCAAAATATATAGAGTACTCATGCAACTCAATAAAAGAAAAACAAAGAACCCAATTAAATAATGGGGAGAGGAAGTAAATAGACACCTCTCCAACAGGACATACAAATGGCTAGGAGACATATGAAGAAATGCTCAACATCACTATTATCAGAGAGATGCAAATTAAAGGAACAATGAGGTATCACTTCACACCTGTCAGAATGGCCACCATCAGCAAATTATCAAACAACAAGTGTTGGTAAGGGTGTGGAGGAAAGGGAACTCTAGTACATTTCTGGTGGGAATGCAGACTGGTGCAGTCACTGTGGAAAACAATATGGTGTTACCTGAAAAAATTAAAATTGAACTTCCATTTGACCCAGTGATCCCACTTCTAGGAATATACCCTAAGAAGCCTGAAACACCCAATCAGAAAGTATATATGTACCCCTTGTTTGTAGCAGCACTATTTGCAATCGCTAATATCTGGAAACAGCCCAAGTGTCCATCAGTAGATGACTGGATGAAAAAGCTGTGGTACATATATATGATGGAGTACTATTCAGCTGTAAGAATGAAAGCTCTCTTATCCTTTGAGACAACATGGAGGGACCTGGAGAATATAGGTTAAGTGAAATGAGCCAAGCAGCAAAAGACAAAAACCACATGATCTCACTTATTTGTGGATATTATGAACATAACAGTCTGAGGAATATGGTAGACACAGAGACGTGGAAATAGAGTACAGACTGACAACCCTCAGAAGAGGGGGTTTTGAGGGAAGGGAAGAGATAAACACAGAACTTATATGCATGTACGCATAACCAATGGACATGGACAACAAAGCCAGGGACGAGGTGGGGTGATGGGGAGGAGGGGGTCAATGGGGTAAAAATAAGAAACATCTGTAACAAAAATAAAATAAAAATAAAAAATCAACTGACAAAAAAAAAGTATTCATGACTCATATATTGTATCTACAATAGTCCCAACTCAGAACAAAAGAAACAGAGGATTAAAGTTAAGGGATGGGGATTCCAAAATGGTGGCAGAGTGAATGGAAGCTACACAGACCATCTCCAAAGATGAAACAGGAATTACAACTAAAAAACAAATCATCAAGAAAAGCAACAGAAAAGTAGCTGGAGAGGACCCATATAACCAGGACATTGAATCAAGCCTGGTAGAATCTGCAGAAGCATGAGAGGGTGGGTTGGGAGATCATGGACAGCAGCTATTTTAGATGTGAGCACCTCCCTCGGGGTTGAAATCCAAAGCTGAGTCCACAGCATAGAGGGTTGGGACAAAGCACTAAATTAGCTACAGCCACTCACCTTGGCTCTAACACAGGGAGGATGGATGGGACTGGAATGGTGTGGAGACTCAAGAGTTTGGAGAATGAGGAGGTCATTGGGAGTTTTGTGCTGAATCACTCCCTCATAAGACAGTACCCATATTACTCAAAGAGCCCCTTTCCAGAGCCCCAAAGACAAGCTACATCCCCTCCCTCCAAATTTAACACCACCCAACAGGGCCAGAGAAATGCAAATTGAGACTCACTAATAGCCACCATCTGCCTCACCCACTGGAAATCCTCTAACACTGAACACCTGAGGGATTTTTTTTTCAATAAGCTGAGGGCTCCAACCCAAGGCTTATTAAGTAACTGAAATTAATAGCTGCCAGGCAAAAATCTAAAAGATAACTGAACCTTTACTAGCCTTGTAAATTTACCTAGGAAATTATGACTTGTCAGTGGTGTATAATGTGGATCCTCCCACACTCATCCAAATGCAGTAGAGGGAGCCACAAACAGTGGAACACCAACACCCACAGGGAAAATTTGGCAGGTTCCAAATTACATTGAGATAGCCAAAATGGTGAAACAAAGAAACAAATCACAAATGAAAGAACAAGAAAACTCTACTGAAGATGAGATAAATGAAATGCGGTTAGCCAGTTATTAAAGCTAGAGTTCAGAGCAATGATAAAGAGGAGGCTCAACATAATGAGAAAGAGCCTAGCACTATCAGTAAGTATGTAGAAACACTGAAAACCAACAATTGGTAATGAAAAAATGACATAGAAGAAATAAGAACACATTGGAAAGAATAACAAGAAGAGTAGAGGAAGCCAAGAAACAGATCAGTTAATTAGAAGACAGGGTAGAAAAACTCACCCAATAAGAAAAGAAAAGAAAAAAGAAAAAAAAAAAACAAAAAACATTAAAAAACCAAGGAGACAGCTTAAGAAAACTTTGGAACAACTGGAAACATAACAACATTTGCATTATAGGAGTTCCAGAATTAGAAGAAAATGAGCAAGGGTTAGAGAATATATTTGAAGAAATAGTGACAGAAACCTTTCCTAACTTGGTGAAGAAAAAAGATATTCAAGTTCAAAAAGCACAGAGAGCCCCAAGAAAGAAGAACCCAAACAGGCCCACACCAAAACACAAAATAATTAAAATGTGAAAAATTTTAAAAAACAGACAGAATCCTAAAGGCAGCAAGAGATAAGCAACAGATTACCTACAAAGGAACCCCCATAAGGCTATCAGCTGACATCTCAACAGAAACACTATAGGTCAGAAGCAAATGACATGAAGTAATCAAGGTAATAAAATACAAGGATCTGAATCCAAGAATACAAGGTTATCATCCAAAATAGAAGGTCAGCTCTGGCCAGTTTGGCTAAGCTGTGAAAGCATCGGCCTGTGAACCAGAGAGTCCCAGGTTTGGTTTCTGCTAAGGGCACGTACCTCAGTTGCAGTTTGTCCCTGGCTCTGGTAGGGGTCTTGTGGGTGGCAACCACTTGATGTGTCTCTCTTGCATTGATGCTTTTCTCTGTTTCATCCTTCTCTTCTCCTCCCCCTACTTCTATCTGAAAGATAAATGCAAAAATGTCCTCATTGAGGTTAAAGAAAAAAAAATAGGTGAAATAAAGAGCTTCCCAGACAAAAGCAGGCTAAGGGAATATATTAGCATCAAACTAGAACTGCAAGAAATGTTAAAAGGACTGCTGTAATAAGCAGAAGAATTAGAAAAAATATATAACCACACTAAACAGAAATGGCAATAAATAAGTACTTATAAATAATAACCTTAAATGTAAATGGATTGAATGCTCTGATCAAAAGACACAGACTAGCTGATTGGATAAGAAAGCATGACTCATATATATGTTGTTTACAAGAGATCTACCTCACAACAAAAGACTCACATAGGTTGAAAGTGAAGGGATGGAAAAAAAATGTCCAAGAAAACAAAAACTTTAACAGCTAGGGTAGCAATAATCATATGCAATAAAATAGGCTTCAAAATGAAAGCCATAACAAGATACAAAGAGGGACACTACATAATATAGAAAGAATCTATCCAACAGGAAGATATAACCTTGGTAAATGTATATGCACCCAATATAGGCAAACAAAAATGTATTTAAAATCTTGGCTTCAAAGGAGAAATTGACAGCAACACAACCATAGCAGGGGACCTCAACACCTCACTGACATCACTGGATAGATCCTCTACCAGTGGTTCTAACCTTCCGAATGCCGTAACCCTTTAATACAGTTCCTCATGTTGAGGTGACCCCCGAACATAAAATTATTTTTGTTGCTACTTCATAACTGTAATTGTGCTACTGTTATGTCTTAGGCGACCCTGGTGAAAGGGTCATTCAACCCCCAAAGGGGTCACAACCCATAGGTTGAGAACCACTGCTAGAGACAAAATTAACAACAAAACAAAGATTCTATATGATGCACTAGATCAAATGGATTTAATAGATATCTACAGGGAATTATACCACAAAACTGCAGAATTCAAATTATTCAAGTGTACATGAAACATTCTAAAAGACAGAACACATGTGAGGATACAAACTAAGTCTCTACAAGTTCAAAAATAATAAAATCATATCAAGCATCTTTTTAGATTACAATGGCATGAAACCAGAAATTAATTACAAGAAAAACATGCAAAGACATTTGAACACATAGAGACTAAATAGAATGTTATTAGACAATGAATGGGTTACCAAGGTGATCAAGAAAGAAATTAAAAACTTCCTGGAAACCAACAGAAATGAATACACTACAGCACAAAATTGATGGGATGCAGCGAAAGCAGTCCTGAGGGGGTAGTTGATAGAACTACAGGCTCACCTCAAGAAACAAGAAAATTTTCTAACTGACTATTTAACCTCACAACTGGAAGAACTAGAAAACAAAGAAAAAGAAAACCCCAGAGCACGTAAAAGGAAAGGAATAGTAAAAATCATAGGAGAAATAAACAACATAGAGACAAAATAATAATAATAATAATAATAATAATAATTGCAAAGATCAATGAAACAAAGAGCTGGTTCCTTGCAAAGATAAACAAGATTGAGTGACCCTTAGCTCGACTCACCAAAAAAAAAGGAGAAAAGATGCAAATAAATAAAGTCAGACATGAAAGAGAAAAGTAAAAACTGACACAACAGAAATAAAAAGGATCATTAACAACACTATGAACAATTATACAACAACAAATTGAACAATCTAAGTAAAATAGACATATTTCTAGAAAAAGGTAATCTCCCAAAACTGAACCAGGAATAGATAGAAAACTTGAACAGACTAATAACAACAGAAGAAATTGAAGATGTAATCAAGACTCTCCCAGCAAACAAAAGCCCAGGCCCAAACAGCTTCATGGGGGAATTTTACCTAACATTCAAAGCAGAACTAACACCCATTCTACTCAAACTATTCCAAATAATTCAAGAAGGAAGACTTACAAACTCGTTTTATGAGGCCAGCATAATTTTAATTCCAAAACCAGATAAAGACACTACAAAGAAAGAAACCTACAAGCCTACATTCCTGATAAACACAGATGCCAAAATCCTTAACAAAAATTAGAAATCAGATCCAGCAATACATTAAAAAAGTATTCACCATGACCAAGTGGGATTCATCCCAGGGATGCAAGGATGATATAAAATTCACAAATGAATAAATGTGATACACCATATAAACAAAATAAAAACCATGTGATCATATCAATAGATGTTTAAAAAGCACTTGACAAAACCCAACACCCTTTTCTGATAAAAACACTCATCAATGTGAAAATAGAGGGACCATAGCTCAATATAATAAAGGCCATACATGAAAAACCTACAGCCAACCTTATACTCAATGAGAAAAAGCTAAAAGCATTCCCCTTAAGAACAGAGCCAAGACTGGGATGCCCACATTTGCCACTCTTATTTAACATAGTACTGGAAGACTTAGCCACAGCAATCAGACATGAAATAAAAATAAAGGGGATCAAATTGGAACGGAGGAAATAAAATTGTTACTGCTCGCAAATGACATGATATTGTACACAGAAAACCCTTGAGACTCTATCAAAAATTTACTAAACTTAATAAACTAATTTGGCAAGGGGCAGGATACACAATTCACATTGAGAAATCTAGAGCATTTTTATACACCAATAATGAACTCACAGAAAGAGAAACTAAAAGAACAAGCTTATTTACCATTGTGGCAAAAAAAATTAAGATACCTAGGAATAAACTTAACCAAAGAAGTTAAGAACTTATTTGCAGAAAACTACAGGACATTAAAAAAAAGAAATAAGGGAATATGAATAAAAGTGAAAGCACATACCTTGTTCATGGACTAGAAGAATTAACATCATTAAAATGTCCATACTACCCTAAGCAATCTATGAATTCAAAGCAATCCCCATCAAAAAACAACAGAACTAGAACAAATACTTCAAAAGTTTATATGGAACATAAAAAGACCCTGAATAGCCACAGCATTTTTGAAAAAAAAAAAAAAAAAAAAGAACAAAATAGGAGGGATAAAATAGTGGATATCAGGTTATACTACAAAGTTATTGTAATCAAAACAGCCTGGTACAGGCACACGAACAGGCATATAGATCGATGAAACAAAACAGAGAACTCGAAAATTGACCCAAGACACTATGCTCAATTAATATTTGGCAAAGTTGGCAAAAGCATACAATGGAGTAAAGACAGCATCTGCAATAAATGATGATGAAACAATTGGACAGCTGCATGCACAAAAAAATGAAGCTAGACCACCAATTTACATCATACACAAAAATAAATTCTAAATAGATTAAAGTCTTAAATGTGACTTATGAATCCGTAAAAATCCTAGAAGACAATATAGAGAATAAAATTTTAGACATCATATGCAGCAGAATTTTCAGATACATCACCTAAGGCAACAGAAACAAAGGAAAAAAATGAACACATGGCACTACATCAAACTCAAAAAATTCTGCACAGCAAAAGAAACAACAGTCAAAATGGAAAGTGAACCCACTATATGAGAGAGCATAATTGTCAAAGATAAATCAGATAAGGGGTTAATTTCCAAAATATATAGAGTGCTCATACAACTCAACAAAAGGAGGACAAAGAACCCAATTAAAAAATGGACAGAGGACCTAAATTGACACCTCTCCTAACAGGACATACAAATGGCCAAGAAACATATAAAAGAATGCTCAACATCACTAATCATCAGAGAGATGCAAATTAAAACAATGAGATCTCACCTCACACCTGTCAGAATGGCCGCCATCAACAAATCATCAAACAAGTGTTGGCAAGGGTGTGAAGAAAGGGGGACTCTAGTACAATGTTGGTGGGAATGCAGACTGGTACAGCCACTATGGGAAACAATAGTTTCCTCAAAAAATTAAAAATGAAACTGCCATTTGACACAGTGATCCCCCTTCATGGAATATATCCCAAGAAGCCTGAAACACAATGAAGAAGAATGTATGCACCCCTATGTTTATAGCAGCATTTTTAACAATACCTAATATCTGGAAACAACCCAAGTGTCTGTCAATAGATGAGTGGATGAAAAAAAAAAAAAATCTATGGTACATTAACACAATGGGGTACTACCATACAGCTGTAAAAAAGATTTCTTAACTTTGGAGACCACATGGAGGGATCTGGAAAGTATTATGCTGAGTGAGATAAGCCAGTCAGAGAAAGACAAGTACCACATAATCTCACTTATTTATGAAACATCATGAACAAAATAAGCTGTCAACAAAAATAAATCCAGAATCATGAAAGTAGGGAACAGACTAACAAACTTCAGAGGGATGGTGATTGGGAGGGGTGGGAAGAGATAAACTAAAGAACTTATATGCATACATGCACAACCAATGGTCACAGACCAGGTGATTGAAGAAGGAGGGGGTGGAATCAGGGAGGAGGGGTCAATGGGGAAAAAAGGGAGACACCTGTAACACTTCTTTTTTATTTATTAGTTTTTGTTACAGATGTTTCTCATTTTTTCTTCATTGACAACCTCCTCCCATTCTCCCCACCCCATCCTCAGCTTTGTTGTCTATGTTCATTGGTCATAAATGCATACAGGTAAGTTTTGTGGTTTATCTCTTCCCCCACAAACACCTCCCTCCTCTGATGCTTGTCAGCCTGTACCCCACCTCCACGTCTCTGGGTTAATTTTGTTCAGAAGTTTGTTTAGTTCAATATATTCCACAAATAAGTGAGATCATGTTATATTTGTTTTTCTCTGCTTAGCTTGCTTCACTGAGCATAATACTCACCAGGTTCTTCCACGCCATCTCAAAGGATAAGAGATCTTTCTTACAGATGCATAGTATTACATTGTGTACATGTACCGTGGCTTTTTAATCCACTCATCTACTGATGGACACTTGGGTTGTTTCCAGATCTTAGCTATTGTAAATAGTGCTGCTGTGAACATAGGGGTACATATATTATTTCTGATTGGTGTTTCAGGCTTCTTTGGGTATATTCCTAGAAGTGGGATCACTGGGTCAAATGGCAGTTCAATTTCTAATTTTTGAGGTAACACCATAGGGTTTTCTACGGTGATTGCACCAGTCTGCATTCCCACCATTTGTGTACGAGAGTACCCTTTTCTCCTCAGCCTTGCCAACACTTGTTGTTTGAGGAACTGATGATGACGGCCATTCTGACAGGTGTGAGGTGATACCTCATAGTTGTTTTCATTTGCATCTCTCTGATTATTAGTGACGTTGAGCATTTCTTCATATGTCTCTTGGCCATTTGTATGTCCTTTTTGGAGAGGTGTCTATTTATGTCCTCTGCCCTTTTTTTAAAAATTGGGTTCTTTGTCTTCCTTTTGTTCAGTTGTATGAGCACTCTATATATTTTAGAAATTAACCCTTTATCTGATGCATCATTGGCGATTATGGTCTCCCATATAGTTGGATCCCTTTCCATTTTGATGGTTGTTTTTTCTTTTTCTTTTTGCTGTGCAGAAGCTTTTGAGTTTGATATAGTCCGATGTGTTTATTTTTTTCTTTGTTTCTCTTGCCTTAGGTATTGTATCAGTAAAAATTTTGTTGCATATGATGTCTGAGATTTTGTTGCCTACATTTTCTTCTAGAATTATTATAGATTCATGAGTTACATTTAAGTACTTTATCCATTTTGAGTTTATTCTCATGTATGTTGTAAGTTGGTGTTCTAGCTTCATTTTTTGCAGGTACCAGTCCAACTTTTCCAACACAATTTATTGAAGAGACTGTCTTGACTACAAAGTGTGCTCTTGCCACCTTTGTCAAATAGTAATTGAGCATATTGTCTTGGGTCCATTTATTGTTTCTCTATTCTGCTCCATTCATCTATCTGCCTGTTCTTGTTTTGATCACAGTAGCTTTGTAGTATAACCTGAAACCTGGTGATGTGATTTCTCCTACTTTATTCTTCTTTTTCAAGATTGCTGTGGCTATTCGGGATCTTTTTTGGTTCCATATAAACTTTTGTAGTGTATTTTCTAGTTCTGTGGAGTATGTCCTTGGTATTTTGATTGGGATTGCACTGAATCTATAGATTGTTTTGGGTAGTATAGACATTTTAATTATGTTAATTCTTCCAAACCATGAACAAGGTATATGCTCCCACGTTTTTTTATCTTCCTCTATTTCTTTTTTCAATTACCTGTAGTTTTCTGTGAAGAGGTCCTTTACTTCTTTGGTTAAGTTTATTCCTAGGTATCTTAATTTTTTTTGCTTTGATGGCAAATGAGATGGTCTTTTCAGTTTCTTTTTCTGTGAATTCATCATTGGTGTATAAGAATGCCATTGATTTCTTGATATTAATTTTGTATCCTGCTACTTTGCCAAATTCATTTAATAAGTCTAGTAGATTTTTGACGGAGTCTTTGGGGTTTTCTATGTATAGTATCCTGTCATCTGCGAATAATGACAGTTTTACTTCCTCCTTTCCAATTTGGAACACCTTTATTTATTTATTTTTAATGTCTAATTGCTGTGGCTAAGACTTCCAGTACTATGTTAAATAAGAGTGGTAAAATAGGGCATTCCTGTCTTGTTTTTGTTCCTAAGGGGAATGATTTTAGTTTTTACACATTGAGTATGATGTTGGTTGTAAGTTTATTATATATGGCCTTTATTATGCTGAGATATAATCCCTCTATTTCCACATTGCTGAACGTTTTTATCAAAAATGGGTGCTGGATTTTGTCGAATGTCTTTTCAGCATCTATTTATATGATTATATGGTTTTTATCTTTCCTTTTGTTTATGTGATCTATCACATTTATTGATTTGCGAATATTGTACCATCCTTGCATCCCTGAGATAAAACCGACTTGGTCATGATGAATAACTTTTTTTGATGTATTGCTGGATCCAATTTGCTAATATTTTATTCAAGATTCAGGCATCTGTGTTCATTAGAGATATTGCCCTGTAGTTTTCTTTCTTTGTAGTGTCTTTTTCTGGTTTTGGAATTAGAATTATGCTGGCCTCATAAAATGAGTTTGGAAGTGTTCCATCTTCTTAGATATTTTGGAATAGTTTGAGAAGAATGGGTACTAGCTCTTCTTTGAATGTTCGGTAAAACTCCCCCATGAAGCCACAGGGCCTGGGCTTTTGTTTGCTGGGAGTTTCTTGATTATATCTTCAATTTCCTTTGTTGTTATTAGTCTGTTCAAGTTTTCTATCTTTTCCTGAGTCATTTTGGGAGGCTGTGTGTTTCTAGAAATTTGTCCATTTCTCCTAGATTGTCCAGTTTGTTGGCGTATAATTGTTCCTAGTATGTTTCAATGATTCCTTGTATTTCTGTGGTGTCAGTTCTTACTTCTTCTCTTTCATTTCTGATTTTGTTTATTTGGTTTCTTTCTTTTTTCTTTCTTGGTGATTCTGGCTAAAGGTCCATGGATATTGTTTATCTTTTCAAAGAACCAGCTTTTGTTTCATTGATCTTTTGAATTGGTTTTTTAGTCTCTATGTCGTTTATGTCTGTTCTGACCTTTACTATTTCCTTCCTCCTACTAGCTCTGGGTTTTCCTTTTTGTTTACTTTCTAGTTCTTTAAGTTGTAGAGTTAGAAAGTCAATTAGAAATTTTTCTTGTTTCTTGAGGTAGGCCTATAGTGCTATGAACTTTCCTCTCAGGACTGCTTTCACTGTGTCTCATAGATTTTGTGTTGTTATGTGTTCATTTTCATTGGTTTCCAGGAAGTTTTTAATTTCTTCCTTGATCCCATTCCTTAGTAACCCATTTGTTGTTTAATGACATGCTATTTGGCCTCCAAATGTTTAAATATTTGTGTGCATTTGTATTGTAATTGACTTCTAGTTTCATGGTACTGTGATCTGAGAAGATGCTAGATATGATTTCAATTTTCTTGAATTTGTAGAGACTTGCTTTCTGTCCTAACATGTGGTCTATCTTTGAGAATGGCCCATATGCACTTGAGAAGAATGTATATTCTGCAGCTTTCGGGTGAAATGTTCTGTAAATATCAAGTAAGTCCAACTGATCTAGTTTGTCTTGTAAGGACTCTATGTCCTTGTTAATTTTTTGTCTAGAAGATCTATCCAGTGGTGTCAGTGGTGTGTTAAAGTCACC
Organism: Molossus molossus; assembly: GCF_014108415.1. NCBI lineage: Eukaryota > Metazoa > Chordata > Mammalia > Chiroptera > Molossidae > Molossus > Molossus molossus. The sequence goes on along the minus strand of NW_023425355.1, from coordinate 85,729,010 downwards.
CACTATGATTGTGTTGCTATTGATCTTTCCATTCAAGTCCTCTAGAAGTCTTTTTAATATATTTTGGTGCTCCTGTATTTGGTGTGCATATGTTTACCAGTGTTTTATCCTCTTGTTGCATTGCTCCTTTTAATATTATGTAGTGACCTTCTCTGTCTCTTATTATGGCCCTTGTTTTAAAGTCTATCTTGTCAGATAAAAGTATTGTTACAGCAGCTTTTTTTTTTTTTTTCATTTTCATTTGCTTGAGAAATTCTTTTCCATCCCTTCACTTCTTCACTTTCATCCTGTGTGAGTCTTTTGTTGTAAGGTGGGTCTCTTGTAAACAGCATATATATGGGTCGTGTTTTCTTATCCAACTAGCTACCCTAAGTCTTTTGATTGGAGCATTTAAGCCATTTACATTTAAGGTAATTATTGATAGTTAGTAGCCATTTTAATTTTATGCCTGTGTTCTCTCTCTCTCTCTCTCTCTCTCTCTCTCTCTCTCTCTCGTTTCTTTTTCTTCTTACAACAGTACCTTCAGCAATTCTTGCAGTACTGGTTTGGTGGTGGTAAATTCCTTTAAATTTTTTTTTTTTTATCCGTGAAGCTCTTTATTTCTCCTTCAATTTTAAATGATAGCCTTGCTAGACAGAGTAGTCTTGAATTCATACCCTTCCCTTGCATTACTTTGTACACTTAATGCCATTCCCTACTGGCCTGCATCATTTCTATTGAGAAATCAGCTGACAGTCTAATGGGAGCTCCCTTGTAAGTAACTTTCTGTCTCTCTCTTGCTTTCTTTAAGATTCTTTCTTTGTCTGTAATGTTTGCCATTTTTATTATGATGTGTCTAGCTGTGGGTCTTCTGGGGTTCATCTTGATTGGGACTCTCTGTGTTTCCTGGACTTGTGTGACGTTTTCCTTCACCAGTTTAGGAAAGTGTTCTGTCATTTCTTCAAACAAGTTCTCTATACTTTTCTCTGATTTTTCTCCTTCTGGTATCCCTATAATGCAAATGTTGTTAAGTTTTGGATTGTCCCACAGCTCCCTTAAACTTTCCTCCTGCTTCTTAATTTTTTTTTTTCCATTTGCTGCTCTATTTGAGTATTTTTCTTTACCTTGTCTTCTAAGTCGCTGTTTCGGTCTTCAGCTTCTTCTAATCTACTATTAAACCCTTCTAAGGTATTTTTCATAACAGCTATGTCATTATTTCCTCTTGTTTTTTATGCATAGCTTCTACTTCTTTATGTGTAGCTTCTACTTCTTTTTTAAGCTGAAATAGTTCCCAGTGAGTTCTTCATTATTATTATTAAGTTGCTTGTAGTTCTCACCAAATTGTTTGAGTACCCTTAAAATCATTGCTTTGAATTCTTTATCTGACATGCTTCTGTTTTCCATTTCCTATAGTTCTTTTTCTGGTAATTCCTCTTTGTCTTTCCTTTGGGTATTGTGTCTTTGTCTCCTCATTTTAGCTGTCTGGTAGCTCTGTACCCGCTGAGAAATGTTTAGAAGTGTATGCAGCTCCCTGTGTATCAAATAAGGCTACTGTGCCTCCCAGAATGTTTTGTTGCATGTTGCCTCTTGCTTGCTGTGTATCCTGGAGGACTGACTACTTGGGGCTGGTATTGGTGTATCCTTGTAGGTGCTGCTGCTGAATCATGTGGGCCCCTCTGGAGCTGTGTTCTCAGCTGGTCACTGGTGCCACCTGTAGCTGTATAGATCAGGCCCTGTTGGAGCTGTGCTCCCTTCCCATACCATGGGCAGCTGGGTTGCACAGTCCTTTTGGAGACCTGTCTCCTCACCTATCTTGTGGGTATCTGGGCTCCATAGGCCTCTCTGGTGCCCCATCACCCCACAGGTCCCACAGGCAGCTGGATCGCACAATCCCTTTGGAGACCTGGCTCTAAGCCTATCTTGTGGGCTGCTGGGTGGCACAGGCCTCTCTGGTGCCTCCACACCCTGCAGGTCCTGTGGGTAACTGGATCACACAGTCCCTTTATTAACCTGGCTCTATGTCTATCTTGTGGGCTCCTGTGTTGCACAGGCCTCTCTGGTGCCTCAGAAACCCACAGGTCCCATGGGTAACTGGATTGCACAGTCCCTTTGGAGACCTGGCTCACACCTATCTTGTGCACAGTTGGGTCGCACAGGCCTTTTTGGTGCCCCTGCACCCTGCAGGTCCCGAGGGCAGGCAGCTGGATTGCACCAGTCCCTCTTGGGCTCCAGCTTCCCACTGTTCTTGTGGGATGCTGGGTTCCACAGGTCTCTGTGGAGCCCCAGATCCTGCAGCTGGTGGCTACGGAGCACTGCTGCCCTGTGGGGCTCAGCTCCTGCTCAGCCTTTGATGTAGCTTTTGGGGATGGGTCTCAGGTGCTGGTCTGTGCTTCTGTTGCCAAGGGATGGATGTCTGCTCCCCAGCCTCTGTTGCTGGGGGTATATCTTGACTCTGATTGGGCTGCTACTGTGGAGATGGTGCTGGGCTCCCAACTGCTTGTGGCCTCCACAACCAGCACCTTGGCAGCTCCACTACTGTGCACTGGTCTGTGTTGAAACAGGGTTTCCACTGGTCCAATGGTGCCAGTTGCACTGGTGGGCTCAGGCTGCTGGGCCCTAGCTGCTCCCACTGCCTCCTCCCAGGGAAGATCTGGGATCTTCCAAAATGGTGGGACCTCCACGCAGTGCAGGGACAAGCGCTCTGGAGAGCTGCTTACCATGGTAGCCGGCTGCTCCCATCCACAGCACAGGAACCTTCTCCTCCACATCTCTGCATTGCTGGAGTTTGTTCGTCCACCTTCACATCCACTCACTCTCTCACACTCTCGTTTGCTCTCTCACATACTCACCCTCCCTCCAGTCCTGCCCACTGTCATCTTTACATATGTAAAACTTCTAACAATAAGAAAAAAACATAAAACTCATACTCCTTTTTTTTTTAAAAAAAATTTTTCTTCATTGATTTTAAAGAGAGGAGAAGGGAGAGGGAGCTAGAAACATGGATGAGAGAGAACATCAATTGGCCACCTCCTGCATGTGCCCAGCAGGAATCAGGCCCACAACCTGGACAAGTATCCTGACCAGGAATAAAACCAGCAACCTCTTGGTGCATGGTTCGATGCTTGACCACTGAACCACACTAGCCAGTCTCATACTCCTTTTTAAAACATCTCATTTCTTCCACCACACACATTAATCACTAAGACCTGTTGATGCTACATGCTAAACAGTTCTCACCTTTATGTACTTCTTTCCATAGAGTCACTACCTTAATGCAGGATACCATATTTTCTCAACCATATTAATACAACAGCCTCACAGCTGGTTCCCTTGACCCTGGTGATGTTCACTTCCAATTCTCCACATAGAGTGACCTCTGTGGATATTGATACAAGCATATTATTCCTTTGTTTAAAACCATTCATGGGTTTCCTTTTGTACAGAGGATAAAACCCAACTCTTCAATGCAGATTATACTCTAATCCAACATTTACATAGAGTTGTTGTCATCCTGAACTACTTGCAGTGCTCCAAATATTCCATGCACTTGGACACTCCTCCCATCACACACTGATTACATGACAAACACCTGTTGATCCTCCTTACTTTTCATTTTATGTCTCTTTCTGAGGTCTGGGCTAGGTATCCTGGCTATATGCTCTCATAGAACTTGGTACTCCTCCTATTATAGCCCTGTCATTACTTTTTTACCTAGCTTCCTTGCCCAACTGGATTGTAGAGCTCCATGAAGGAAAGGCCAAGTCTATCTTGCTCATGTATATATTTCTAGCACAAAGTTCACGGCCTATATCCGAGGCTCAACCAATGTTCACTGAATGAATGAACAAACCCAGATAAACTTGAGCCCCACACATTTCAAAAGGGGAACACAAATCAAGAAAAAAGATATAATTTTATTTAAAAATGCAATTTATATACATCTCTGAATACAATTGTTTTCTTTAAAAAAATATGATAACAAAAGTGTTCAGCTGTGTGTAGTGGGATTTTATTCTTTCTTCCACATAACCTAATTTACCAAATTTTCTATAATGAGTATGCCTTACTTTTACGGTAATAAAAGGTTATATTATAAAATAAAAAAGAAGAACCCTACTACATAATAGTTTTACCTCTTTTCCTCAAAATAGAGTATCATATTCAGTGAAATATGATCACTTTTTTTTATTATTGTTTTGCTGGAATGTGAATAACAACATGAAATCTCTGCCTTACTCAATACCAGTAAGAAGTATACATTGATAGCATAACCCAAGTTGCAAAAATCACAATATTCTCTAGGACCAGAAATGTCACAAGTGTTTTTCATATGGTTTTAAAAATTCTGTTGAGCCCAGCTGGTGTGGTTCAGTGGTTGAGCATCAACCCATGCACCAAGAAGTCACCGGTTCAATTGCTGGTCAAGGCACATGCCCATATCGTGGACCATATCCCCAGTGGGGGGCATGCAGGAGGCAGCCAATTGGTGTTCTTTCTCATCAATGTTTCTCTCTCTCTCTTCTTCTTGTTTCCTCTCTCTCTAAAGTCAATAAAGATAAAAATTTTATTTTAATTCTGTTTAAATTATTTTTAATAAAAAGAACTCGGATTCTGGTTTAATGCACAAAAACAAAACTGTCAACTTTATTTCATTAAGTAAACATGACAAAATTAAGAATTAATTTTCATATTTCTAAAATGCTTCATCAGGTTTAGTCTCCTCTGCTCTGAATGGCTTGCATTCTTCTCAATGAAAAAATAATGCTACAAAAGAAAAGGATAATTAAACAACTTGCAAGGACTAGCATATATCCATCACACTTTGTTATAACAGGAAATGACTACATCAAAGTTATCAAACTCTATATATTGAAATTTTAAAATAATAAAGTTGCCCTGGCCAGTTTGGCTCAGCGGTTAGAGCGTCGGCCTGCGGTCCGGAGAGACCCGAGTTCGGTTCCCGCTAAGGGCACGTACTTCGGTTGCAGTTTGTCCCCGGCCCTGGTTGGTCGTGCGGGTGGCAGCCACTCGATGTGTCCCTTCACGTCGATGTTTCTCTCTCTTTCTCCCTTCCTCTCTCTCCCTCCCACTCTATCTGTACAAAAAATGGAAAAATATCCTCGGGTGAGGATAAAAACAAAAAAAAACAAAACAAAAAAATAAATAAATAAATAAAATAATAAAGTTAACTCCCATGCCCCAGTGAAGAGCTTGCCGAGTACGTATTGTTAATCTAGTTATAATGTCACATATGTGTGCATGTGTGTACATACATATGTGTATATATGTACAGAATTAAATGTTATACAAAGTAATATATAGGTATGTGTAATAATATACATGTATAATTATTACATATATTTATTATACTACCTTATAAAAATATTATAATATACATATATACATAATACTATGTATAAGAATTTTCTTTTGATTCTTCTGAGATAAGTCCATTTTCCTACTCATCTAGTCCAAACTTCTCATTTTACAACTTGTTAAACTCAAGCCCAGAAAACGGACTTAACCAAGCTTCCACTGTAAATAAAGGCATAACGGAGACTAGAACCAGAGTCTCCTGACACTAAATTCAATGGTCTGTTATTTCACTCCTCTACTCTTTTGTAACTGGGACTATATATGAACACTTTAAATTTGAATTACAAGTTGCAATTTTCAAAACATTTGCACATGAATTATGTTGTTTAAGCAACACAAAAATCTCAAATGATGGTATTGAGGAGCTGAAAGATTAAGTTGCTCACTAGTTAATGGCCTGGGTTTTCTGACTTTCAGTCCAGTACTGTATTCCCTAAAGTATACCTCTTTTCTCTGGACCACAGGCTGACGCTCTAACCGCTGAGCAAAACTGGCCAGGGCTATACCTCTTTTCTCATCAACCATTTTATTCTTACATCGTCCTTCAAAACCACTGTAGGAGAAAGAGTCCTAGGCCAAGGCTAGGGGACAAGCAAGCATGTACAAGTGAGGGCCAGGTCATCCCTAGTTCATGATTTTGGAAAACCCTCTCTCAACCTCTTCTAACACTGCATTGGATAAGTTTGAGGAGCAGGTAGCTGATCCAATCCCAGATCTTTCAGACTACTGAGGCTATATCCTCTATCCTCTAGATGTGTGGTGTAGTCAACTCACATGGGGATTATGACCATTATTATATTGCAAGAGTGTCTATCATGAAGTCTCAGAGTCAGAGAGGACAGATTCCATTTCTTTGTTTCCCATGAAGGGCTGAACTATGTATACCAAATAATGTGGCATGCAAATAACTTGGTACATTTCTTGTCTACTTTTCTACCATCCAAGTATCCCTAGTGATATTATCATTTCAGAAGTTGACAATTCTGTGGTCCAAACATTTGTGGTAATTGAAGAAAGGAAGGAGTGGGGAAGAGCAGGGAGGAAGGGTCAATGGGGGAAAAGGGAGGGAACATCTGTAGTACTTTCAACAAAATAAATAAATAAATAAATAAATAAATAAATAAATAAATAAATTATACATATATACATATATCTAAAAAAATTATTTATTTATTTATTTATTTTTTTATTCTCACCTGAGGACATTTTTTCATTTTTTACTCAGATAGAGCAGGAAGGAGAGAGAGGAAGAGAGAGAAACATCGATGTGAAAGGGACACATCGAGTGGCCGCCACCCACACGATCCAACCAGGGCTGGGGACAAACTGCAGCCAAGGTATGTGCCCTTAGCGGGAACCGAACCCGGGTCTCTGTGGACCGCAGGCTGACGCTCTAACTGCTGAGCCAAACCGGCCAGGGCAATATATCTAAAAAAATTAAAAATGCATTAAATAAACCAAAATGATGGTAACAAGAATAAAATATTAAGTACTTCAACTTTATATTTTATTGCTGTTACCTTTATTCTCTTGCTACTTTTCATCAGTTAATCCTTCCTCATTTTCCATTGCTGCCCTTAACATTTTAGCATCTCTCTTTAGTTTGTTTCTTTGCTTCTTCAACCCCTTCAAAATCCTGTTAGCTTTCCTTTGTAAAGGATTGATCCATTTGTTATAATGTTAAAAGTTCAAAGTAAACCTTATTTCTCAACAGTGATAAAACTATAACAATGTCAGGTTATAAGGAAAAAGCTATTTGCCCACATATAACTCTTGACAAATTCCCACCTGATTGTTTAACTCACTGAATTTAATAAACCTAATACAAAGTACTAAACATAGCCCATTTGTATTTATCATTATAACCATTATTATTACTTAGTGTCAGTTTTTTTGTTTCTTGTTTTTGGTTTTTTTGTGGTACATGCCCCTAGTGGGAACCAAACCCAGGATTCTCTGGTCCGCAGGCCTACGCTCAACCGCTGAGCCAAACTGGCCAGGGTTACTTAGTGTCATCTTGATCATTTCATCCAACAAGAATGTTGTCCTACTTCCCTCTCCTGAAAACAACATCACCCACATTTCAAGGCTCCGCTTATATATTATTTGTCTAAGAAGTCTTCTTTTTCATTCCTAGCTTATAGGAATCCCTTCCTCCTATGAATTTCAAAATTAAATAGCAATAGTTCACATTACATTATCTTTTAGAATTTTGTACTTTCACTACCTATTGCTATCTTTGGTCATAATCTTGTATTTTCTTACATTTGTCTGGACAATAGTGGGGGGGGGGAGTCACTAGAAAGCTTATTACAGGACAAGAACTTGGCCAGGTCTTTTATATTTTTTATATTTTTATTTGTTTATCCTCACCCAAGGAAACTTTTTGCATTCATCTTCAGATAGAGCAGGAAGGACAGAGGGAGGAAGAGAGAGAGAAACATTGATGTGAGAGAAACATATTGACTGGATGCCACCCACAGGACCCCAACCAGGGCCGAGGACAAAATACAATTGAGGTACCTGCCCCTAGCAGGAACCAAATCCTAGGAAAACCAAACCCGGGTCTCTCTGGACTATGGGTCAATGACCTTTTTATTTTTTAATTTAATTTGTATTTAATTAATTTATTTATTTTTGTTACAGATGTTTCTCCTTTTTCCACCCACTGACACCCGACTCCCCCTCCATACCCACCCAGTCTCCAGCTTGGTTGAGCATGTCCATTGATCATGCATACATGCATATAAGTTCGGTAGTTTATCTCTCCCCGACCATGCACTCTTCTGGGCATTGTCAGTCTGTACCCCACTTCAACGTCTCTGGGACTACCCCGTTCCTCAGACTGTTATGTATATTATCTTCCACAAATAACTGAGGTCATGTAATATTTGTCTTTCTCTGCTTGGCTTCTTTCACTTAGAATGATAATCCCCAGGTCCCCCCATGTTGTCTCAAAGGATAAGACAATTTTCTTTCTTACAGCTGCATAGTACTCCATTGTGTATATGTACCACTGCTTTTTTATCCATTTGTCTATTGACGGAGATTAGGGCTGTTTCCAAATCTTAGCTATTATAAATAGTGCTGCTATAAACACAGGAGTACATCTAATTTTTCTGATGGGTGTTTCAGGCTTCTTAGGGTATAATCCTAGTAGTGGGATCACTGGGTCAAATGGAAGTTCAATTTTTAATTTTTTGAGGTAACACACTATTGTTTTCCATAGTGGCTGCACCAGTCTGAATTCCCACCAGCAATGTACTAGAGGCCCCTCTTCTCCACACCCTTGCCAACACTTGTAGTTTGATGATATGTTGATGGTGGCCATTCTGACAGGTATGAGGTGATACCTCATTCATGTTTTAATTTGCATCTGTCTGATGATTAGCAATGTTGAGCATTTCTTCATATGTCTCTTAGCCATTTGTATATCTTGTTGGGAGAGGTGCCTATTTAGTTCCTCTGCCCATTTTTTAATTGGGTTCGTTGTCTTCCTTTTGTTGAGCTGTATGAGCCCTCTATATATATTGGAAATTAACCCCTTACCTGATGTATCATTGGCAATGATGCTCTCCCATAAAGTGGGTAGCCTTTCCATTTTGGTGGTTGCTTCTTTTGCTGTGCAGAAGCTTTTGAGTTTGATGTAATCCCATGTGTTCATTTTCTCCTTTGTTTCTGTTGCCTTAGGTGATGTATCAGTGAAAATCCTACTGCATATGATGTCTGAAATTTTGTGGCTTACATTTTCTTCTAGGATTTTTATGGATTCATGACTCATATTTAAGTCTTTTATCCATTTTGAGTTTATTCTTGTGTATGGTGTAAGCTGATGGTCTAGTTTCATTTTTTTTTTTTTTTGCATGTAGATGCCCAATTCTCCCAACACCATTTATTAAAGAGGCTGTCTTTACTCCACTGTATGTTTTTGCCCCCTTTGTCAAATGTTAATCGAGCATATTGTCTTGGGTCCATTTCTGGGTTCTCTATTCTGTTCCATTCATCTATCTGCCTGTTCTTGAGCCAGTACCAGGCTGTTTTGATTACAGTGGTTTTGAAGTATAACATGAAATCTGGTAATATGATCCCTCCAACTTTGTTCTTCCTTTTCAAGATTGGTGTGACTATTCAGGGTCATTTTTGGTTCCATATGAACTTTTGAAGTATTTGTTCTACTTCTGTGAAGTATGTCGTTGGTATTTTGATGGGGATTGCATTGAATCTATAAATTGCTTTAGGTAGTATGGACATTTTAATAATGTTAGTTCTTCCAATCCGTGAAAAAGGTTTGTGCTTCCGCTTGTTTTTATCGTCCTTTATTTCCTTTTTCAATGACCTGCAGTTTTCTAAGATTAGGTCCTTTATTTCTTTTGTTACGTTTATTCCTAGGTATCTTAATTTTTTGCTGCAATGGTAAATGGGATATTTTGTTGTTGTTGTTGTTTCTCTTTTTGTAATTTAATCATTGGTGTATAAGAATGCTATTGATTTCTTTTTTTTTTTTTTTTTTTTTTTAGGTAAATTGTTTTTATTTTTTTTATTTTTTATTTTTTATTTTTTTTTATTTTTATTTTCCCAAATCTTTATTGTTGGATGTAAAATGTATTACAGATGTTCCACATTTTTCCCCCATTGACCCCCTCCTCCCCGCTCCCGCCCCCCTCCCACCTTTTCCCACACTATTGTCTGTGTCCATTGGTTATGCATATAAGTTCTTTGGTTTATTTCTTCCCACCCACCCCCAACCCCTTTCCCTTTGAGGTTTGTCAGTCTAGCAATGAATTTGTGCTTCTTAATCCCTTCACCCTTTTCACCCATTCCCCCAACCCCCATCCCAACTGGCAACCAACAAAATGTTCTCTGTATCTATGAGAATGTTTCTGTTCTTCCTGTTCATTTTGTTTGTAGATTCCATTGTTGATAGATATGTATTCATTGCCCTTTTGTTTGTTCATACATTTTATCTTTTTCTTCAAAAAGACCCTTCATCATTTCATATAATAACGGTTTGGAGGTGATGAACTCCTTTAACTTTTTCTTGTCTGGGAAAGTTTTTGTATGTCCATCGATTCTAAATGACAGCTTTGCAGGATAGAGTAATTTTGGTTGTAGGTTCTTGGTTTTCATCACTCTGAATATTTCTTGCCACTCCCTTCTGGCCTGCAAAGTTTCTTTTGAGAAATCAGCTGACAGCCTAATGGGTACTCCCTTGTAGGTAACTAGCTGCCTTTCTCTTGCTGCTTTTAAGATTCTCTCTTTGTCTTGAACCTTTTGCATTTTGATGATGATGTGTCTTGGTGTGTGCCTCTTGGGGTTCATCTTGTTTGGGACTCTCTGTGCTTCCTGGACTTGTATGTCTGTTTCCTTCACCAAGTTAGGAAAGTTTTCTGCCATTATTGTTTCAAACAGGTTTTCGATTTCTTGTTCTCTCTCTTCTCCTTCGGGCACCCCCAAGATGCGAATGTTGGCATGCTTGACGTTGTCCCAGAGGCTCCTTACTCTATCCTCATTTTTTTGGATTCTTTTTTCTTTTTGCTGTTCTGATTGGGGATTTTTTGCTTCCTTATATTCCAAATCGATGGTTTGCTCCTTGGATCTACATACTCTATTATTGAAGCTGTGTAAATTATTCTTTATTTCAGTTAATGCCTCCTTTAATTCTAACTGTGTATCCATGATTTCTAACTGGTCCTTTTTTATGCTCTTGAGGCCCTCCCTAAGTTCACTGAGGTTCTCACTAAGTTCATTGAGCATCCTTATAAGCAGTATTTTGAACTCAGTATCTGTTAGGTTGCTGATCTCCCTTTCGCTTAGTTCTTTTATTGGGGTTTTGTTCTGTTCTTTCATTTGGGACCTGTTTCTTTGTATCCTCATTTTGACTGCCTCCCTGTGTTTGTTTCTGTGTATTACTTAATGAGAGGTATGGGGCTCGCTGAGACCCGGTGCTGCTCGTTTGAAAGAATTTAGAAAAAACCTGAAGCAGGATCCAAGACCGGCCAATCCTATGGTTAAGCAAGTGACAACAGCTTGAAAGTTGTGTGGGGCGGGGCGGGGCCTCAGGGAGTCAGCAGGGCGGGGCTACCAGTGTGAGCCAGGTTGCTGTAGTCCCAGATATGGCTTCTGTCTGCCGCCCCCGAGAAGGGCTCACCAAAGGAACAAAGGCCTCTGATAGCACGTTTGTCCCCGAGGAAGCCCCCTCTCCAGCGCTCGCTCCAGTGCCAAACCGCTCAGTTCTTCCCTGTATGTCTCTGGTGCCCCTCGAGCTGCCTCCCCTCCAAGCTTAGAGGGAGAGAGTCCGATAAGTCTGTGCGCGGGCCCTTTAGGGAGCTGCCTGGGGCTCCAGCCGCTTCAGCTTCCCTGAGCCTCTGTTCCCGCTGGTTTTTCCAGCCAGAAGTTATGGGGACTTCTCTTCCTGGCACTGGAACCCTGAACGGGGCATCTGGTGTGGGACGGGGACCCCTCAGTCCTCAGGAAGGACCTTCCCAGCCGCGGGATCCTCCTGATTTTTATCCACCACGCTGGGGTGTGGGACCAGCCCGTCTCCCCGCTGCGCGCTCCGCCGCCGCCGCCCCCCTCGCGCCGCCGCCCGTCCTACCGGTCTGGATGTAGCTGCTTTTTTTTCCCCTTAGTTCCGTAGTTGTACGACTTCCATTCAGCTTGATTTCAGGCGGTTTTGAATGATGGTTGTTCTTTAGTTTAGTTGTAACTTTGATGTGGTTGTGGGAGGATGCGATACCGTGTTTACCTACGCCACCATCTTGACCGGAAGTCCGCTATTGATTTCTTGATGTTAATTTTGTATCCTTCTACTTTGCCAAATTCATTTGTTAAGTCTAGTAAATTTTTGATGGAGTCTTTGGGGTTTTCTACGTATAGTATCATGTCATTTGAGAAAAATGACAGTTTCACTTCCTCATTTCCAATTTGGATCCTTTTTCTTTTTCTTCCTGTTTGATTGCTGTGGCTAAGACCTCCAGTACTATGTTAAACAAGAGGGGCGGAAGTTGGCATCCTTATCTTGTTCTTTTTCTTAAGGGAAATGCTCTTAATTTTTGCCCATTGAGTATGATGTTGGCTGTAGGTCTTTCATAAGTGGCCTTTATTATGTTGAGCTATGATCCCTCTATTCCCAGATTCCTGAGCTTTTTTTTTATCAGAAATGGGTGCTGGTTTTTTCGAATGTTTTTTCAGCAACTATTAATATTATCATATGATTTTTATCTTTCATTTTGTTTCTGTGGTGTATCACATTTATTGATTTGCGAATATTGAACCAGCCTTGCATCCCTGGGATAAATCCCACTTTGTCATGGTAAATAATTTTTTGATGTATTGTTGGATTCAATTTGGGAGTATTTTGTTCAGGATTTTGGCATCTATGTTCATCAGAGATACTGACCTGTAGTTTTTTTATTTGTAGTGTCTTTTTCTGGTTTTGGGATTAGAATTATGCTGGCCTCATAGAATGAGTTTGGAAGTCTTCCTTCTTTTTGAATATTTGAAATAGTTTGAGGAGAATGAGTATTAGTTCTTCTTTGAATGTTCAGTAAAACTCCCCCATGAAGCAGTCCGGGCCTGGGCTTTTGTTTGCTGGGAGAGTCTTGCTTACATCTTTAATTTAGATTGTTGTTATTGGTCTGTTCAAGTTTTCTATCTCTTTCGGGTTCAGTTTTGGGAGACTATGTGTTTCTAGAAATTTGTCCATTTCACTTAGATTGTTGAATTTGTTGCCATATAATTGTTCATAATATTGGTTAGCAATCTGTTGTATTTCTGTGGTTTCAGTTATTACTTCTCCTCTTTCATTACTGATTTTGTGCATTTGGGTTCTCTGTCTTTGTTTCTTGGTGAGTCTAGCTACGGGTCCATTAATCTTGTTTATCTTTTCAAAGAACCAGCTCTTTGTTTCATTAATCCTTTTAATTGTTTTATTGGACTCTATGTCATTTATTGCTGCTCTGCATTTTACTATTTCCTTCCTTCTACTTGATCTGGGGTTTTCTTTTTGTTTGTTTTCTAGTTCTTTAAGTTGTGAAGTTAGGTATTCTGTTTGAAATTTTTCTTCCTTCTTGAGGTAGGTCTGTAGTGTTATGAACTTCCCTCTCAGTACTGCTTTCACTGCATCCCATAGATTTTGTCTTGTTGTGTGTTCATTTTTATTGGTTTCCAGGAAGTTTTTAATTTCTTCATTGATCTCCATGGTAACCCATTCATTGTTCAATAATATGCTCTTTAACCTCAATGTTTTCAAATGTCTTTGCATATTCTTTGCAGTTGATTTCTAATTTCATGACATTGTGATTTGAGAAGATGCTTGATATGATTTCAATCTTCTTGAACTTTTAGATACCTAGTTTGTATCCTAACTTCTGGTTTATCTTTGAGAATGTCCCATGTGCACTTGACAAGAATGAATTCTGCAGTTTTGGGGTGTAATTCTCTGTAGATATCTATTAAATCCATTTGATCTACTGCTTCATTTAGAGTCTGTGTTTCCCTATTAATTGTTTGTCTAGAAGATCTATCTAGTGATGTCAGTGGGGGTGTTGAAGTCCCCTACTAAGATTTTATTGCTGTCAATTTCTCCTTTGAAGTCCTCCAGAAGATTTTTAATGTATGTTGGTGCTCCTATATTGGGTGCATGTATGTTTACCAAGGTTATATCTTCTTGTTGGATAGATCCTTTCAATATTATGTGGTGGCTTTCTTTTTCTCTAGTTATGGTTTTCATTTTGAAATCTACTTTATCAGATATGAGTATTGCTACTGCAGATTTTTTTTTTTTTTTTTTTTTTTTTGCTTTTTGTTTGCTTGAAAGACTTCTTTCCATCCCTTCACTTTCAACCTATGTGAGTCTTTTGTTGTGATGTGGGTCTCTAGTAAACAACATATATGTGAGTCATGCTTCCTTATCCAGTCAGCTACTCTGTGTCTTTTTATCGGAGCATTCAAGCCTTTCACATTAATGTGGTAATTGGTATGTACTTATTTATTGCCAGCTTTTGTTTTGTGTGGTTCTATTTTTCTTCCTAGTTATTCTACTAATTACAGCAGTCCACTTAGCATACCTTGCAGTGCTGGTTTGCTGTTAATATATTTCCTTAGCCTTTTTTGTCTGGAAAGCTCCTTATTTGACCTTCTATTTTGAATGATAGCCTTGCTGGAGAGAATAGTCTTGGATTCAGAAACTTGTTTTTCATGATCTTGATTACTTTGTGCTACTCCCTTCTGGCCTGTAGTGTTTCTGTTGAGAAATCATCTGAGAGCCTAATGGGGTTAACTTTGTAGGTAATCTGTTGCTTATCTCTTGCTGCCTTTAGGATTCTCTGTCTTTAATTTTGGGGATTTTGATTACTATGTGTCTTGGTGTGGGATTGTTTGGGTTCTTCTTACTTGGAGCTCTCTGTGCTTCTTGAACTTGAATGCCTTCTTCCTTCACCAAGTGAGGAAAGTTTTCTGTCATTATTTCTTCAAATATATTCTCTAACCCTTGCTCATTTTCTTCCTTTTCGGGGACTCCAATGATGCGAATGTTATTACGTTTCATGTTCTCCCACAGTTTTCTTAAGCTATCTTTCTGTTTTTAAATCATTTTTTCCTTTTTGTTTTCTGACTTGTTGATTTTTTCTAGCCTGTCTTCTAATTCACGAATCCGGTCCTCAGCTTCCTCTACTCTGCTGTTTAGTCCTTCCGATGTGTTCTTAATTTCTGCTATGTCATTCTTCATTTCCACTTGGTTGGTTTTCAATGTTTCTATATCTTTCCTCATGGTGCTGATGTCCTTACTCATGCTGTTGAGCTTCCTCAAGATCATGGCTCTGAACTCTACCTCTGATAATTTGCTTAGCTGCATTTCATTGATCTCATCTTTGATAGAGTTCTTTTGTTCTTTCATTTGGGATTTGTTTATTTGTTTCACCATTTTGGCTATCTCAGTGGGTTTTGGAGTCTGCCAAATTTTCCCTGTTGGTGTTAGTGTTCTGCTGTTTGTGGCTCCCTCTACTGGGTTCAGATGAGCCTGGGTGGGCACATGTTAAACATAACTGTCTAGTCTTACTTTCCTGTGTAGACGTGCAAGCCCTTGAAAGGATCAATTGTTCTCTAGCTTTTTCCTGGTGGTTAGTAGTGTCAGTTACTCAGTGCCTTGAAATGTTGCCCTGGTGTTCTTCCTAAGAGGATTTCCAAATGGTGGGATAGATTCTGGTTGTTAATGAGCCTCAATTTTTATTTCTTTGCCTCACCTGGGAAAGGCTGAATCTCCGAGGTGGGGGTGCTGCTCCTTTTCCCCACACCTCTGGGAAGGAGCACACTGGCCACTGTCTTTGGTGGCCGCAACTCAGCAAAAACTTTGAGTGCCCTTCAAATCCCGGGTGACCCCACAGAGTTCCAGCCCAGTCTGCCTTCCCTCTGCCGTAGCCCCCGGGTGAGTGGCTGAGGCTATTTTAGTGCTCTGTCCTGGCTTTCTGGGCTGTGGAGCGGGCTTGGGCTTTATTCCCCAAGGGCTCTGCTCACAGCCAAGACTGCTGCTGTCCATGGGCTCCCAGCCCACCACCCTCTTGAGCCTTCATCGATCCTACCATTGTCCCTGGTTATATAGTCCTGTCCTGCTGCTTTTCTGTTCCTTTCTTCCAAGGATTTGTCGTTATTTTAGTTGTAATTCTCATTTGGTCCTGGGAGATCATCTGCATAGTTTCTATTCACTCCCCTTCCTTTTTCACATCCTCTAACCCTATCTTGTGCGCAGCTGGGTTGCACAGGCCTTTCTGGTACCCCTGCACTCTGCAGGTCCTGTGGGTATCTGGATCACACAGTCCTTCTAGGGACCAGGCTCTATGTTTATGTTATGGGCTTCTTGGTCACACAGGCCTCTGTGGTGCTTCCGCATCCCTCAGGTCCCGCAAGAACCTGGCTGGCACTGTTTCTGCTGTGTCGCACCGGCCTCTTTGGTGCTTCAGCTCCCCACAGGTCCTGAAGGAAACTGAATGGCACAGTCCCTGTTGGGTCACGCAGGCCTCCCTGGTGTTTCAGAACTCTGCAGGCCCCATGGGTAACTAGATTGCACAGTCCCTGCAGGGTGGCATGGGCCTCTCTGGTGCTGCAGGTCCCACATGTAATTAGATGGCACAGTCCCTGCTGGGTCACACAGGCCTCTCTGGTGCTTCAGCACCCCACAGGCCCCGTGTGTAATTGTATGTCACAGTCCCTGCTGGGTTTCAGGGGCCTCTCTGGTGCTTTAGTACCCTGCAGGTCCAGTGGGTAACTGGATCACACAGCCCCTGCTGGGTTGCACAGGTCTCTCTGGTGCCCCTGCACCCTGCAGTTCCTCAAGGCAGTCAGCTGGATTGTACCAGTCTCTCTGGGGGCTCCAGCTTCCCACTGCTCTTGTGAGCTATTGGACTGCACAAGCCTCTGTGGAGCCCCAGGTCCCACTGCTGGTGGCTGGGGAGTGCTGCAGCCCTGTGGGGCTCAACTCCTGCTCAGCTTTTGCTATATATTTTGGGGATGGGTCTCAAATGCTGCTCTGTGTTTCTGTTGCCTGGGGATGGATGTCTGCTCCCCAGCCTCTGGTGCTGGGGGTATATCTTGACTCTGATCTGGCTGCTACTATGGGGGATGATGCTGGGCTCCAGGCTGTCTGCAGCTTCTAGGACTGGCACCTTGGAAGCTCCACTGCTGTGCACATGTCTGCATTGACACTGAGTGTCCACTGGTCTGATCATTCCAGGTGTGCTGGTGGGCTCAGGTTGCTGTGCCCTAGCTGCTCCCACTGCCTCCTTTCAGGGAAGACCAGGGATCTTCCAAAATGGTGTGACCTCCCCATGTTGCAGGGAGAAGTGCCCTGAAGGGCTGGTTACTGCAGACTGCTCCATCCACAGCACAAGAACTTTCTGCTCCGCGTCTCTGCACTGCTAGGGTTTGGTCATCCACCTTCACGTCCACTCACATTCCCTTACACACTCATTCACTCTCTCACTTACTCACCCTCCCTCCAGTCCTGCGCACACCCATCTTTTCCTCCTAGGTTTTATTTTCTTTCTCTGAGTTCATATGTGTATACTCCTAGGAACTTCAAACCTTTCAACAGTTGGCTAATTACTGCATAAGGCTTTTCAATATAACATTACTAATTATATTGTACAGTAATGAAACACACAAATATGGAGATTTAAAAATGTAAATGCCTATTTTTAAAATTCAATGGGTGATCATTTTAGGCAATTTTTGACACATTTACTCCCAATTCTTTACTTCCTATTCTAAGAAAGTAAGTGGTATTAAGACTTTCTGTATAATAAAAACCACAGTATAATACAGAGAATCATGCAGCAGGATTTGTCTAAATGTAGAACCTTTCAGTAACAACCATCTGGAAAGTAGCAACATTGAAAATGTATGAAGGATGTGCTATTTATATCATCTGTGTATTAGATAATTTACAACCTTAAAAAACATGGGTTTTTCAATTAATTGAAAGAAAACATAGTTTTGTCATTTTCAAACTGAGTTCTGAATTTTTTCTTAATTCAAAGTTGCAAACTCAATCTGATAGGAAGAAAAAGAACATTAAAAAGCACTTAATCTAAGTTTAATATGCATGGTATGATAATGTTTGGATTTTCCACCTTACCAAAGCTAAGTACACACTCAACTATCATATCTCTGTATAATACACAGACGCTTAACTGGCCCATGCATATAAATTAAACTTTATCTAAAACCAGATACAGATTAGAAACCAAATTTTGCACTCAGACTTACGTTACTGGTTCTCCATAACTATAATGGGAACAATCCAGCCACCCCCTTTTCCTCTCTCTCCCTAGAGGCCCCCTTCCCCTGCTTCTTTTTGTCCCCACTTACCTGATCTTTTCCTTCCTTCATATCTACATAAATCTTAAGCCTACCAGTGATACTTAAACCTAATGAAGCTTCTGATCCTTATTAATGAGAATAAAAGTGTACCTTACGTAACCTTGAGAATCTAATGAATTTCAAAACACATCTTATATGAGAGTTTAATAAGGCTATTAGTAGAAAATTCTTAGAAAGCTTTTAACTAATGTCCTCTGCTCCAATTTTTTATAATGTACAACCAGTTCAAGCTGGCTTGAGTTCTCTGTGTACCTGCTTCATATAACACCTAAAGTCAAGTGGAAGTAAACTATAGATTCAGTTATAGATTATTCCAGGGGCAAAGCTCAGCCACCTCTGCTTAGAAATGACAAGCAGTTAAGGGGTCTACGGAGAAGAGAACTTCTGGATGTAATGAATTCTGTGGGAGGGCCCCTCCTCACCTAACCCAAATCTGGTCCTCCCTTCAAAACTCAGCTCAAATATTAATTCCACCCTGGAGCCCACCCTGCCCTCTCCCATGTACTGTCACTGCTTTGGAACTTTTAAAAGTCATTACCACCACTTATTTTGGTTCTTAATTGTATTCCATCTTATATTGTTATTTAATATGCCATGCTTGGAACTTACTTTAAGGTAGATTTAAGCTCCTTAAAAGCAGGGCCTATGTCTTAGAGGTCTCTGTACCTTCCACAATACCTAGCATAAGCAAACAGTGACTGCATATGATCAATTGTGGAAAGTATGAGTTAGGCACCAAAAGAATGAGATATGAGATACATTTGACTCTGGAAAGTGATTATCCTCTTCATCTAAACCAGCAGTTCTCAACCTGTGGGTCGCAATCCCTTTGGGGGTCAAACAACTCTTTCACAGGAATCGCCTAAGACATAACAGTAGCAAAATTACAGTTATGAAGTAGCAACAAAAATAATTTTATGGTTGGGAGTCACCACAACATGAGGAACTGTATTACCGGGTCGCAGCATTAGGAAGGTTGAGAACCACTGGAACTGTTTTCACTTTTCCCGCCTGCTCATATAACTTCTCATTTCTCCAGCTCATGCTAGTTGTTAGCTTCTTAGGTAATCTATAAATAAGAGGCACTGTCCAAATTTCAGGAACTGGGAAATGTCAAAACATCATTTACTTTAGCTTACCATTGAAGGTCAAGAGAGGAGGATTACAATAGCTTTTTCCTGAAGGAATGCATATTTGACTTATAAGACAGGATCCAGAAGGAGGAGGAGCTGTAGAGTATCTTCCAATTTCTCAAGAATTCTTCCAACAAAGAGGCCCAGATCATGTTACTGCAGATCTGGATCTGTCTTTTAGCCTTTCTGCTTTATACAAACAACTGTGATTGGCTTCTTTCTTTTTTGTTTTTTAAGCCACTACATATTGATTTTACTGCTGCATCTACTGTTCTTTTATGGGATCATTTATTTTACCTACTTTGATATTTTATCTATCTCTTTATTCTTTGAAATGAAGAACAGGAAGTGAGCTAAGGGGATACTTCTCAAGATAAATCTTTATTATAACACAATTATTTCCCTTGCCTCTAAAATCAGTTAAGGAGGAAAAGCTGATCCTGCCCCATCTACCCTAAAGCATCCACTGTTCTTAGAAATTCAGCTAAGCAGCAAGCTGAAACTGATACCTACTCTGGGTTTTGCAACAAGCAGTTCAGAATGACTGAAGGAGCATTGTTCACATTGTTCCGATTTCTTAAGCAGTTTGTATTATGTAGAAAGAATAAAATATATAAAATATATTCTTATCAGGAACAATCCTTTGGAAATAATTTTAGAGAAAAATCAAGTGTGTCTGAACATCCTCATAAAATTCTTTGGCAGAGTCACAATAAAGATGTCATAATGAAATTATTATACCAGTCCTATTATACAAGAGACTAAATTGTACAGTATTATCCTAGCCACCAACTTCTAACAAATATTTAATTTTTATTTATGGGTTATCTTTTAGATAAAATTAAGCTTTAGAGTTAAGAAAGGAGGGGTAAAAAATTAAACTCCTAATCTGAAACACCTGGTAAAAGAAAGAAAATGAGAGCAGCCTAAGAATACAGATTATCCACTCAGTATAGGAAACCAAGTGAAAACTAAGAAAATAATCTATTGTCATATGAAAACTAGAATATGAAAACTGGAAGAGCTGAAAGTCTGTGACCCAACAGTATCTTCAAAATGGTCTGAGAAAGGGATGTAAGCAATGAAAAAGTTTAAATTAATATAGGGCTGCCTTCTAGGCTAGCCAACACCATCCACTATGTTTCTTTATTTGTTGAACGATTTATTTATTCAATAAAAATATATTAAGCTTCCACTATACATGAGGTACTTTGATATGAACTGAAAATACAATGATACAATGACACATTCATCAGATTCAAGAAAAAGATACAGAAAAGAAAAAGAATAGACTTAATGATCTACAGAAAATAAAGTAACACGTATAAGTCTAAATCTTCCAGTGAAATCTAAACAATTTTTGGTAACTCGAATACCACTTTCTTATTAACACAAATAAAAACATCAAAGATGTTTAATCTTCAATAGGCACCTTTTCTTTACCACAAAATATAAGGAGGTACTTACTCTCAGGGTCATGTTAGTGCCAACCCTGCATTTGCACAAACCTCACAGTGAGTGCCTTCCTAAAATTTTGTGCTCCAAGTGCCTTACTCACCTCTCCCTAGTCCTAGCCCTGCTCTCTCCCTCCAGACCCACTCAGTACCAGTTGGTGGGGAGCTATTAAAAAAAACTAAAAGCATCATGGCAATAGTGCACTGGAATTGTATATAAATTACTAAGAGTAAATCTGATACAAATTAGCTTGAAGACAGACCAAAGCTTTAAGACCCAATGGTAGACCATTGGGTCTTAAAGCCAAAATAGATTCAGTGTCATGGAAGTAGAAAACCGACTGACAAACCTCATAAGGATGGGGGAGGGGGGGAGAGAGGGAAGAGATAAACCAAAGAATTTATATGCATATATGCACAACCAACGAACACAGACATTAGTTTGAGGAAAGCAGGAGGGGGGTGGGAGCGAGAAGGAGGGGGGCCACTGGGGGAAAATGAGGGGACATCTGTAATACTTTCAACAAAATGTTATGGTAATTGTATTTTTAGGCTTTTACTAAGCTACCTTCTTTCAAAAAAAAGAGACCCAAACATAATCCCCGTGTTTCTGGAACATATGAATAAATGCATCTACATAGAAATATTCAAGTATACTCAGGTTTCAGCAAGTGAAAGTGTATGTTTGCCTACCTTCTCCAGCAAAGATAAAAGCAATAAATTGGCAGACATCCCAGGATGATCATGCAGAATACACCAAACCCAAACATCCGGAACATCTGCAAAGGCTCTGTTGGTTTAATTATATCTTGTTATTATTATTATTTTTTTTTACTTAAGCAAGAGAAGCAAATCTGAGCTCTTTCATAAGTTTTTTATTAAAATTATCAGTTAATAAAGTAAAATAAGGAGGTATTCATATATGATAGATAAATACACTTGTTGCTCTATAACAGCAGGGATTTATGAAATGTTCTTGAAACACAACTAAAGTCTACACTTTAAACATGTGCCTCCCAATGGAAGCCTTAACAAAATGACCCTACTGTTTCTGTTAACAGATTACTATTATTTATATGTCATCCTATGGCCTAAGTGTTATTTCCCTTGGCAACATGTTAGACCACTCAAAGAGTGAATTAATCTATGAATAGTTAACTTGATGAAGGAATGGCTTCTTAAATGTTTACTTCCAAATTATAAAACATTAAATTAAATAAATATGAACAATTTGCAGATGAATAAGTATACCTTATTTGGAAATGCATTCTAATATAATTAGGAAATTTTAAGTCACAGTTCAATTTTTCCCTCTATAAAAACCAAATGTCTCTTCTCAGATAATATAAACACTAAACTGATTAATAAATTATAAACACTATGTGACTGTATTAAAATTGTAATTCTATATTCATGATCAGATTTCATTTTCTATTATTAATACTAGATGTTCACAGAGATCTGTAAATTGAATAGGGACTATATTAGCCTAAGACATTGTTTTGCATGCATCATTTAGTAGTATTTATCAGTGTTTAATCATATCAACTATGTCCATCATGGGACTCACTGGTAATATGTCCCCACTACACAAATAAAGGAGCAGAAACAGATTGTCTAGTTCTCAAAACTTTGAAAAGAAAAAAAAAATTAATAGGAGAACCTAATTCAAAAATAATAAAACCAAGATAAATTAGTACGAAAACCTTAACAGAAAACTTTCAAATCTACTGTCACATTCTGAGATGCAGAAGATAAGATAAATGGAAAGAAGTTTATTCAGGAAGAGTAAGTGGGAAGAGAAAGTAAGCTAAGGCATGTCTAATTGGTATATTTTCCCAGGCATTAAGAGTTACATTTTATAGAGCCTGGAATCTTGAAGACAAGATAGTAACTAAAGCAAAAGAAGAGATTAATTTCAAACTGCCATAGTCACATCTAATGGTTAAGCGGAAACTGTTCACAAATAGAGGCCTAGCCACCTCAGGACATTCTATAGACAGTATTGCAGTAGAGTTGGAAGCCCTATTTAAGTGTAGAGCTGAGAAAGCCAAATTTAAATTTATGCCCTTGTGACCTGGTTATTTAATTAAAAAAAAAATAGAAATACAATATATGTAAGAGGATGAACTTACTATTGCTTAAAGGGGAAAAACACCTAAAGTTCTTGGTCCCAGATGATGAATAACAGCACTTATATTTCAAACATGCACTCTTGTTAAGATTTTGCAGATTATTGCAAGCTGTCACCTCCTGATTCTCCTTTACAATGCATGCTTTTAGGAAAAAAATCCAAGAAAAAAAATCTCTACATGATTAATAGCCATTTTTCCTAATTAAAATAATTACTGCAATGCAAAAAACAAACAAACATTTAAGCTGGTACACTTAAAGAGAAGATTAAATGACATCCAAATAGTGATGAATGCTGAAAAATAAGAGTTAAACTAAAAATTATCATAAAGTTTTTTAACATCACATTTTCTATTCTAAATGAACTGCAAAAAAAAACAAAACCATAAATTGTTCCCTATGTTCATAGCAGCACTACTTACAATAGCTAAGATCTGGAAGTAACCCAAATGTCCATCAGTAGATGAGTGGATTAAAAAGCTATGGTACATGTACACAATGGAATACTATGCAGCTGTAATAAAGAAAGATCTCTTCTCCTTTGAGATGGCGTGGAAGGACCTGGAGAGTATTATGCTAAGTGAAACAAGCCAAGCAGAGAAAGATAAATATCACATGATCTCACTTATTTGTGGAATATAATGAACTAAACAAACTGCTGAACAAAATTAACCCAGAGACATGGAGGTGGGATGCAGGCTGACAAGCTTCAGAGGAGGGAGAGGTTTGTGGGGGAAGAGATAAACCACAGTACTTATGTGCATGTATGCATGACCAATGAACATAGACAACAAAGCTGGGGATGGGGTAGCGGGGAAGGGGAGGAGAGTGTCAATGGTGGGGGAGGATGAGAAACATCTGTAACAAAACAAATTAATAAAAAAAAACATAAATTGTTAACAGCTCATTGATAAGGTAGTTAAAACGTCTATAAATCATAAACTGAGTAGTAGTGACATAAATACAATACAGAAGGAACTAAATAAAAAGAATAGGTCAAAACACTATTAAAACTAACACCTTGTTTAGTACAGCAGATATCCTCTCACTCATTGTTTCTACTGTTGAAAGTTTACAGATGTCCCTTTTTCCACTGACCCCTCCTCCCTATATGTTATTTTTATTGTTGACATTACAGATGTCCCATTTTTCCCCGTTTGCCCCCTTCCACCCAGACCCCACTCTCCCTTCTTTCACTCATTTTTACTAAGCCACAGAAACTCATTGAATGCATGAATGACAATGAACATAAGTAAAATTCACACAGTTTACTGCTAGGGAGTAAGGTAAGTGATACTATTGGGGCTGACCTACTTCCTGTAAACACTTGTCATATTGGCATTACAATATATTTTAATATTCTTTCTTTCAAACTTAAGTTATGACTCTATAATTTTTTAATCCCCACCTAAGGATATTTTTTCCATTGATTTTCAGATAGAGTGGGAGGGAAGGAAGGAAAGAGAGAGAGAGAGAAACATTGATGTAAGACACATTGATTGGTTGCCCCCCACACGACCATGATCAAGGACAGGGATCAAACTGCAACCCAGGTACATGCCCCTGACTAGAATCAAACCCATGAGACTTTGGTATGCAGGCCTATGCTCTAACCATTGAGGCAAACTAGCCAGGGATGACTTTATAATTTTTAATACTCAATGATTTATGGCATGAATGCCAAGATTCATGCAACTGTGATAAAATCATACATATTTGCATCTATGACTCACAGGTTCAAATAGCAGATTTTTTAACGACCTGTTTTAAAAGATAAATAAATGACAAATAAAAAACCAGGTAACAGCCCTGGCCAGTTTTGCTCAGCGGTTAGAGCATCGGCCTGCGGTCCAGAGAGACCTGGGTTCGGTTCCCGCTAAGGGCACGTTATCTCGATTGCAGTTTGTCCCCAGCTCTGGTTGGGTCGTGCAGGAGGCAGCCACTCGATGTGACCCTTTCACGTTGATGTTTCTCTCTCTCTCTCTTTCTTCCTCTCTCTCGCTCCCACTCTATCTGAATAAAAAAAAAATAGAAAAATGTCCTCGGATGAGGATAAAAAAAAAAGCAGGTAACAGATTATTCAAAAAGAAAATCTCCACAGTATGGCTTAAAGACAACACAGATTAGTTTCAATATCTAATACTGTCAACAACTACAGATTTAGAAAAGCAATAACTGAAAAATTCCCAAATGGCGATGGAGTGAATGGAAGCTACACAGACCATCTCACAAGACCAAACTGGAATTACAACTAAAATGAAGACAAATTGTCAGGAAAAACAAACAGAAAAGCAGCTGGGGGGGACCCATATAACCAGGGACAAAAAGAAGACCAAAAAATCAAGCCTGGTAGAAACTGTGAAAGTACAAGGGGGAAAGCTGGGAGCCCACAGACAACAGCTGTTTTACCTGTGAGCAGCTCCCCAAGCCAGTTCCACAGTGCAGAGGGCCAGGACAGAGGACTAAATTAGCTATAGCCACTCACCTTGGGCTCTGGCAGAGGGAGAATGGACTGGACTGGAACTGTGTGGAGACTTGGGAGCCTGGAGAACTGGGAGGGCAATGGGAGTTTTAGGCTGAATCACTCAATCACAGGACAGTAGTCATCTTACTCAACAAGCCCCTTCCCAGAACTCCAGGGAGAATCAAAAGCTCCTCCCTCAGGAATTTAACACCACCTGGCCATTAACAGGCAGAAAGCACCTGCCCCACCCACTGGAAATTTTCTTACCCTGAACACCTGAGGGATAATTTCATCCAGTTGAAGGCTACAACCCAAAGCTTATCAAGTAACTGAAGCTAAATAGCCACCAGGCAAAAATCTAGGGGATAACTGAACCTTTCCTAGGCTTGCAAATATACCCAGGAAAGTAAGACCTGATAGTGGTGTTTAATGTGGGACCTCCCACACTCATCCAAACCAATAGAGAAAGCCACAACCAATGGAACACCAACAACCACAGGAAAAAATGGGCAGGCTCCAAAACCCACTGAGATAGCCAAAATTGTGAAACAAAGAAATCACAAATGAAAGAACAAAAAGTCTCTACTGAAGAAGAGATAAATGAAATGTAGTTAAGCAAGTTAGCAGAGGTAGAGTTCACAGTAATGATAATGGAAAGCTCAACAGCATGAGTAAAGAGCTCAACAGCATGAGTAAAGATATAAACACATTGAAAATCAACCAATTGGAAATGAAAAACCATCAAGTAAAAATAAAGAATGGCATAGCAAAAATAAAGAACACATTGGAAGGAATAACCAGCAGAGTAGAAGCCAAGGACCATATGATTTAATTAGAAGACAGGGTAGAAAAACTCACCCAAGCGGAGAACCAAAAAGAAAAATAAAACAACGACAATTAAAAAACAGGAAGACAGTTTAAGAGAGCTGTGGGGCAACATGAAACATAACAACATTTGTCATAGGCGTCCCAGAAGAAGAAGAAAATGAGCAAGGGTTAGAGAATATATTTGAAGACATAGTGAGAGAAAATCCTTAACTTGGTGAAGGGAAAAGGTATACAAGTACAAGAAGCACAGGGATCCCCAAGTAAGAAGAACCCAAGCAGGCCTACACCAACACATATAATAATTGAAATGCGAAAAATTAAAGACAAAGAGAGAATCCTAAAGGCAGCAAGAGATAAGCAGCAGGTTAACTACAAAGAAACCCACATAAGACTATCAGGTGACTTCTCAACAGAAACATTACAGGCCACAACAGAATGCATGAAGTAATTATGGTAATGAAAAACAAAAACAAAAAAAAAGGGATCTGAATCAAAGACTACTCTACCCAGCAAGGCTATCATTCAAAATAGGAGGTGAAATAAAAAGCTTCCCAGACCAAAAAAAATATAAGCTAAGGGACTATATTAGCACCAAACCAGCACTGCAAGAAATGTTAAAAGGACTGCTGTAATTAGTAGAAGAAATAGAAAGAAAAATATAACCACAAAAAACATAAATGACAATAAATAAGTACATATCAATAATCACCTTAAGTGGAAATGGATTGAACACTCCAATCAAAATTCATGGAGGAGTTATTAGACAACAAAGTGTGACTCATAAATGTGTTGTTTACAAGAGACCCATCTCACAACAAAAGATCCACATAGGTTGAAAGTGAAGAAATGGAAAAAGAAACCGTCCAAGAAAATGGAAAGGAATAAACAGCTGTGGTAGCAATACTCATATCTGATAAAATAGATTTCAAAATGAAGGCCATAACTAGAGACACAGAAGTACACTACATAATATTGAAAGAATCTATCAAACAGAAAGACATAACCTTGGTAAACATATATGTACCCAATATAGGAGCTCCAAAATATATTTTTAAAATTTCTGGAGGAATTCAAAAAAAAATTGACACCAATATAATCATAATAGGGGACTTCAACACCCTGCTGACATCACTGGATAGAGCCTCTAGACAAAAAATTAACAATGAAACAGAGACTCTAAATGATGCACGAGATCAAAATGATTTAATAGATAACTACAGAGAATTACACCACAAAACTTCAGAATTCACATTCTTCTCAAGTGCACATGGGACATTCTCAAGATAGACCACATGTTAACACACAAACTAAGTCTCTAGAAGTTCAAGAAGATTGAAGTCACATCAAGCACCTTCTCAGATTACAATGGCATGAAACTAGAAACATATTGCAACAAAAACATGCAAAAACATTTAAACACATGGAGGCTAAATAATATGCTATTGAACAATGAATGGGTTACCATGGAGATCAAGGAAGAAATTAAAAGATTCCTGGAAACCAATGAAAATGAACATACAACACCACAAAAATCTATGGGACTCAGGGAAAGCAGTTCTGAGAGGGAAGTTTATAGCACTACAGGCCTACCCCAAGGAAAAAGAAAAACTTCTAATTGACTATCTAACCTCACAATTTAAAGAACTGGACAACAAACAATAAGAAAAACCCAGAGCAAGTAGAAGGAAAGAAATATTAAAGATCAAAGCAGAAATGAATGACATAGAGAATAAAAAAAAAATCAAAAGATCAATGAAACAAAGAGCTGGTTCTTTGAAGAGATAAACAAGATTGATGGACCCTTAGTTAGACTCACCAATAAACAAAGAGAGAGTACCCAAATAAACAAAATCAGAAATGAAAGAGAAAAACTGACATCACAAAATATAAAGGATCATTAACAAATACTATGAACAACTATTCACCAACAAATTGGACAATGAAGGCAAAATGGACAAACTTCTAGAAACACATAGTCTTGCAACACTGATCCATGAAGAGATAGAAAACTTGAACAGACCAATAACAACTAAGGAAACTGTAGCTGTAATCAAGAATCTCCCAGCAAACTAAAGCACGGGCCCAGAAAGCTTCACAAGGGAATTTTACCAAACATTCAAAGCAGAACTAACACCCATTCTCCTCAAACTATTCCAAATAATTCAAGAAGAAAGTAGATTTCCAAACTCGTTTTATGAGGAGAGCATAATTCTAATTCCAAAACCAGATAAAGACACTGCAAAGAAAAACAACTACAGGCCAATATCCCTGATGAATACAGATAAAAAATCTTTAACAAAATATTAGCAAAGCTGCCCTGGCCAGTTTTGCTCAGCGGTTAGAGCATCAGCCTGCAGTCCAGAGAGACCCGGGTTCTGTTCCCGCTAAGGGCACGTACCTTGGTTGCAGTTTGCCCCTGACCCTGGTTGGTCATGCGGGTGGCAACCACTCGATATGTCCCCTTCACATCGATGTTTATCTCTCTCTCTCTCTTCCTTGCTCTCCCTCCCACTCTATCTGAACAAAAAATGGAAAAAATGTCCTCAGGTGAGGATAAAAAAAAAGATTTGTAAAATATTAGCAAAGCTGATCCAGCAATATATTTAAAAAATTATTCACCATGACCAAGTTGGATTCATCTCAGGGATGTAACCCTGGTCCAATATTGGCAAATCAGTAATGTGATACAGCATATAAACAAAAACAAAAGTAAAAACCATATGATCATATCAATGAATGCTGATAAAGCATTGGACAAAATCCAGCACCCATTTCTGATAATAATGTTCAGCAATGTGTAAATAAATGGAACATACCTTAACATAATAAAAGCCATATATGTAAAATCTATGGCCAACATCATACTCCATTGGTAAAAACTAAAAGCATTTCCCTTAAGAACAGGAACAAAACAAGGATGTCCACACTTACCATTCTTATTTAACATAATACTGGAGATCTTAGTCACAGCAATAAGAAATGAAGAAAAAAATAAAATGAATCCAAATTGGAAAGAAAGAACTGAAACTGTCATTATTTGCAGATGACATATGATATTGAAAATAGAAAACCTTAAAGACTCCATCAAAAATCTACTAGATTTAATGAATGAAGATGGTAAGGTAGCAGGATACAAAACTAACATCAAGAAATCAACAACATTCTTATATAACTATAATGAACTCACAGAAAGAGAAACTAAAAAAACAGTCCCATTTACCTTTGTGGCAAAAAAAAATTAAGATACCTAGGAATAAACTTAACCAAAGAAGTAAAAGACCTATTTGCAGAAAACTACATGACACTGAAAAAAAGGAATAGAGGAAAATACAAAAAAAAAGGGGAAGAATAAACCTTCTTAATGGATTGGAAGAATTAACATCATTAAAATGTCCATACAACCCAAAGCAATCTATAGATTCAATGCAATCTCCATTAAAATACAAAAGACATATTTCACAAAAATAGAACAAATATTTCAAAAGTTTATATGGAACAGGGATGAGCTTCTGGACAGAGACGGCAGAGGGCAGGATGTGAGGGAGGGTGAGTGTGTGAGAGAGTGAGCTAGTGTGTGAGAAAGTGTGAGTGGACGTGAAGGTGAATGACCAAACACAAGCTGTGTAGAGACTCTGACCAGAAGGTTCCTGTGCTATGGACTGAAGCAGCGGGCTACCATGGTAAGAGGCTCTTCAGGGAGCTTCTTCCTGCACCATGGTGAGGTCCCCCCATTTTGGAAGATCCCAACTCTTCCCTGGGAGGAGGCAGTGGGAGCAGCTAGGACCCAGAAACCAGAACCCACCAGTGCACCTGGCATCATCTAACTAGCAGACAATCTGTGTCAACACAGACTAGTAAACAGTAGTGGAGTTCCCAAGTTGCCAGTCATGGAAGTCTCGGAAAGCTGGGAGCCCACCACAATCCCCCGCAGTAGCAGCCCAATCGGATTTCGGATATACCCTCAGGAACAGAGGCTGGAGAGCAGACATCCAACCCCAGGCAACAGAAGCACAGACCAGCAGCTGAGACCCATCCCCAAAAACTACAGCAAAAGCTTAGCAGGAGTTGAGACCCACAGAGCAGCAGCACTCCCCAGCCACAAGATGCGGGACCTGGGGCTCCACAGAGGCTTGTGCAGTCCAGAAGCTCACAAGAAAGGTGGGAAACCAGAACCTAGAGAGACAGGTGCCATCCAGCTGCCCACTGACAGGACCTGCAGGTTGCGGGGGCACCAAAGAGGCCTCTGTTACCCAGTAGCCCACAGGAGCAGTGGGAAGCTAGAGCCCTAGAGGGACTGGTGCTATCCAGCTGCCTGCCCAAGAAATCTGCAGGATTCAGAGGCACCAGAGAGGCCTGTGTGATCCAGCAGGGACTGTGCAATTTAGTTACCCTCAGGACCTGTGGGGTGCTGAAGCACCACAGATACCTGTGCGACCCAGCAGGGACTGTGTGATCTAGTTACACACAGGACCTTCAGGGTGCTGAAGCACCAGAGAGGCCTGTGTGACCCAGCAGCCCATAACATAGGCCTCAGAGAGCCGGGTGCCCAAAGGGACTGTGCCATCAAGTTATCCATGGGACCTGCAGGGTGTAGGCGCACCAGAGAGGCCTGTGAAACCCAGTTGAACACAAGATAGGCATAGAGGATGGGAACAAGGAGGCAGAATGAATGGAAGCTACACAGAGGATCTTCCAGGACCAAACGGGAATTACAACTAAAATAAAGACAAATCCTCAGAAAAAAAGCAGAAGGACAGGACTATATTACAAGGGACACTGGTAGAATCTGCAGAGGTACATGAGGGTGTCAGGCTGGGAGCCCAGGGCCAGCAGCAGTCTTAGGTGTGAGCAGTGCCCTTGTGGAATAAAGACCAATCCAACTCCACAGCACAGAGAGCCAGCACAGAGCGCTAAAATAGCCACAGCCACTCACCTGGGGGCTATGGCAGAGGGGGTGCAGAATGGGCTGGAACTCTGTGGGGACACCCAGGATTAGGAGGGTGTCCTAACTCAGAGTTTTTTCTGAGTTGTGGCCAAAAATGACTGTGGCCAGTGTGTTCCTTCCCAGAGCTGTGCAAAAAAGTAGCACACCCCAACAAGGAGATTCAGCCTTTCCCAAGCAAGGCAAAGATGCACACTGAGGCTCACTAACAACCAGCATCTATCCCACCCTCTGAAAATCCTCTTATGCAGAACACTCGGACTAGACTCCAAGGCACTGAATAACTGTGACTACGAGCCTCCAGGAAAAAGCGAAAGGATACCTGAACCTTTCCTGGGCTTGAAAATCTACCCAGGACAGTAAGATTTGACAGTGGTGTTTAACGCGGGCACATCCAGGTACATCCAAACTCATAAGAAAGAGCTAAAAACAGAAGAACACCAACATTCACAGGGAAAATTTGAAAGGCACTAAAACCCACTGAGATAGCCAAAATGGTGAAACAAAGAAACAAATCCCAAAGGAAAGAACAAGAGAACTATATCGAAGAACAAGAGAACTAGATCAATGAAATGCAGCTAAGCAAATTATCAGAGGTAGAATTCAGAGCCATGATCTTGAGGAAGCTCAACAGCATGAGTAAGGACATCAGCACCATGAGTGAAGATATAGAAACATTGAAAACCAACCAAGAGGAAATGAAGAATGACATAGGAGCAAGTAAGAACACATTGGAAGGACTAAACAGCAGAAGAGGAAGCTGAGGACCAGATCAGTGAATTAGAAGACAAGATAGAAAAAAATAAACCAATCAAAAAACCAAAAAGAAAAAAACAATTAAACAACAGAAAGACAGCTTAATAGAACTGTGGGACAACTGCAAACGTAATAACATTTCCACAATAGGAGTCCTTGAAGAGGAAGAAAATGGGAAAGGGTTAGAGAATATATTTGAAGCAATAGTGACAGAAAACTTTCCTAACTTGGCGAAGGAACAAGGCATTCAAGTTCAAGAAGCACAAAGAGCCCCAAGTAAGAAGAACCCAAACAGGCCCACACCAAGACACCTAGTAATTAAAATGCCAAAAAAATAAAAACAAAGAGAGAATCCTAAAGGCAACAAAAAATAAGCAACAGGTTACCTAGAAAGGAAACTCCATAAGGCTCTCAAATGCCTTCTCAAAAGAAACACTACAGGCCAGAAGGCAGCGGCATGAAGTAATCAAGGACATGAAAAAAAAAGGATCTGAATCTAAGACCACTCTATCCAGCAAGGATATCATTCAAAGTAGAAGGTCAAATAAGGAGCTTTCCACACACACAAAAAAAGGCTAAGGAAATATATTAACAGCAAACCAGCACTGCAAGGTATGCTAAAAGGACTGATGTAATTAGTAGAATAAATAGGAAGAAAAATAGAACCGCAATAAAAAACTGGCAATAAATAAGTGCATATCAATTATCACCTTAATATGAATGGTTTGAATGCTCTGATAAAAAGACACAGAGTAGCAGACTGGATAAGAAAGCATGACTCACATATATGTTGTTTACAAGAGACCCACCTCACAACAAAATACTCACATAGGTTGAAAGTGAAGAGATGGAAAAAATCTTTCAAGAAAATGGAAAGCAAAAAAAATAAAGCTGGGATAGGAATACTCATATCTGATAAGGTAGATTTCAAAAGGAAGGCCATAGCTAGAGACAAAGAAGGCCACTACAAAATATTGAAGGAATCTATCCAACAGGAAGATATAACCTTGGTAAACATATATGCACCCAATATAGGAGCACCAAAATACAGTATATCAAAAATCTTTTAGAGGACTTTGAAGGAGAAATCAACAGCAATACTGTAATACCATGGGACTTCAATACCCCGCAGACATTACTGGATAGATCTTCTAGACAAAAATTAACAAGGAAACATAGACTATAAACGAAGCGCTAGATCAAATGGATATCATAGATATCTACAGAGAACTACATCCAAACTGCAGAATTCACATTCTTCTCAAGTGCACATGGGACATTCTCAAAGACAGACCACATGTAGGGCACAAACTAAGTCTCTACAAGTTCAAGAAGACTGTAATAATATCAAGCAACTTCTCAGATCACAATGGCATGAAACTACAAATCAATTGTCACAAGAACATGCAAACACCTTTGAAAACATGGAGGCTAAATAGCATGTTATTGAACAATGAATGGGTTACCAAGGAAATCAAGGAAGAAATTAAAAACTTCCTGGAAACCAATGAAAAGGAAGACACAACAACACAAAATCTATGGGATATAGCAAAGCAGTTCGGAGAGGGAAGTTCATAGCACTGCAGGCCTATATCAAGAAGCAAGAAAAATTTCTAATAGACTAACTTCACAAATTAAAAAACTAGAAAGCAAACAAACAAAAAAACAAAAAAACCCAGAGCAAGTAGAAGGAAGGAAATAGTAAAGATCAGAGCAGAAATAAATGACATGGAGACCAAAAATAAAATTCAAAGGACCAATGAAACAAAAAGCTGCTTCTTTGAAATGGTGAACAAGATGGATGGACCCTTATCTAAACTCACCAAGAAATAAAGAGAGAGAACCCAAATACACAAAATCAGGAATGAAAGAGGAGAAGTAACAACAGACAACACAGAAATACAAAATATCGTTAACAACTACGATGAACAATTATATGACAAAAAATTTGACAATCTAAGCGAAATGGACAATTTTCGAGAAACACATAGTCCCCCAAAACTGGACTGGGAAGAGATAGAAAACTTGAACAGACCAATAACAACTAAAGAAATTGAAGAGGTAATCAAGACTCTCCGAGCAAACAAAAGCCCAGGCCCGGATGGCTTCACGGGGAAATTTTACCGAAAATTCGAGGAAGTACTAACACTCATTCTCCTCAAACTATTTCAAAAAATTAAAGAAAGAGGACTTCCAAACTCGCTTTATGAGGCAGCATAATTCTAATTCCAAAACCAAAAAAAAAAAAAAAAGACACTATAAGGAAAGAAAATTACAGGACAATATCCCTGATGGACATAGATGCCAAAAATCTGAACAAAATACTAGCAAATCGAATCCAGCAATACATCAAAAAAAATTATTCACCATGACCAAGTCGGATTCATCCCAGGGATGCAAGGCTGGTACGATATTCGCGAATCCATAAATGTGATACACCACACATATATAAAATGAAGAATAAAAACAACATGATGCTAGTAATAGATGCTGAAAAAGCTTTCGACAAAATCCAGCACCCATTTCTGATCAAAATGCTCAGCAATGTTGGGAGAGAGATAATATCTCAACATAATAGAGGCCATATATGAAAGACCTACAGCCAACATCAAACTCAATGGATAGAAACTAAAAGCATTTCCCCTAAGAACAGGAACATGAGAGGTATGCCCACTTTCGCCACTCTTATTTAACATAGTACTAGAAATCTTAGCCACAGCAATCAGACATGAAGTAAAAATAAAAAGGATCCAAATTGGAAAGGAGGAAGTGAAACTGCCATTATTTGCAGATGACATGATACTCTAAGTAGAAAACCACAAAGACTCCATCAACATCTACTAGACTTCATAAATTAATTTGTCAAAGTAGCAGGATACAAAACTAATATCAAGAAATCAATGGCATTCTTAACAACTAATGATGAACTCACAGTAAGAGACACTAAAAACTTAATCCCATTTACCATTGTGGCAAAAAAATTAAGACTCCTAGGAATAAATTTAACCAAAGAAATAAAGGACCTATTTGCAGAAACCTACAAGACATTGAAAAAAGAAATAGAGGAAGATATAAAAAAAATAGAAGCACATACCTTGTCCATGGACTGGAAGAATTAACATCATTAAAATGTCCATGCTACCGAAAGCAATCTATAGATTCAGTGCAATCCTCATGAAAATACCAACGACATATTTCACAGAACTGGAACAAATTTTTCAAAATTTCGTATGGAATAAAAAAAGACCCCGAATAGCCATAGCAATCTTTACAAAGAAGGACAAAGTAGGTGGGATCACAATACCAGATATCAGGTTATACTACAAAGTTACTGTAATCAAAATAGCCTGGTGCTGGCACAAGAACAAGAATATAGACCAGTGGAACAGAACAGAGAACCAGGAAATGGACCCAGGACATTATGCACAATTAGTATTTGACAAAGGAAGCAAGAGCATACAATGAAGTAATGACAGCCTCTTTAATAAATGGTGTAGGGAAAATTGGACAGCTACATGCAGAAAAATGAAACTATATCATCAACTTACACCATACACAAGAATAAACTCAAAATGGAAAAAAGACTTAAATGTGACTCATGAATCCATAAAAATCCTATACGAAAATGTAGGCAACAAAATTTCAAACATCATACACAGCAAAATTTTCATTGATACATCACCTAAGCCAACAGAAACAAAGGAAAAAAAATGAACACATGGGACTACATCCAACTAAAAACCTTTTGCACAGCAAAAGAAATAACCATCAAAATGGAAAGGCAACCCACTGTATGGTGGAGCATAATTGCCAATTATACATCAGATAAGGGGTTAATTTCCAAAATATATATAGTACTGATACAACTCAACAAAAGGAAGACAAAGAACCCAATTAAATATGGGCAGAGGAGCTAAATAGTCACCTCTTCAAAAAGGACATCCAAATGGCTAAGAGATATATGAAGAAATGCTCAACATCACTAATCATCAGAGAGATGCAAATTAAAACAACAATGAGGTATCACCTCACACCTGTCAGAATGGCCGCCATCAACAAATCATCAAACAAGTGTTGGCGAGGGTGTGGAGAAAAGGGGAATCTAGTGCACTGCTGGTGGGAATGCAGACTGGTGCAGACACTATGGAAAACAATATGGCATTACCTCAAAAAATTAAAAATTGAACTTCCATTTGACCCAGTGATCCCACTTCTAGGAATATACCCTAAGAAGCCTGAAACACCAATCAGAAAGAATATATGCACCCCCATGTTTGTAGCAGCACTATTTACAATAGCTAAGATCTGGAAACAGCCCAAGTGTCCATCAGTAGACGAATGGATAAAAAAGCTGTGGTACATATACATAATGGAGTACTACGCAGCTGTAAGAAAGAAAGATCTCTTATCCTTTGAGACTACATGGAGGGACCTGGAAAGTATCATTCTAAGTGAAACAAGCCAAACAGAGGAAGACAAGTTTCATATGATCTCACTTATTTGTGGAATATAATGAACATAAAAGTCTGAGAGACGTGGAAGTGGGGTACAGACTGACAATCCCCTAAGGAGGGTGGTGGTGGGGGAGAGATAAATCACAGAGATAAATCATGTGTGCATGAACAGTGGACATGGACAACAAACTGGGGAAAGGGCAGGGAGGGAGGGGGAGGGGGGAAAAAGGAGAAACATCTGTAACAAAAATTAATTAATAAAAATAAATAAATAAATAAATAATAAATGCATAGGCCTGGCTAGGTGGTTCATTCAGTTGGAGTAGTGTCCTGTACACCAAAAGGGTGGATTCAATTCCCATTAAGAACACAAACCTAGGTTTTGGGTTCAATCCCTGGTCAGGACAGGTACAGGAAGCAATCGATAGATATCTCTCTCTCTCTCTCTCTCTCCCTCTGAAATCAAAAAACATATAACTATGTAAGGATTTAAATAACTAATTTAAGTAAACACGTAAAGTTTCACATTAACTTGTGCAAGATCACAAATTTAATGCATTACCAGTTGGCATGGGTATTCATTTCCCAAGCATTTTAGACATGTGAGAGTTTGCTTACTTTGTTGTTATATACTCTATGCTATCAGTTCCTCAGCTCTATCAGGCCCAGAGTAACTCTACTTTCCAGGTTGGACTGCATGTGAGATATCATCTTCAGGCTAGGCATTACACAACAAGAAAAAAAGTGACAATAGTTAGGAACTAGTCAGAGATGGGATGGACTTTCATTGTGCTGAGTTCCTCACTATTGGCATTGTTCAAAGACCACTTCCCAGCAATGAAAATCATAGAAGAGATTTTAAATTAAAGAAAAGACTAAACTAGATGATCTCTAAGGTCCCTTCTAATGCTGAGTTTCTGTTATTTTATACTTAAATTCCATTTGATGCACTTTATGCCAGATACTAAATTTAACTTTCAGACTTAAATTACTAAGAGACACTTGTAATTTTTAAGGATAAAAAGAGTAGAAATTTTTTTTATCAGATTTAAGTATATAATTTTCTCTAAAGGCAGAATCATGTGATCTCTCAAGCTTCCATGCCAGTCTGTCTTAAAGCTATCATTTTTATCTAAAAGAGAGACATCTTTTACAAACAACGGCCTAATGACAAAAAGACAGACTTTTGTTTTAGTGCTTAAGTGGGAAGAGTGCTCATATTCAATTATACAAGGGAGGAAATAAATTTGTTAAAAGTACTTCACATTTTATGAACATGTAGTTATTCTTTTCAAAGATAGTATATATATTTATAAATATTTAATCACTGTTTTGAAAGATTTGAATTAACCTAGGTCAGATGTTTTCCTTAAAATAGAACAGTTTAATTTTATTAGGCACAAATATCTCATAGAGTTGGTTTTGATTCAACTGACTGTGCCAGGTTGGAGTAGTATTTTGAAAATACAGATAGGTATCTTATTTAGACTTTTCAAAGGTAGCTTCAATGTTTGTATAATCCAGTTATAGGTAACTATTGGACAGTTTCCATCTGCTATCTTCATAAGCTCTAATGCTTCAATAATCATTTATTGTTTTTAGGACCAACTCTGGCATTCACTAAACATACTTTAGCTTCACATTATACCACCTTCTCAGACTTCTTTGTCATTGGTAGTAGGTATTATAATGCTTGTTTCGTACTTCTTGAAATCAGTGTAGAGAGACATGAAGAGAGTTATGCAAGGTCACAGAAGAATTCAGTGTTAGAGTCTGGAATTAAACAATAGACATATTTTTTCTTATATATGTACATCAAACATTGTTAGAATAAATTCTGCATGATTTTAAATAAAAGCTTCATTTTATAATCCATATGTGTCAATTTATTTTAAACTTCTCCTTGAAAGTACACCACATGCTGTACAAAATGAGACATTACTTGTGGTTAATAATTCTCAAGGTTCATCATGTGCTTGATAAACCCATTATATACAGAATCACAACAAGACGATGTGACTTGAAATCTGAACTTTTTATCATTAAGACAGACGGGAAAACATCTGGTATAGTCCGTACATCAGAGCCACACAACACCCTGATTAATGCCACAAATGATATTGATTTCACAAAACTGGGTCAGGGACTAAATTTCAGGCAACGCCATTACGGTAAATTTTAAAAGGTTTAGATATTTGTAAAGGAAACATGTTTTATAAAGAGTAACAAACATTTATGGAGTTCCTTTAAAATACTGTCTCAGTACTTTCTTGCAATTATTTGTGGTAAATATTTTCAATTTAAAGATTAGGGCACTAAGGTTCAGAGAGATTTAATTTTGCCTAAGACAATGGGCAGAGTCAGGATGAAAACTCAGGTCTATCCCACTCCAATGCCAATAATATCACACTGCCTTCTAAACACTTAACTACTATTTTCAAAACAAGGACATTAAGAGGAAAATAATCAACCAATAACTTATTCGTTGGAAAGAAGAAACTTGATAGAGTTCCCCATGCAGAAGATTTTTCCAGAGATTTTCCATTAGGATTTTCATTGCTCCACAGAATTTGTTTGCTTTCAGACACAGAATTTTAGAACCCTTAATAAAAAAGTGAAATTAGTAATCTCAACACATAAGCATTTATAAATCTCTATGACCCCCTCCCAAAGTTAATAATGGAAAGTCTAAGAGCTACCAGATATTGTACTAACATCTCATAACAGTTTAGGTACTATTAATATTGAGAATGTCACAATACTTAAACTATAGGCCAACACACCCCATTGTTGCATAGTAAATTGATTTACAACAGTGATCTTGACTCACAAACAGCACTGATATTCAGAGGTTCAATCAATTAACTATTTGGAAGCAGTATGTATTCTAACTAAATCAGACCCCATCACAGACACTCTTAGAAAATATGTTTGCTTATTTATTTACTGATTAAAAAATAATAATAATAAGGCCTTAGGAGACACTGCAAAACCTTCCTATCTGTACTTCAAACAACCTGCTTTTAGTTTCATTTGCATGATTGAATCCCACATAAGAGTAAATTATATCCATTTTTGTTCCCATAACATGGACTTGTCCATATCATTAAGTATTCTCCAACACTATATTTAATAACTTCATCGTATTGCATTATATGGCTCTAATACAACTAAGTAAACAATTCCTCCAAAGAAAAGAATTTAAGTTGTTTAAAATTCATTGGTATTATAAAAGTAACCCTGGTACACTGAAGGTGGGAATGTAGACTGATGCAGTCACTATGGAAAAACATATGGAGTTTCCTCAAAAAATTTAAAATGGAACTG
This sequence comes from Molossus molossus, assembly GCF_014108415.1. Lineage (NCBI taxonomy): Eukaryota > Metazoa > Chordata > Mammalia > Chiroptera > Molossidae > Molossus > Molossus molossus. The sequence goes on along the minus strand of NW_023425355.1, from coordinate 85,689,291 downwards.
CCATTTGACCCAGTGATTCTACTTCTAGGAATATATCCTAAGAAGCCTGAAACACCCCTATGTTCATAGCAGCACTGTTTACAATTGCAAAGATCTGGAAACAGCCCAAGTGTCCATCATTGGACGAATGGATAAAAAAAGCTGTGGTACATATACACAATGGTGTACCATGCAGCTGTGAAAAAGAAAGATCTCTTACCCTTTGAGGTGACATGGAGGGACCTGCAGAGTATTATGCTAAGTGATAAGCCAGTCAAAGAAAGACAAGTATCTCATGATCTCACTTATATGTGAAATCTAATGAACAAAATAAACTGATGAACAAAACAGATCCAGAGACATGGAAGCATAGAACAGGCTGACGAATCTATGAGGGAAGTGGGGAGAGGGGGTGGGAAGAGTTTAAAGAATTTCTATGTATATATGCATAACCCATGGACACAGACAAGGCTGGAGGGGATGGGAGCAGGGTGGAGGGGGTAAATAGGGAAAGACGGGGGGACATCTGTAATACTTTCAACAGTAAAGGTAATTTTTTTTTAAAGAACACTGCATAGAACTCATAAATACAAAGAACAGATTGGTATTTGCCAGAAGTGGGGGTGGGGGAAGAAATGGGTGAAGGGGGTCAAAAGGTACAAACTTTTGGTTATAAAATAAGTCATGGAGATGTACAGCCTGGTGACTATAGTTAACAATATTGTATTGCATATTTGAAAGTTGCTCAAAGTATAAATCTTAAAGGTTTTCATCACAAGAAAAACATTTGTAACCATATATGGTAACGAATGTTAAATAGACTTACTGTGGTGATCATTCACAATATATACAAATATCAAATCAAAATCTGTTGTACACTTGAAACTAATATAATTTTATATGTCAATTACACCTCAATTTTGAAAAAAATAAAACAAAACACTGCTATGATTATCACTTCAGCTATATATTTTCTTTAATTATTATTTTTTATTGTTGAAAGAATTACAGATGTCTCCCCCTTTTTCCCCTATTGACTCCTTCCTCCCCACTCCCACCCCCCTCCTGCTTTCCCCAATCTAATGTCTGTGTCCACTGGTTGTACATATGTATATATGCATATAAGTTCTTTGGTTTATCTCTTCCCACTCTCCCATCTCCCATCTCTCTGAGCTATATATTTTCATATATTCATGAAAATTTCCTTAGGTTAAATTATTAAGGAATGCCTCTTGACCTTAAACACATTACCCTCCATCAAGGCTGCCCCCAGATACACTTCTACCAGTAGTGTGGACAAGTACCAGTATTCTTGTACCTTTTCATTGTTTGCCAGATTGATGGCCAAAATAAAAATATCTCTTTTGTTTTAATTTACACTTTTAGTCATCAGTGAATTTACATCTTTCACACATTTTTTTGCAGAGCAGAGAATTTAACCATAATTTGCTACATATGTTCCAAATATTTTTAAGATAGTCAGCTACCTTTATATTATTTATGGTGTTTTGGGAAGTTTAAAATGTTTTGTGTAATCAAGTATATAAATCTGTTCCGTTAGTATTTCTGCCTTTTGGGTCATGTTTAGAAAGACACTCCACACTTTAATATTTCCTTCTAATTTTTTATATTTTAACTTTTTAAATTTAAATGTTAATCGACTTAAAGTGTATTTTGGAGTATGTTATGAAGTAGGAATACATTGTTTTTCAGTTGTCTTAATACCATTTATTAATTCCATCCTTTCTTAGTTATGACGTCACCGTCATATTCTGTTTCTTAACTTTCTATTCCGTTCTACTAATCGATCTGTTCATACATCAATAACAGATATAATTTATTTTATATTGTTATATATTTTAATAACTGATCTGCAATCATTTCATGACTCTTCATTATCAAAATTTTATTCTCAACACTAAAAATTCTTTTAGAGGGACTTTAGAATCACTTTGTCAAGTTAAATAATCCTAGTCATATTTATTGTAACTATATTTACTTATTTAACATTCATTCAAAACACATTTATTGCATGTATGTCTCATGTGCAAGGCATAAATTCAGTTAAATTGTAGACTCATTTGGAGAGAATTGATAACTGTACACAATTTTCTCACCCAAGAGTTTCTCCATTCATTAAAGTCTATTTTATCTCCTTGAATAAGTTTTATAGTTGCATTCATACAGGTCCTGCACCTTTATAATTATAATTATTTCCATATATCATATATATTTTGTTTTTATGTGAATATGATCTATTTTACCACATTTTCTAGCTGATTACTACTGGTACGTAAGAAAACTACTGATTTTGTTTCAAGTATTTTCCAACTTACTATCTTATTTGACTCTTGATAGCTCTCACTATTTTTCAGTATCATTCTAGATTCACATAATCATATTATCATTAAATATAAATGGTCTGTCTCCTTTCTTTCCAACATTGACAGCTTATTTTGTTTTCTTCTCTCACTGCATTGCCTAGAACTTCTGAAACTATGTTTAATAACTATGGAAATGGGCACTCTCGAGTTAATCCTGTCTTTAATTGAAATGCACTAGTGTTTCTTCATTAAGTAACTTTGGCTGCTGTATTAAAATATATGGTTCTAAATTAAATTAAGAATGTATTCTTCCAGTCCTAGTTTACTGCAAATTTTCTGTTCCTGTTTTCTTTTGTATTTAATCAAGAATGAAAGTAAATGCTTTTAATATTTATCGCCATGATTCTTATTTTATTTTGCCTACTAATTGTTAAATATTAATATATTTTTCAATATTAAATATTCTTTCTTTTCTGAAATAGAGCCCACAAGTGCTAATACTTTATATAGGATTTGTGGACCTACATGCAAATGTGAAGTGTGTCTGCAGTTTTCCTTTGTGTGCTGTCTCTATAAATTTTGAAATAAAGATTATATCTGCTTCATAAAAGAATCTGGGAAGTTTTCCCTTTTTTTGCTACAATGAAACAGTTTAAACAGCATAAGAAATAATTAGTCTATTAAAGGTTTGGAAAAAGTCATCCATAAATAATCTGAGTCTGTAGTTTGTGCAATAATTTATCACTCCTTCATGCTTATGAGTCAATTTTAATTTTAATTTTCTTAGAAAATTATTCACATATAAAATAATTATTTGAATTTAATCATAAGAATACTCATAATTTTACATATCCTTTATATCGATGATAATATCCACTTTCACATTTTAATGAGGCCAACTTCCATACATACCCACTTGAATGTATATTCTCAGTCTACAGAGTACTGTATTAGATGAAGTTTATTATTTGAATGTGAACTTTATTATACATGTTAAACTAAATTGCATTAATCAAATGTTTGATATCGTTATGTTTTCTGTAAATGACTAAAAGATATAAACTAGTCTCCTACCATGATTGCAATTGTGTCCATTTCTAGAATTTCTAAAACCATTTGTTGTATTTATTTTACCACTATACATAAATGTTCATTCATTACTTTCATATTCACTATATATTACATACCTTGACAATATTAAAAATAACCCAGTTTGTCCTGTTTGTTTTTTGCTAACTCCTACTCATTCAAATAAATATGTATTTGTCTAGGTTTTGGAGATACATCAGTGGAGCTTAAAATACAGTGGAGAAAACAGACAAAAATTAAGTAAATTAACAAATTAAATAATTACAAACTGTAACGAGTGCTATGAAGGAAGTGGTTACCAACAAAGTGTAAGGTAGGGAACCTATTTTAAATAGGTCTGGCCTCTGAGACTTTACTTAAACAAAAAAAGAAAAGTTAAAGAATGAGAAAAAGCTGGCTACCCAAAAGGCTTAGAAGAGGGCTTTCAGCTCAGGAGAAAATAAATGATATTAACATATTGCCAGGCACACTTTGTCAGATCAGCGAGCTCACTGCCCTACTCCATAGGGAAAGGCAGGACTTGAGTTCTGTATTGACAATTGTTCTCTTGCTGCCCTCCTTCCCTAATGTCCTTTCTACTACAACATAGGAAGAAAGTGTCGGTTGGCACTAGCACACAGCAGCCTGAGTCTTCACTCTTGGCTATCTTCTGCTGATGGCATGCTCTCTGGGGATGCTCCAGGATAGAGATTGATCCCCAACTCCAAGTACCCCAACCTGAAGCCCCTGCCTGACAGAGTTGGCCAAAGCCTGAGGTGAAACACAAGTTGCTGTAACTTCTCTCAGTAGTGTCTGGCCTGGCTTTCTTTCTGTCTTTCAGAAAGCCCTCCAAATTTCTGGCATATCAATGGTAGAAGGGATCTCTCTTGGTTGTCTGGGTTTCCAAGTATTACAGATTTTTTTTTTGTCATTTCAAAGGTATCTGAAATGGAGGAGGCAATTAAATGTTTACTCAGGCATCTTACATGGAGGTTTGAACCAAACGTCTCCAACATGTTTAACCTACCCTCTACCCCTAGTTTCTTTCCTACAAAGAAAGACAATTATTTACAAATTAATTTGAACAGTACTCTCCGAAATGTGCTGTGAGTGCCATCAGCATTACATGAGTTGATTGTAGGTGGAACATAATTGAATGCCTGTGGATATATTTAACCTTTATTATTTACATATTTGTTTTAAAAGTATAAAAATATATATGAGTATATCAAAACTACCATGACACTAAACAAGGTTGAAATTACTTACCATATGGGGAACCTTTATAAAATCACCCTTAACATCCCTTTTTTTCTCATCCCTGGGAGCAACTGTCCTTTCCTTTCTCCAACAGCACCCAGGTCTTCTTAGATCTTCCTCTCCACCCTATTAAGCTCCAGCCTCCTTTGCCTCTCCCATCACTTTTATATGCAGACTAATGCATCCTCTATGCGTCTAATTTACATCTGTACGCTCATTATCATCCTCAGCAAACAAAAGATTAGGAACCAACTTCCTTAAATGGCAGCAAGAAAGGGTAAATTACGAACCAATTATGTTTCCCTGTCACAAATATTTTTTTTATTTTTTAATTTCCCTATTACAAAAATAAGACTGAAAATCTAACTACATTTCAAAATGAAAAAATGACTCAAAGCTGTAGGCTTCATGGGCATAAGACCTGTGCAATCTGCAGAGTCTGGTTTTTAGAAGGGTCCCAACTTTGCTTTAATATTCTTGAGATTCATAATAAATTTTGAACAAGAAACCCAGTCTTTTCATTTTGTAAATTATTCTGCCAACCCTGCTCTGGAGCAAAGTCCCTTAGATGAAGAACAGTATTAAAGAAGAGGTGAGGAAACAGAATGGGAATCGTGGCTAATGTTATCAGCTTGGAAAGGAGTCTGCTGGGGCTTTAGTAAGTTGAAGGTCAACCTAGACTGTACTGCTTCTGGGTTTGGTTTCAAACAGACATGAATTTGCATCCTAGCACTGCCACATATCAGTTGCTGAACTTAGACAAGTCAGAGTTTACTCATCTGCAAAATGAGGATAATATTTATTTTATAGGATTGTAAGGAGTAAATGAAGTCATACATGAAGTGCTAAGTATAATATAAAAGAATATTTGTCATATGTCTTTCATTGTTTATTTTTGTAGGCATTTCATTTTCATTATTATTCTTAAAACATTAAGTTGAATTTTAATATCAAATATACCAAGACATTTCTACTTTAATCCCCTCTCTCTCCTGAGTTTTTTGTTTTATTGTTTGTATTTTTTAATTTAATAACATTACTTTTTTCAGAAAATTTGTTTTGCTATTTATTTTATTTATTAATTTAGTTTTAATATTCACTTGAGGATTTGTTTATTGATTTTATTTTGTATTGTTCAAAGTATTATATTTATTTTTATAAAGAGTTCTCTTAATAGCAAATATGACTAGTTTTCCATTTATCACTTTGTTACAGTTTCCATTTAAGATAAATATTTATGTAATGATGTGAGACACTTTAAAGGAAAATATGAATAACTGGTAACATCAAGATAACCAAGAGTTGTGAAGGTGTAGTACAAATGACTGAGGCAGGAGAAAGACCCATCTAGCGAAATCTCTTCCATTTTTAGATAAGGCAATTGAAGCCCAAAGATGTAAAGTGACTAAGCAAAAGATACATATAAAATCAGTGGCAGAATAAAGACATCTTGGGTCTCCTAACTCCTAGTTCAGGGCTCTTCCAACTACATTCCAGGCAAAAATGACTAAAGCAAGAGCGAGCTTTGTGCTTAAAGAGGTTTACGGAGGGCAGCCAGATCTTCAATCTGTGTGCACTACCTCATTCACTCCCCAAAGATAAGAGATAAATGAAGCATTCTAATAGAATGATACAGAAACTAGTCACCTGGTTTTCTCCATGAAGCTAAGGCTTTCTTAAAATATTACCTATTAGACAATCTTTATTTCTCCTTTTTTAAAATTCTCCCTGAGAACGATATGTAATGAAGAATGGCCCAATAGGGTACAGAGAAATGGTGGAGAAAGTGGATAAAACACTCAGTCCCCAGTCTGCTAGTTTCTTCATCCTGTATGACACTAGTTTATATGTCTTCAGCATAAATATAACCTGAAAAGAAATGTGGCTTGGTAGTCCAAATGGCAGTACAAACTGGATATATCTCAGAGTTACCTCAGGTCCCTCAACCTCAATTCCTTTTGGTGGCATTAAATCTAAGAGAACTCAGAGAGGTCTAGGAAGGAAAAAGGGAATTTTAGATCTAGGACTATATCCCTGATTTCAGGGCCATGGCCAAATTATTTTACCTTTCAGTGTATATCAGTTTCTTATAAACTGGTGGCTTAAAACAACAAAAAATTATTGTCTCACAGTTCTGGAATTTATAAACCCAAAAGCAGGATGTTGACATGATTAATTAGCTTCGAAAGTGGAGGCGGGAAGGACCAGAGGGAGGGTGAGAGTGTGAGAGAGTGAGTGAGTGTATGAGAGAGTGCAAGTGGATGTGAAGGTAGACGATCAAACCCGAGCAGTGCAGGGCCTCGGAGCAGAAAGTTACTGTGCTGTGGACTAGAGCAGCTGGCTAATGTGTAAGCGGCTCTTCAGAGCACTTCTCCCTGCGCCACGAGGAGGTACCACCATTTTGGAAGATCCCTGGTCTTCCCTGGGAGGAGGCATTGGGAGCAGCTATAACCCAGCAACCTGAGCCCACCAGCGCACCTGGCACCATCGGACCAGTGGACACTCTGTGTCAACACAGACTGGTGTACAGTAGTGAAACTTCAAAGGTGCTGGTCTTAGAAGCTGTGGACAGCCTGGAGCCCAGCACGATCCCCCTTAGAAGAAGCCCCATCAGAGTCAAGATATACCTCCAATAACAGAGGCTGGGGATCAAACATCCATCCCCAGGCAACAGAAAAATAGATGAGCCTCTAAGATGCATCCCCAAAAACTACAGTAAAAGCTGAGCAGCAGTCAGCCCCACGGGGCATCAGCACTCCTCAAGAGTCAGTGGTAGGACCTGGGGTTCCACAGAGGCCTGTGCATTCCAGTAGATCACAAAAAAGGGGGAAGCCGGAGCCCAAGAGAGACTGGTATGATCCACATGCTGCCACCCAGGACCTGCAGGGTGCGGTGGCACCAAAGAGGCCTGTGCGACCCAGCAGAGACTGTGCCATCCAGTTACCCACGGGACCTGAAGCGTGCTGAAGCACCAGAGAGGCCTGTGTGAACCAGCAGGAACTGCGCCATCCAGTTACCCGCAGGACCACCAGGGTGCTGAAACACCAAAGACGCCTCTGCTATAACATGGGCATAGAGCCAGATCCCCAAAAAGACTGTGGGATCCAGTTACCCGCGGGACCTGCAGGGTGAGGGGGCACCAGAATGGCTTGTGCAACCCAGCAGCACACAAGATACGCATAAAGGATGTGAAAATGGAGGCTGAGAGACTAGAAGGTACATAGATGATCTCCCAGGACCAAACTGGAATTAACAAATCCTCAGAAAAAAAGCAACAGAAAAGCAGCAGGAGACGAACATATAAACAGGGATACTGAACACCACAGCTACATTCCTAGTCACTGAGTAACTGAGACTAATAGCCACCAGAAAAAACCTAGAGGATAAGTGAACCTTTCCTGGGCTTGCAAATCTACCCAGGAAAGTAAGACTTGACAGTGGTGTTTAATGTGGGCACACCCAGGCTCATCAAAACCTAGTAGAGGGAGCCACAAACATTAGAACACCAACATCCACAGGAAAAATTTGGCAGTCTCCAAAACCCACTGAGATAGCCAAAATGGTGAAACAAAGAAACAAATCCCAAAGGAAAGAACAAGAGAACTCTATCAAAGATGAGATCAATGAAATGAAGCTAAGCAAATTATCACAGGTAGAGTTCAGAGCCATGATCTTGAAGAAGCTCAACAGCATGAGTAAGGACATCAGCACCATGAGTAAAGATACAGAAACATTAAAAAACAACCGAGTGGAAATGAAGAATGACATAGCAGAAATAAAGAACACATGGAAGGTCTGAACAGCAGAGTAGAGGAAGTTGAGGACTGGATCAGTGAATCAGAAGACAGGATAGAGAAAATCAACCAATCAGAAAACCAAAAAGGAAAAATGATTAAAAAACAGGAAGACGGCTTAAGAGAACTGTGGAACAACTGGCAATGTAATAATGTTGGCATCATAGAAGTCCCAGAAGAAAAAGAAAATGAGCAAGGGTTAGAGAACATATTTGAAGAAATAGTGACAGAAAACTTCCCTAATTTGGTGAAGGAAGAAAGCATTCAAGTTCAAGAAGCACAGAGAGCCCCAAGTAATAAGAACCCTAACAGGCCCACACCAAGACACATAGTAATTAAAATGCTAAATATTAAAGACAAAGAGAGAATCCTAAAAGCAGCAAGAGATAAGCAACAGGTTACCTACAAAGGAAACTACATAAGGCTCTCAGCTGACTTCTCAAAAGAAACACTACAGGCCAGAAGGGAGTGGCACGAAATAATCAAGGTCACGAAAAACAAGGATCTGAATCCAAGACTACTCTACCAAGCAGAGCTATCATTCGAAATGGAAGGTCAAATAAAGAGCTTCGCAGACAAAAAAAAAAGTCTAAGAGAACACATTAGCACCAAACCCCCACTGCAAAAAATGTTAAAAGGTATACTGTAATTAGTAGAAGAAATAGAAAAATATAACCACAAAAAACAAAAATGACAATAAATAAGTACAGATAAATTATCACCTTTAATATCAATAGACTAAATGCTCCAAAAAAAGACACAGAGTAGCTGATTCAACAAGAAAGCATGACTAACATATATGTTGTTTACAAGAGACCCACCTCACTTCAAAAGACTCACATGGGTTGAAAGTGAAGGGATGGAAAAAAATCTTCCAAGTAAACGGAAAGAAAAAAAAAAGCTGGGGTAGCAATACTCATATCTGATAAAACAGATTTCAAAATGAAGGCCATAACTAGAGACAAAGAAGGCCACTACATAATATTGAAAGAATCTATCCAACAGGAAGATATAATCTTGATAAACATATACTCACCCAATATAGGAGCACCAAAATATATTAAAAATCTCCTGGAAGAATTCAAAGAAGAATCGACAGGAATACAATCATAGCTGGGGACTTCAATACCCCGCTGTGATCACTGGATAGATCCTCTAGACAAAAACTAGCAAGGAAACAGAGGCTCTACATGTAGCACTAGACCAAATGTATTTAATAGATATCTACAGAGAATTACACCCTAAAGCTACAGAATTCACATTCTTCTCAAGTGTACATGGGACATTCTCAAAGACAGAACACATGTTAGGACACAAATTAAATCTCTACAAGTTTAAGAAGACTGAAATCATATCAAGCATCTTCTCAGATCACAATAGCATGAAACTACAAATCAATGGCAAAAAGAACACACAAAGATATTTCAACATATGGAGGCTAAATAGCACATTATTAAATAACGAATGGGTTACCGAGCAGATCAAGGAAGAAATTAAAATCTTCCTGGAAACCAATGAGAAAGGACACACAACAACACAAAATCTATGAGACGTAGCAAAAGCAGTACTGACAGTGAAGTTCATAGCACTACAGGCCTACCTCAAGAAACAAGAAAAATCTCTAATGACTATCTAATCTCACAACATAAAGAGCTAGGAAGCAAACAAAAAGAAAACTCCAGAGCAAGTAGAAGGAAGAAAATAGTAAACATCAGAGCAGAAATAAATGACATAGAGACCAAAAACAAAATTCAAAGGATCTATGAAAGAAAGAGCTGGATTTTTGAAAAGATAAACAAGATTGATGGACCCTTAGCAAGACTCACCAAGAAACAAAGAGAGAGAACCCAAATACACAAAATCAGAAATGAAGAGGAGAGGTAACAACTGACACTACAGAAATATAAAAGATCGTTAACTATGCTGAACAATTATATGGCAACAAATTCGACAATCTAAGTGAAATGGACAAATTTCTAGAAACACATAGTCTCCCAAAACTGGACCAGGAAGAGATAGAAAACTTGAACAGACCAATAACAACAGAAGAAATTGAACATGTAATCAAGACTCTCCCAAGAAACAAAAGCCCACGCACCTACTGCTTCACAGCGGAGGTTTACCAAACATTCAAAAAAGAACTAACACCCATTCTTTCAAAACTATTTCAAAAAATTTAAGAAGAAGGAAGACTTTCAATCTCGTTTTATGAGGCCAGCATAATGCTAATTCCAAAACCAGAAAAAGGCACTAAAAAGAAATAAAACTACAGGACAATGTCCCTGATGAACAGAGATGCCAAAATCCTAAACTAATTCTAGCAAATCGGATCCAGCAATACATCAAAAAAATTATTCACCATGACCAAGTGGGATTCATCCCAGGGATGCAAGGCTGTTACAGTATTTGCAAATCAATAAATATGATACACCACATAAATAAAATGAAGAATAAAAACCACATGATCATATCAGTTGATACTGAAATAGTATTTGACAAAACCAAGCATCCATTTCTGATAAAACTGCTCAGCAATGTGGGATTAAAGAGATCATGTCTTGAAATGATAAAGGCAAGTATGAAAGACATACAGCCAACATCATACTCAATGGGCAGAAACTAAAAGCATTTCCCTTAAAACGGGAACAAGACAGGAATGCCCACTTTCGCCACTCTTATTTAACATAGTACTGGAAGTCTTAGCCACAGCAATCAGACAGGAAGAAAAAATAAAAGGGATCCAAATTGGAAAGGAGGAAGTGATACTGCCATTATTTGCTGATGACGTGATACTATACATAGAAAACTCCAAACACTCCATCAAAAATCCACTAGGCTTAATAAATGAATCTGGCAAAGTAGCAGGATACAAAATTATCATCAAGAAATCAATGGCATTCTTATCGACCAATGATGAACTCACAGAAAGATAAATTGAGAAAAATCCCATTTACCATCGTGGCAAAAAAAAACTTAAGATACCTATGAATAAACTTAATCAAAGAAGTAAAGAACCTATTTGCAGAAAACTACAGGACATTGAAAAAAGAAATACAGGAAGATATAAAAAGGTAAAAGCACATTTCTTGTTCATGGATAGGAAGAATTAACATCATTAAAATGTCTATGCTACCCAGAGCAATCTATAGATTCAATGCAATCCCCATCAAAATACCAACAACGTACTTCACAGAACTAGAACAATTACTTCACAAGTTCATATGAAAGCAAAAAAAGACCCTGAATAGCCACAGCAAACTTGAAAAAGAATAACAAAGTTGGAGGGATCACATTACCAGATTTCAAGTTATAATACAAAGCTACTGTAATCAAAACAGCCTGATACTGGCACAAGAAGAGGTATATAGACCAGTATAACAGAATAGAGAACGCGGAAATGGACCCAAAACATTATGCTCAATTAGTATTTGACAAAGGTGGCAAGAGCAGACAATGGAGTAAAGACAGCCTCTTTAATAAACTGTGTTGGAAACATTGTACAGCTATATGCAAAAAAATGCAATTAGACCATCAACTTACACCATACACAAAAATAAACTCAAAATGGATAAAGGACTTAAATGTAACTCATGAATCCATAAAAATCCTAGAAAAAAATGTAGGCAACAAAATTTCAGACATGATATGCAGCAGAGTTTTCACTGATACACTACGTAAGGCAACAAAAACAAAGGAAAAAATGAACACGTGGGACTATATCAAACCTAAAACCTTCTGCACAGCAAAAGAAACAACCATCAAAATGGAAAAGCAACTCACTGTATGGGCGAGCATAATTGCCAATTATACATCCGATAAGGGGTTAATTTCCAATATATGTAGAGTACTCATACAACTCAACAAAAGGAAGACAAATAACCCAATTAAAAACTGGGCAGAAGAGCTGAATAGACACCTCTTTAAACTGGACATACAAATGGCCAAGAGACATATGAAGAAATGCTCAACATCTCTAATCATCAGAGAGAAGCAAATTAAAATAACGATAAGGTATCACCTCACACCTGTCAGAATAACTGCCATCACCAAATCATCAAGTAAATGTTGGCAAGGGTGTGGAGAAAAGGGGACTCTAGTACACTGCTGGTGAGAATGCAGACTGGTGCAGCCACTATGGAAAACACTATGGTGTTACCTCAAAAAAATTGAAAATTGAATTACCATTTGACCCAGTGATCCCACTTCTAGGAATATAACCTAATTAGTCTGAAACACCAATCAGAAAGAATATTTGTACCCCCATGTTCATAGCAGCACTATTTACAATAGCTAAGATCTGGAAACAGCCCAAGTGTCCATCAGTAGACGAATGGATAAAAAAGCAGTGGTACATATACACAATGGAGTACTATCCAGTTGTAAGAAAGAAAGATCTCTTATCCTTTGAGATGACATGGAGGGACCTGGATAATATTATCCTAAGCGAAACAAGCCAAGCACAAAAAGACAAATACCATATGATCTCACTTATTTGGGGAATATAATAAACATAACAGTCTGAGGAATAGAGTAGACCCTGAGATGTGGAAATAGGGTACAGACTGACAACCCTCAGAAGAAGGTGTGGTGGGCAGAGGGAAGAGATAAACCACAGAACTTATATGCATGTAACGCATAACCAATGAACATGGACAACAAAGCTGGGGACGGCGTGGAGGGGATGGTGAGGAGGGTGTCAATGGGGTAAAAAAGGAGAAACATATGTAACAAAAATAAAAAAAATAAATATCTACAGAGAATTACACCCCAAAACTGAAGAATTCACATTCTTCTCAAGTACACATGGACTTTCTCAAAAATAGACCACATGTTAGGGCACTAACAAAGTCTCTACAACTTCAAGAAGATTGAAATCATATCAAGCATCTTCTCAGATCACAATGGCATGCAACTAGAAATCAATTGCAACAAGAACATGCAAAGACATGTGAAAACATGGACGCTAAATAGCATGTTATTGAACAATGAATTGGTTACCATGGCGATCAAGAAACAAATTAAAAACTTCATGAAAACCAATGAAAATGAACACATGACAACACAAAATCTATTGGATGCAGCAAAAGCAGTTCTGAGAGGGAAGTTCATAGCACTATAGCCTACCTCAAGAAGAAAGAAAAATTTCTAAAAACTATCTAACCTCACAAGTTAAAGAACTAGAAAGCAAACAAAAAGAAAAACCCAGAGCAAGTAGTAGGAAGGAAACAGTAATGATCAGAGCAGAAATAAATAACATAAAGACCAAAAAAACAATTCAAAAGATCAATGAAACAAAGAGCTGGTTCTTTAACGATAAACAAGATTGATGGACCCTTAGCTAGACTCACCAAGAAAGAAAAAGAGAGAGTACTCAAATACAGAAAATCAGAAATGAAAGAGGAGAAATAATAACTGACACCACAGAAATACAAAGGATTGTTAACAAATATTATGAACAATTATACGGCAACAAATTCAACAATCTAAGTGAAATGGACAAATTTCTAGAAATACACAGTCTCCCAGTACTGAACCGGGAAGAGATAGGAAAGTGGGGTGTCTGGGGGAGATATATCACGTAACTTATATGCACATATGCATGAACAATGGACATGGCCAACAAAGCTGGGGACAGGGCGGGGAGGGAGGCCAAGGGGGAAGTCATTGGGAGAGAAAGGAGAAACATCTGTAACAAAAATTAATTAATTAAAAGATAAAAAAGATTGATTAACTTCTGAGGACTGTGAGGGGAAAGCTTCCCTCCTTGGTCTATAGATGGTTGTCTTCTCCCTGTGTCTATTCATATAAATCATGAACAAGACAAGGATGTCCACTTTTATCACTGCTATTTAACATTGTACTGGAAGTGATAGCCAAAGCAAATAAAACACAAAATGAAATAAAAATCATTCAAAATGTAAAGAATTAAAACTATCTCCATTCACAGATAACATGATTCTACATATAGACAATCCAAAAAGTCTACAACAGAAACTACTAGAGCTAAAAAACAAATTCATAGCCCTGGCCGGTTTGGTTCAGCGGTTAGAGCATCGGCCTGCGGTCCAGAGAGACCCGGGTTCTGTTCCCGCTAAGGGCACATGCCTCGGTTGCAATTTGTCCCCGGCCCTGGTTGGGTCTTGCGGGTGGCACCTTTCACATCGATGTTTCTCTATATATATCTCTCCCTCCCACTCTGAACAAAAGATGGAAAAATATCCTCCGGTGAGGATAAAAAAAAAACAAATTCAGAAAAGTTACAGAGTACAAGATCAATACACAAAAATCAGTCGTGCTTCTATACACACTTTTCAACAGCAGGGATGGACTTAGAGACTATTATGCTAAATCAAATAAGCCAGTCAGAGAAAGACAAGTACCATATGATTTCATTCATATGTGGAATCTAATGAACAAAATGAACTAACAAGCAAAATAGAGACAGACGCATAGAGAGCATGTTGACAGCAGTGGAGGGGGTGTGGGCTGGAGCCAGTTTGGAGGGATGAAGTAAAAAAGAGAAAAAACTCATGGACAGGGACAACAGTGTGGTGATTGCCAGCGTGTGAGGGGAGGTGTAGGAGGGTATAGATGGGGTAAATGGTGATGGACGTCAACTTGAGGTGGTGAACACACAATACAGTGCACAATGATACGTTGTAGAATTATGCATCTGAAACCTACATAATTTGTTAACCAGTGTCACCACAATAAATTCAATAAAAAGGGGAAAGAATAAAATCATTAAATTTACAATAGCAGCCAAACGAACAAAATATCTAGGAATAAATTTAACCAAGAATGTTAAAGACCTGTGCACTGAAAACTACAAAACATTGCTGAAATAAGTTAAAGAAGACATAAATAAATGGAAATACATTCCATATTCTGGACTAAAAGATTTAATATTGTGAAGATGGCAATATTGCTCAAAGTGATCAGTAGAGTCAATGCAATCCCCATCAAAACTCCAGTGGCCTTTTTACATAAATGGAAAATCTGATGCACAAATTTATGTTGAATTTCAAGGGGTCTTAAATACTCGAAACAATATGAATAAAGAACAAAATTAGAGCAGTCACATGTCTCAATTTCTCAACTTGCTACAAAGTGACAGCAACCAAAAGTATGGTACTGATGTAGAAACAGACATATACACCAACAGAATTGAACTTCCAGTCCAGAAATAAACAAATAATCTATGGTCACTTGATTTATCAACAAGGGTGCCAAAACCATTCAGTAGGGAATGGGGAATGTTTCTCAACAAATGGTGCTGAGACAACTGGATATCCACATGCAAAGGAATGAAATTGGACCCCTAATATATTCCATATACAAAAATTAATTTAAAATAAATCAACAACCTAAATATAAGGGTTAAAACCATAAAACTCTTAAAAGAAACATAAATATAAATCCTTTAAATTTTTTCAATTACAGTTTACATTCAATATTATTTTGTACTAGTTTCAGGTATACAGTATATTGGTTAGATAATCATATACTTTACTAAGTGTTCCCTCTGATTTTTCCAATACCCAACTAGCACCACAGATAGTTATTACAATATTATTGACAATATTTTCTATGCTGTACTTTACATCCCCATGACTATATTGTAATTATCCATCTGTATGAAGAATGAATCTTTATGACTTTAAATTTGTCAATGTATTCTTAGATATGACACCAAAAGCACAAATAACAAAATAAAAGAATTAATAAATTGGACTTCTTTTAAATAAAAAACTTTTGTGCATCCAAAAAACTTTATCAAGAAAGTGAAAAAAACAGCCTACAGAATGGAAGAAAATATGTGTAAAAAACATATATCTAATTTATATACAAAGAACTCTTACAACTCAATAACAAAACCTCAACAATTCAGTTAAAATAGTCAACGGAGATGGTAAAGGTCAAATACGTGGTAATGGAAGAAAGCAAACTAGATTTAGGATGGTAAGCACACAACAGAGTATACAAATGATATATAATGTTGCACACTTGAAATTTATATAATGTTATTAATCAGAGTTACAATAAATTTAATTTAAAAAAATAGAATGTTTTTTTTTAATTTTTTAAAGTGGTCAAATAACTTGAACAGACATTTTTCCAAAGAAGATATACAAAAGTCCAAAAGCACATGAAAAGTTGCTGAACTGCATGAGATATTTTACTAATGAAAATCTTAAGTCACCACTTCACACCCACTAGGATGGTGATAATCAAAAAAAGGGGAGGTTATAATAAATGTTGGTGAAACTGGCACACTTGTGCATTATTGGTGACAATGTAAAAATGGTTCAGCCACATTGTGAGGCAGTTTGGGACTTCCTCAAAAAAAATTAATCATGCAATTCCCATATGAATCAGCATTTCCACTCCTAAGTTTCTACTCAAAGGAATTGAAAACATGTTGACACACAACTTATACATGA
The DNA here is from genome assembly GCF_014108415.1 of Molossus molossus. NCBI lineage: Eukaryota > Metazoa > Chordata > Mammalia > Chiroptera > Molossidae > Molossus > Molossus molossus. Next base: position 85,672,422 of record NW_023425355.1, on the reverse strand, counting down.
ATATTCACAGCAAAATTATTAATAGCCAACAAATGGAAACAACCCAAATGCCCATCAGGTGATAAATGGATAAACAAAATGCAGCCAACCACACAATGGAATAGTATTTACCCATAAAAAGGAATGAAGTACTAATACACACTACAAAATGGATAAATCTCAAAATCATTATGCTAAGTAAACAAGCCAGGCACAAAAGGACAAATGCTGTATGTTACCATTTCTAGGAAATATTTAGACCAGGTCAGTACATAGAGATAGAATGGAATTCGGGGGTGACCAGAGGCTAAGGGGCTACAACATGATGAGGAACCCTTATTAATGGGTGTGGATTTTAATTTGGAGTTATGAAAATATTTTGGAACCAGATAAAGGTGGTTGCTGCACAATGTTTAAATATACTACTTGCCACTGAATTGTCCACTGTAAAAGAGTTAAATTTATATTCCGCAAATTTCGCCTCAATTTTTCTAAAAAGGCAGGGCAGGGTGGTGAGGGAGGTCAGTGTTTGGTGAGGTAAAGTCGGGGACAGAAGGGCTTTCTGTGGGGAGCCGAGCAGGGTCTGTGGCTATGGAGGGAGATTCAGAAAGAGAGGCCTGCAGGGAAGAGCGGTGGGGGAAGGCAGGCTCCTGAGTAGCTGCTGAGGGGCGCTTGTTCATCCCTGACCTGGTGGCCTCCCGCCGGACCCAGAAAGGATACTCACGGAAACCCAGGTAATAGCACAGCAGCAGCATGACACAGATGGTGAGCAGGAACAGAACCAAGCGATTGTGGGCCCACATCTTCACCAGAGACCTGCGACCCTCGACTCGGAAGCCACGCAGGGATGCTTGACAGCTGGGCTGAGGTGTTGCAGGCACGACAGAATAGCTCCCAAGATTGCTGCTGCCGCTGAGGTGCGACCCCACCACTGGGTTCTCCGCAACGTAAGACGCATCACATCTGATCAGCCTTACGCGCGCCCCTCTCAAAGCCCTGGTCTCCTCTCTCATACATCTCCCTTCCGAGGGCATGGCTCCGCTTCTGACTAGCTGAGAAGATGCCTCCCCACCAACAGCGCTTCACCCATAAGCTCCTTGGTGCCGACGCATGCGTTGTGCCCCTGGGTGGCACGTGCCAACCCACGTGCCCAGGTCCCACCCCTTTTAACGGCCTGCAGGGTATCTTTTGCATCACCTCCCTCTCAAGTCCTGGCCTTTCTAGTGCTTAATAGTTGTTGAATTGTCTGGGACCTGAGGTCTTCACCAGGATCATAGCGGTTTGTTCCAGATCAACAAAATGGTCTCAGTGGAATTCAGACTCCAGCCTTGACTCCTAATTCCTACTCAGATTTGGTGCTCTGACAGGTACTGTAGCATCTATGGTCACTACAGTTGCTCATTACAGTATTTACTAGTCAAATATGTATATTTAAATGTAAATTTTAATTAATAAAATTACATGGAATTGAGAAATCAGTTCCTTAGTCACAGTAGCTATATATCCAGTGCTCAATAGGTGTGTGTGTGTGTGTGTGTGTGTGTGTGTGTTGACCATTTTGGTCAGTGTGAATATGAAGCACTTTTATCATGGCAGAAAGTTGTAATGGGAAGCACTGGATGTACACAGTAACTGTAGTGAATATGGTCGATATCCAATAGGTTGTTACACTGTAGTAGGAGGTTTTAAGGGGAACCAAATAGTATTTGCCTTCAGAGACCTTAAGGTTGAGTTACAAATTAATGAAACTATAGGAAACAAAAAGAAATGTGTGATGAACACTAATGAGTATTGTCGAACACTTAGATTTATTCCCATCATTTGCCAATAATGAATTGGATGACTGTAAGAGCCTTCCTCTTGCTGGGCTTCAATGCTGTATGTGTAAAATAATAGTTAGCATTGTCTCTAACACCCCTTCTTGCTCAAAAATCTGCCCCTTTAGCAAAATCCCATTAAATTGCTTGGTTTGGGCATGCCTGCAAAGGGACCATGTAGGCACACTTGTTAGCCTACCTCATTCTTGTTTTCAAGGGATGTGAAAAATGCCCCTTTCAACTAATTTCCAGCCTTATTCTTTCTACATTTTACTCTGGCTTTCCAAATGGCTTTCTACTAATTTTATTCTATTGTTCTTTCCAATGCTAATAGATATTCCATAAAGGAAAGGAGAAGAGAAGATTTCCTATGAAAATAATTCTTAAAATTTAGCTCACTGCACCCTAACCTTGTGCTCTCATACAGGAGCAATTCATAATGCTTTTTATTTTATTAAAGGATGTGACCAAAAAAGAAACTGTTTTTTTTTTCTTTTTTATATCTTTTAAAATGTGTTTTCTTTGTTTGTTTGTTTTGCCTCAGCTTTTCCCAAACTAATTTGACCAAAAGACACCTTACAAACAAACAAAAAAAAACACTATTAACAGCTTCTTTTTTTAATAATTTGTTTTTGTTACAGATGTTTCTCGTTTTTCTCCCATTGACACCCTCCTCCCCTTCCCCCAAACCCTATCCACAGCTTTGTTGTCTATGTTCATTGGTCATGCATACATGCATCTAAGTTCTGTGCTTTATCTCTTCTCCCACAAACCCCCCTCCTCGGAGGCTTGTCAGACTGTACCCCACCTCTATGTCTTTGGGTTAATTTTGTTCAGAAGTTTGTTTAGTTCATTATATTCTACAAATAAGTAAGATCATATGATATTTGTCTTTCTCTGCTTGGCTGGTTTTGCTGAGAATAATACTCTCCAGGTCCTAGCATGCCATCTCAAAGGATAAGAGATCTTTCTTTCATACTGCATAGTATTCCATTGTGTACATGTACCACAGCTTTTTAATCCACCCATCTACTGATGGACAGTTGGGTTGTTTCCAGATCTTAGCTATCGTAAATAGTGCTGCTACAAACATGGGGGTACATATATTCTTTCTGATTGGTGTTTCAGGCTTCGTAGGGTATATTCCTAGAAGTGGGATCACTGGATCAATTGTCAGTTCAATTTTTAACTTTTTGATGTAACACCATAGGGTTTTCCACAGTGGCTGCACCAGTCTGCATTTCCACCAGCAGTGTACTAGAGTCCCCTTTTCTCCACACCCTCGCCAACACTTGTTTGATGATTTGTTGATGGAGGCCATTCTGACAGGTGTGAGGTGATACCTCATAGTTGTTTTAATTTGCATCTCTCTGATGATTAGTGATGTTGAGCATTTCTTCATATGTCTCTTGGCCATTTGTATGTCCTGTTTAGAGAGGTGTCTATTCAGCTCCTCTGCCCATTTTTTAATTGGGTTCTTTGTCTTCCTTTGTTGAGTTGTATGAGCACTCTATATATATTGGAAATTAACCCTTTATCTGATACATCATTGGCAATGATGTTCTCCCATACAGTGGGCTGCCTTTCCATTTTGATGATTGTTTCTTCTGCTGTACAGAAGCTTTTGAGTTTGATGTAGTCCCATGTGATCATTTTTTCCTTTGTTTCTCTTGCCTTAGATGATGTATTAGTAAAAATTCTGCTGCGTATGATGTCTGAGATTTTGTTGCCTACATTTCTTCTAGAATTTTTATGGATTCACGAATTACATTTAACTGTTTTATCCTTTTTAGTTTATTCTCGTGTATGGTGTAAGTTGGTGTTCTAGCTTCATTTTTTTTGCAAGTAGCTGTCCAATTTTCCCAACATCATTTATGGAAGAGACTGTCTTGACTCCACTGGATGCTCTTGCTACCTTTGTCAAATATTAATTGAGCATATTGTCTTGGGTCCATTTCTGGCTTCTCTATTGTGTTCCATTGATCTGTCTGTTCTTGTGCCAGTACCAGGCTGTTTTGATTGCAGTGGCTTTGTAGTATAATCTGAAATCTGGTAATGTGATCTCTCTTACTTTGTTCTTCTTTTTCAAGATTGCCGTGGCTATTCTGTTCCATATTTTTTGGTTCCATATTTTTTGGCATAAACTTAACCAAAGAATTAAAGGAGCTCTTCACAGAAAACAACAGGTCATTGAAAAAAGAAATAGAGGAAATTTTGTGGTTCCATATAAACTTTTGAAGTGTTTTTTCTAGCTCTGTGAAGTATGTCATTGGTATTTTGATGGGGGTTGCATTCAATGTGGAAATAGAGGAATCATATCTCAACATAATAAAAGCTATATATGAAACACCTATAGCCAACATCATACTCAATGGGCAAAAAACTAAAAGCATTCCCCTTAATAATGGGAAAAAGACAAGGATGCCCACTTTTGCCACTCTTATTTAACATAGTACTGGAAGTCTTAGCCACAGCAATTAGACATGAAGAAAAAATAAAGGGGATCCAAATTGGAAAGGAGGAAATAACACTGTCATTATTTTCAGATGACAGGATATTGTACATAGAAAACCCTAAAGACTTCATCAAAAATCTACTAGACTTAATAAATGAATTTGGCACAGTAGTAGGATACAAAATTAATGTCAAGAAATCAATGGCATTCTTATACACCAATTATGAAATCACAGAAAGAGAAACTAAAAAGACAAGCCCATTTACCATTGCAGCAAAAAAAATTAAGATACCTATGAATAAACTTAACCAAAGAAGTAAAGGACCTCTTCACAGAAAACTACAGGTCATTGAAAAAAGAAATAGAGGAAGATATGAAAAAGTGGAAGCATATACCTTGTTCATGGATTGGAAGAATTAACATTATTAGCAGCTTCTTGAAATTACTGCTTGTAACTTGTGTAGTGTCTGAGATTTTACACTATTTGTGAGTTACAAGGTAGCCTGCCACAGTCCCATAGATTCTGACAGGGAATGCGAAACCATTGTTTCAGAGACAAGGAACCAAATATTTTCTGCAACATGCAAAAACTTGAGAGACACATGAACAATTGCTACACAAAAGCAACCATCTTCACATTATAGCACACGCAGAAAATGGTTGTATGGCTGGGCACCACACAATCACCCTGAAGGAAAAGGGGATTAAGATAGAGCACTCGAGTTGGGAATTCAGCTCTCAACCGCCTTATGGGTTGCATTCTATAATACTTCGTTTTCCATTCTGCAAATTACAGGCTATGGACAGCTTGACCATGAAGATTCTTTCCAGCTCTGGCTTACTATGTCTAGTATTGACTGTAGCATTTGTGTTTGCTGTAAAGGAAAGGCATGGCAGTTCTACAACAGTGTGATGCTTCCTAATCAATCCCCATCATACCACTAGAAACCAAAATTTTAACAAGAACTCAGAGGTAAAAAATTCCTAAGGTCATGCCTGAGCACTCTCTGGTGCATACAACAGTAATTAGCTAAACTTAGCTTCCTACTAATTAACTCTCCCTGGGTTCATCACTGCCCTGGAAACCCTCCTTCCACTTTCAGGTGAAGAGAAGGGGTTAGTAAGCTTCTTAGACTCTTTGTAACCCCAGATTATGGTTTCAATATTTGTGGTCAATTTCTTCTCTTTTGGAGCTTACATTATCTGATTATACCACCTGCTTCATTTTCTTCCTTTCAGGGGCCTATTAAATTCCAGAAAAATTCTATCCTCTACTTTCATACTTTAGTATCTGAATCCCTGACTTTCCCTTACATCACAACTCTTGGTCATTATTTTTGGTATGAAATTGGTTACATGGCTCCTTCACCTTCCAATTTTCAAATTCTGAGACCCCTGAATTATTTATCCTCCTCAAATTTTTTACATCATTTGAAACGATTAACCTCCCTCATTCCCTGAGAAAAGCTACATGTCCCGACTGGACTGTAGGCTCTATGAGAGCAAAGATCTCATTTACCTTGTTCATTGATGTATTTTTAGTGTCTAAACAGTGGCACATAGTATACTCTGACTTGATATATTTTAATGGATAATTGTCATGACAAAACAACATTCTCATGTCCTTCTAATCCTCATCCTATTGGCTAAATGTAGGTGATCCTCAAAATTTGCCCACTGCTACCTACTATTTGTGTTCTCTTAGATTTTTTTTTAACCCAAGTGATATATTTACTCCCATTCTTCAAAGATTATCACTATGTCAATGATACTTTCATACGTATTTAAATATCTAGCCTCATTCCCTTCCAGTGCTCCAAGCTGGAGATCAACCAATAAATTTCAATGTTCTTGCTTCTAGGAGAATAAGATGAAATAAGTCAGAGGCCCTGGGCTTGGGGAGTTCCAGTCTAGTGTGAGAAGCAGGCATGTAAAATACAATGTGATTAATGCTTTTAAAAACAAAGGTATAAACACAGAGCTATAGGAACTCAAAGGAAAGAGCAAATAATTCAGCCTGGACTTCTCAGTGAGAGCTATGAGAAGTGACATTTAATTTGGACTTTGAAAATTGAATAGAAAATATCCAGGCAAAAAAAAAGAAAAAGGATGTGAAAAGTATTTTTCATGGAGGAGGCTTAACAAATCTTGGAGGAATTAAAAGATATGATAGATACGGTATGTTTGAAAATCAAAGACAAATATTCTGCCACACCAAAAGGTATGTCCAAACCTGATGCTTAGATCTTTTTCTCCCAAAACAATAGTTCCACCTGACTTTTCTTTCCCTGTGGATGGTATAATCCTTCTCCTGACTTCCTCACTTCTATTTCTACTTCAACAGTCCTAGTTCACACACTCATTACTTCTTTCTCTGACCAGAAAATCTTTCCTAAGTGACCTCTCGACTGATTGGGTCTCACAGGTCTAATCCATACGAATCACGGGAGACATGATTCTTCCTACTTGAATATCTCTGTTGGCTCCCTGGAGTTCACAGAATAAACAGTGGTAACAAATGGGGTCCCTTTCATGAAGCAGACTCTCTCTTTGCACATTTAATTTTCCACCTCCTTGTTTCCTACATGTCTCACTGCTGTTGTTCATTTACTCTGCTGGATCCTCCTCTTCTACACACACCTCAGGGCCTTTTTCTGGACCTTCTCTTTTCTTTCTCACTCAATACTATCTCAGCAAATGATCATGAGCACTCCTACAGCTGATTTGCCATCATATCCTGATTATTTACAAAATTACAGTTTATATCTCTTTTCTACACCCTACTTAAGAATCTCACAAACACTTAAAACTGCTGACATCCAAAACTGATTCCCTACCACAAACCTGCACTTTCTCCTCTGTTCTATATCTCTATCAGTGGTACTACATCTGGGAGTCTTCCTTGATTTTTCCATATTGTTTAATCCTCGTTCATTGAATCAGCGGAAGCTCTCTCTTTTACCTCTGAAACTATGTGTGATGGTTAGTTTTATGTGTCAATTTTGCCAGGCTATAGAGTCTAGTAATTCAATCAAACACCAATCTAGGTGTCATTGTGAAGGTACTTTATAATTGTGCTTTACATCTATAATCAACTGACTTTAAGTAAAGAACATTACCTTCAATAATCTGGGTGAGTCTTACCTAATTAGTTGAAAGACCTTAACAGCAAAGCTGAGGTTTCCTTGATGAAGAAATTCTGCCTCAAGATGGTAGCATCAACTTCAACTGAGTTTTCAGCCTGCCCACTTGCCCTATAAATTTTTAACTTACCAGCCCTCATAATCACATAAGTATAATATTTATTAAAATAAATTTATATCTATTCTATATATCCTATTGGTTTTGTTTCTCTGGAGAACCCTGACTGCTACACAATGTCTCTATTACATCCACTGCTTTGTTTTCACTGCCTCCTCCTCATTATCTCTGGACTCCTGAAATAGTCTCAACTCACCTCTTACCTGTAGTCTTGTCCACTCTAGTCCATTCACCACACTGTGATCACTACTTGTAAAGATGTAAATCTGATTGTGTCAATCTTCTGTTTAATACCCTTCAATAACTGGTAATAACACTGACAACCCTAATTCACTTCCCTAGTTCATGGTTCATGATAGCTCACATACTCTGTACCTTGCTTACTGCCCCAGACCTAGCTTTTTTTTTTTAATTTCAGAGGGAGATAGAAACATCATTTGGATGCATCCTGCATGTCCCCTACTGGATATTGAGCCCATAACTCAGGAATTTGCCCTGACCAGGACTCTAACCAGTGACCTCCTTGTGTACGGACCGACATTCAACCAACTTAGCCACACTGGCTGGACCCCAGCCTTACCTCTTGTACCTTTCCCTCATTCATATGCTATGTCCATGCCCAACTTCCCCAGACTCACAATGCTCTCTCCTGCCTTTGCACATGCTTTTCTTTCCTTTCTCCTTAGCCAACTTTTATTCTTCCTCCCTCAGGCCTCAGCTTAAATATTCCTTCTTCAGCAGACCTTACTTGACCCTCAGATCAGGTTAGATCCCCTTCTCATATTTTTCTATAAGGTTAGGCTACAATATAATTAATCCTATGGTGCTTGAAAGTGAAAAAATAGAATTCACAGTAAATTCAGAGAAAGGAAAGAATATGTTGAATGTTTACCATCTTCTCCACTCACTGTTTGGGAGTTTTTGCAAGACAGGATTGCTTGAAGTAGTCATCCATCTTCCTGGTGGCTTTTCTTTGTTTACATTGGGATGGAATCCTCTGTTAAACAAGCATGCTTTTAAACCTTGCATCCAATATTATCATCCCATCAACAAGATGGGAGAGTGAAAAATGACTATTTTCCCCTATCTAGAATTGGCATGGGACCATCTGCCATCTCAACTCTAGCTTCCAAATTGCTGTCAGGGGAAAAACATACCACCCTGGCTCTTCTATGCTTTGGCTCAACAAGGACACATATTCTTTCTGCTTCTACCTCATGGCCAAAGGAAGTTATGGAGCCATGTTTCATTCATGGGAGGCCTGTGCCTGGAAGGAAAAGAAAATCAGAAAATTTGGTAAGCACTAAAGATGCCTAACACCAGTTTTATTACTAGCAGCTATCCTTTGTTTAGGATAAGCCATGTGCTGGGCACCATGGTAAACACATTACATTAATTCTCCTAACAGGCCCGAGGTAAGTGTTAATCTCTACATTTTGGGGGAAAACTGAGGTTCAGAGAGATGTGTAACTTTCTTGAGGCTATAGGTGATATTTAAGCTGGGATCTGAACTTTTGTCAATGAACTGGCAGTCAGTGCTGCTCCTCTCCCCACCCACACGTGGCTGATGAGCCTGGTTCTTCTGCTAACCAATACTGCATTGCCTATGCTATACTATAGTACTCAATGCCCTTTCCAGAACTCTGTGCTTTTGCATCTATGATGCCCTTGGCCTAACAAACATGTGAAAAGTGCATATTTTTTGCAAACTCCTGTTCACATCTTATGATCCAATTAAAACCACAATCCCTCTATGAAACTTCTCTTGACTTCCTCTCACAGAATTCATTGTCCCAGGCTCAGCTACACTAAGCTCGAATTCCTAACAGGGCACTCATCACATGGTTTTATTATTATCTTGTAACCTTTATATTTCTTCCACTAGACTGTGTCTCCTTGAGCAAGGGAGCCACATCCCATTTATCTCTGTACTCAAAGGCCAATGTTGATTATACATGTGTCAGACATAGGTCTAAGTGCTTTACATAAGCTCACTAATTTTATTATCATATCATCTCTATGAGGCAGGTGTTATTGTTAACATTTTCTATTTTACTGATGATGACATTTAATGTATAGTATGTTTAAATAACTTGCCCAAAATCTCATAGTTAGTAAATAGCTGTGCTGGAATTGGAGCATGGACACTCTAACCCCAGAGCCTAAGCATGCTTAGCCACAATGCTACTGCTCAAAACTTCTTTCAGCTCACACATATCTCAGTCCTTTGCTTCTAAATACTTTGTGTATTTCCTAAAAACAGGAACATTCTGCCTTGGCCAGTTTGGCTCAGCAGTTAGAGCGACAGCTCGTGGACCAGAGAGTCCCAGGTTCCGTTCCAGCTAAGGGCAGGTACCTTGGTTGCAGTTTGTCCCCGGCCCTAGTTGGGGTTGTGTGAGTGGCAACCACTAAGTGTGTCTCTCTCACATCGATGTTTCTCTCTCTCTCTTCCCCCCTCTCTCCTTCCCGCTCTGTCTGAAGATAAATGCAAAAACAAACAAACAAACAAAAAGGAACATTCTCTTACATAATCATAGTATAATTATCAAAATTGGGAAATTAGCATTGTCTTGTTATGTAATCCACAGACCTTATTCATAGCCAATTTTCCCAGTAATGTCTTTATAACAAAAGACAACAATATTTTCTGGTTCAATATTTGGTTCAGAATCACTTATTGTATTTAACTGTCATGTCTTTTTAGTATACTTTGATTAGAAACAATTCATAAATATCTCTTTGTCTTTCGTGACCTCGATAATTTTGAAGAGTCAAACCATTTATTCCGTATAATGTCCATTAATTTGAGCTTGTTTGCTATTTCCACATGATTAGATTTACTTTATTCATATTTTTAGCAGGAACACCACAAAAGTGTGTTGCGCCTTTCTCAGTGCATCATATAAGGAGGCACATGATATCTGTTTGTCCTGTAATTATTTTTTGTTTATTGATATCAGAAAGAGAAAGGAATGGAGAGAGAGAAAAACATTGATTTTTTCTGTTCCACTTATTATGCATTCATTGGTTGATTCCATGTGCCCTGACTGGAGATGAAACCCTCAAACTTGGTATATCGAGATGATGCTTTAACCAACTGACCTTCCCTACCAGGACCTGTAAGTATCTTTTTTCTTTCTTTTAATTATTTTTTATTGATTTTAGAGAGAGAGAGATAGAAACATCGATGAGAGAGAACATCGATTGGTCGCCTCCTGCATGCCCCCCACTGGGGATCAGGCCCACACATGGACATGTGCCCTGACCAGGAATCAAACCGACAACCTCTTGGTGCATGGGTCAATGCTCAACCAGTGAGCCTCACTGACTGAGCTGTAATTATATTTTTAAAAATTAATTTTTAACTACAGTCGATGTACAATACTATATTAGTTTCAGGAGTACAACCCAGTGATTATACATTTATATAACTTACACATATATCTCTCTACCCGTCTGATACCATGCATTATTATTACAATATTACTGACTATATTTCCTATACTGTACTTTACATCTCCATAACTATTCTGTAAACACCAATTTGTACTTCTTAATGCCTTCCCCTTCTTCACCCATCCCCTGAAACACCTCCAATCTGTCAAAATGATCTTTGTATCTGAGTGTTTCTTTGTTGCTTGTTTATTTTTTTTTATTTCACATATAAGTGAAATCATATGGCATTTGTCTTTCTCTGTCTGACTTACTTCACTCAGCATAATGCTCCCTAAGTCCATCCATGCTAAAGATGGCAGGACTTCACTCTTTTTCATGACCAAGTATTATTTCATTGCACATATGCACTATTTCTTCCTTATCTATTTCTCTATTGATAGACACTTAGGTTTCTTCCATATCTTAACTATTGCAAATTTGTTGCAATGAACATATAGATGCACATGTCTTTTCAATTTAGTGATTTGGGTTTCTTCAGATAACTACCCAGAAGTAGAATTGCCGGATCCTTCTTTATCTCCTGTTATAGCCTTTGTTTTTAAAATCTATTTTGTCTGATGGAAGTATTGCTACCCCAGCTTTTGTCTGCTTGTTTGTTTCTATTTTCATGAACTACATTGTTCCTTTTTTTTCCTTTCAGTTGATGTGTCTTTTGATCTGAAATAAGTCTCTTGTAGACAGTATATGTAATGATCTTATTTTGTTATCCGTTCAGCCCCCATATGTCTTTAGATTCAGCATTTTATCCATTTGTATGTAAAGTACTTGTTGAAAAGGGTGGGGGGTATAAGAAAGTATAGGGGGAATAAATGGTGATGGAAGAGACTTGACTTGGAGTAGTTAACAAACAATTCAATATACAAATGATGTATTATAGATTCAAACAACTGAATCTTATATACTTTTATTAAGCAATGCCACTGCAATAAATTCAATTAAAAAAATAAAGTAATTTTATTGAAAGATGTGTATTTATTGCCATTTTATTATTCATATTTTTTTCTTCTTCTTAAAGAAGACCCTTTAACATTTCATGTAATACTGGTTTGATGGTGATGCACAACTTTAGTTTTTTGTTGCATGGGAAGTTCTTTATCTGCCTTTAGATTTTAAATGAGAGTTTTCCTGGGTTGAATAATCTTGGTTGTAGGTCCTTGCTTTTTATCACTTTGAATATTTTGTGCCAATCCCTTCTGGCCAGCAAAGTTCTGTCAAGAAATAAACTGAAAGTCTTATGAGAGCTCTATTGTAAGTAACTAACTGCTTTTTTCTTGCTGCTTTTAAGAGACTCCCTTCAGATTTCAAGATGGTCACAGAGTAGGTATACGTTACACTCACTTGCTCCCAAACTGAATTTACAGCTAAATTATAAAGCAATCAATCTGAAAAACCAACTGAAGGCTAGTTGAACCGAAATCTTATAACCAAAAATTTATGGAAGGAGCCACATAGAGACTGGTGAGAAGGGTGGAGACACAGAAAGTGCTGGCACCAACACCCAGCTGAGAAGTCAGGGAGCTATCTTGGCTGAAAAACTCTCTTCCTCTGGGAGTATGGAGTCTCAACACCAAGCCCAGAGTAAGTACAAGGAATGAAATAATAAAGATTGGAGGGGAAATAAATTACATAAAGACCACAAAACAAAATAAAAGATCAATAAAACCAAGAACTGGTTCTTTAAAAAGATAAATGTGATTGATGAACTTTTATCCAGAGTTATCAACAAACAAAAAGAGAGGACTCAAATAAATAAAATAAGAAATTAAAGAGATGAAGTAACAACTGACTTTACAGAAATACAAAAGATTGTAAGAAAATACTATGAAAACTATATGCCAAAAAATTGGACAACCTGGGCGAAATGGATAAATTCCTAGAAACATACAATCTTCCAGAGCTGAATTAAGAAGAATCAGAAAACCTAAATAGACTGATTACAACTAATTAAATTGAAGCAGTAATTAAAAACTCTCATGAAACAAAAGTCCTGGACCAGATGGCTTCAAAGATGAATTTTACCAAACAGTCAAAGAAAAACTAACATCTATCCTCCTCAAACTGTTACAAATATTTCAAGAGGAGGACAGAAATCTAAGCTCCTTTACGAGGTCAGCATTATTCTAATTTCAAAACCAGATAAAGATACTAAAAAGAAAGAAAACTATAAGCTAATATCTGTGATTAATATAGATGCTAAAATCCTCAACAAAATATTAGCAAACTGGATCCAGCAATACATTGGAAGATCATATACCATGATTAAGTGGAATTTATTGTGGAGATGTAAGGTTAGTACGATATTAGCAAATTAATAAATGAGATAATATCACATAAACAAAATTATGAATAAAGATTACATTATCATATCAATAGATGCAGAAAATCCATTTGATAAAATGCAGCACCCATTTAAAATAAAAACTCAACAAACTGGGAATAGAGTAGCGGTTCTCAATCTATGGGTCATGACCCCTTTAAGGGTCAAACGACCCTTTCACAGTAGTCGCCTAAGACCATTGGAAAACATATATTTTCAATGATCTTAGGAACCACTCCCGCTCCTCTGTCTCCAGGTGGGTCCGCCCACATGCAGATACACCCACATATGAGTACCCGGCATGATGACATCATTGAGCCAACACCATCACATACACCCCACACAGTTACAGGTGTATGTGACAGGGTTGGTGCCATAATGTACTTATGCAAACCAGTCACACATGTAGAAAGCAGCTACTGTGTAGAAAGCAGCTACTCTGTTAAAAGCAGCTACTGTGTTGAAAGTAGCAATATTGGAGGTAAAACACATTTCATGAATTATAATTACTGGGTAAATGTAAAATGTACTGTAAAATCATCAACTACTGAAAAAAAAATATTTGTACCATGGGAACTTAATCTGGATGCTGATTAGACTTTTTATATTCAACTATGGTTGATGTGAATACTGCCCTCTTGTGATAGTAACAGGTATGTAAAAAAAACACCCACACACAGAGAATGGTAAATTATAGGAAACTTTAATGAACTGTATTGACTGAACTATGCCATGTATCAGCTTTTGTATTATTAAAGCTATTGTTATATATTATTTTCATTAGCAAACCATCCCATGACAATGGATCATGTAGAGAAAAACATTAAGAAAAGAAATATAGTGAGGATTTTTTACAGTACGGTTTTACCTCAATAATTACAGCAGAAATTGAGAAACTACAATGTGTTATTTGTTATGAAGTTCTATCAGCTGAATCTATAAAGCCAAACAAACTAAAACGCCATTTTGATAGCAAGCATCTGAGCTTTGCCAGCAAGGATACCAACTATTTTAGAAGCAAAGAGGATGAACTCAAGAAAGCCAGACTTGACACTGGTGGCAAGTACCACAAACAAAACGTAGTTGTTGAAGCTTCATATTTGGTGGCACTCAGAATTGCCAGAGCTATGAAACCTCACACCATTGCTGAGGATTTATTGTTGCCAGCGGCCAAAGACATTGTTTGAGTTCTGATTGGAAACCAATTTGTTACGAAATTGAGTGAAATTTCTTTATCTAACGACACTGTCCACAGAAGAATAGATTATGTGTCTGCTGATATTATTAATCAGGTAATCCATGAAATTAAATATGCTCCACTTCCAATATTTAGCATCCAGCTTGATGAATCTAAAGACGTTGCAAACTGTTCACAGTTACTGGTTTATATGAGGTATATTAATGATGGCGACTTTAAAGATGAGTTTCTTTTTTGCAAACCTCTTGAAACTACTGCACATGATGTATTTGACATAGTTGGTTCATTTCTAAAAGAGCATAAGATCTCTTGGGAAAAGGTTTGTGGTGTTTTCACAGATGGTGCTCCAGCCATGCTAGGATGTCAATCTGGATTTCAATGTTTGGTGCTGAATGAGTCACCAAAAGTCGTCAGAATTCACTGTATGATTCATCAGCAAATATTAGCAACAAAGACAATGCCACAAGAGTTACAAGAAGTAATGAAAAGCATCATAAGTTCTGTCAATTTTGTAAAGGCGAGCACTTTAAACAGTCGACTGTATTCACAACTGTGCAACAAGTTGTATGCGCCGAACAATGCTCTGCTATTTCACACTGAAATGAGATGGTTGTCAACAGGAAATGTTTTAAAAAATGTTTTTGAGCTTCATGATGAACTCAAAACATTTTTAATCAGAAAGCAAGACTGCAGTTTGAAGCACTTTTCAGTGATAAAAGTGAACTGCAGAAAACAGCTTACTTGGTTGACATCTTTGCCGTCTTGAATGAGTTAAATTTATCACTGCAAGGACCAAATGCAACATGCCTCAAATTGTCTGAAAAGATCTAATCATTCCAAATGAAACTTCAGCTTTGGCAAAAAAAAAAAAAAAAAAAAAAATGGATGAAAATAAAATTTACATGTTGCTTACCTTATCTGCTTTCTTTAAGAAACTAGACAAAAGGATTATGATGATAATTTCTGTTAAAGAACACTTGCACAGGCTTGCAGACAAAATTTCATTGTACTTTCCAAATCTACCTGACACCCCATTTGCACTTGCCAGAAGCCCATTCATAGTCAAAGTTGAAGATGTTCCTGAGACAGCACAAGAAGAGTTCATTGAACTTATTAACAGCAATGCAGTGAGAACTGATTTCTCTACAATGCCAGTTACAAAATTCTGGATCAATTGTTTTCAGTCATTCCTGTTCTGTCTGAGACTGTGTTGCGCCTTCTTCTTTCATTTTCAACAACATATCTTTGTGAAACAGGGTTTTCCAGCTTGTTGGTTATCAAGTCTAAATACAGAACTAGACTTGTTGTGAAGATGATCTTCATTGTGCTCTTGCAAAGACTGCCCCGAGAATTTCTGATCTGGTGAGAAAGAAGCAATCTCAACCTTCACACTGACATTGGCTTTTTACACATACTGTCACAAAATATAGCAATGTACTTTACTGTTGTTTTATTAAGACTGTTACCCAAGCTACACCATGCTTCAAGACAAAATTTCATTTAATTATAATTAGAAATAAATATTTCACAATATATAGTTACATATTGTTTTTGTGAATAACCACTATGCTTTAATTCTGTTCAATTTGTAACAATGAAAATACATCCTGTATATCAGATATTTACATTATAATTCATAACAGTAGCAAAATTACAGTTAGCAACAAAAATAATGAAGTAGCAACAAAAATAATTTTATGGTTGAGGGTCACCACAACATGAGGAACTGTATTAAAGGGTCATGACATTAGGTAGGTTGAGAACCACTGGAATAGAGGGATCATACTTCAACATAATAAAGACCACATATGACAAATTCTTAGCCTGCATTATACTCAGTGGGCAAAAACTAAGTGTTTTCATAACAATCAGAAACAAGACAGGATGTCTGCTTTCACCACTCTTATTCAACATAGTACTGAATTTCTGGCCATAGCAATGAGAAAAGAAGAGGAAATAAAAGATATCCAAATTGGAAGGAGGAGATAAAATTGTAATTTTTTGCATATGACATGATATTGTATATAGAAAACCATAAATACTCCACCAAAATCTACTAGATATAATAAATAAATTTGGCAAAGTAGCAGGATACAAAATTAATATTCAGAAATTGGTGGCATTTTTATACACCACTAATAAACTATCAGAAAAAGAAATCAAGAAAACAATCCTATTTACTATTGCAACAAAAAATAAGGTACTTATGAATAAATTTCACCAAGAAGGTAAAAGTCCTGTACTCAGAAAATGATAAGGAAATGAAGAAAGAAATTAAGGAAGATGAAAATAGGTGGAAGTATATACCATATTCATGAATATAAAAAATTAACCTCCCTAAAATGTGTATATTGCCCAAAGCAACCTACAGATTCAATGCAGTTTCTATTAAAATACCAATGGAAATCCTCAGGATATGGCAATGGCATATTTCACAGATATAGAACAAATATTTCACAATTTTTTTTATGAAACCACAAAAGGCCCTGAACAGCCTCAGCATTCTTGATCAAGAAAAACAAAGTTTGAAAAAAAGATGGCGGCAGGCAGTACTGGAGAAAGGGTGACTGTGTGAAAGAGTGAGCAAGTGTGTGAGAAAGTGTGAGTGGACTTGAAGGTGGACAACCAAACCCAAGCAGTGCAGAGACGCTGAGCAGAAGGTTCCTGAGTTGTGGACAGGAGCAGCCGGCTACCATGGTAAGTAGCCCTTCAGGGCGCTTCTCCCTGCCCCGTGGGGAGGTGCCACCATTTTGGAAAATTTCAGGCCTTCCCTGGGAGGAGGCAGTGGGAGTGGCTAGGGGCCAGCAACTTGAGCCTACCAGCACACCTGGCACCATCAGACCAGTGGACACTCTGTGTCAACACAGACTGGTGCACAGTAGTGGAGCTCCCAAGGTGCCAGTCACGGAAGCCGCAGACAGCCCACATCCAAGCACCATCCGCCATAGTAGCAGCCCAAAATATACCCCCAGAAACAGAGGCTGGATAGCAGACACTAATCCCCAGGCAACAGATGCACAGACCAGCAGCTGAGAGCCATCCCCAAAATCTACAACAAAACCTGAGCAGGAGTTGAGCCCCTTGGGGAAGCAGCACTCCCCAGAAGCCAGCAGTGGTACCTGGGGCTCCAAAGAGG
Source organism: Molossus molossus (assembly GCF_014108415.1). Classification (NCBI taxonomy): domain Eukaryota; kingdom Metazoa; phylum Chordata; class Mammalia; order Chiroptera; family Molossidae; genus Molossus; species Molossus molossus. The sequence goes on along the minus strand of NW_023425355.1, from coordinate 85,654,803 downwards.
CCTGTGCAGTCTAGTAGTTCACAAGAGCAGTGAGAAGCCAGAGCCCTAGACAGACTGCTGCAATCCAGCTGCCCACCCGCTGGACTTGCAGGGTGCAAGGGCACCAGAGAGGCCTGTGTGACCCAGCAGACACTGTGTAATCTAGTTACCCCCAGGACCTGTGGTGTGCTGAAGCATCAGAGAGGCCTGTGAGACCCAGCAGCCCATAACATATACATAGAGCAGGGTCCCCAAAAGGACTGTGCGATCAGTAACCCACTGGACCTTCAGGGTGCTGAGAAACCCAGAAGGCCTGTATGACTCAGCTGCACACAAGATAGGCAGAAAGGATTTGAAAAATGGAGGCAGAGTGAATAGAAGCTGTGCAGACAATCTCCCAGAACCAAATGAGAATTACAGCTAAAATAAAGACAAATCCTCGAAAAAAGCAACAGAAAAGCAGCAGGACAGGGCCATATAACCAGGGACATTGGAAGGATCTGCAGAGGCATGACAGTGGCGGGCTGGGAGCCAAGAGACAGCAGCAGCCTTAGCTGTGAGCAGCGCCCTAGGGGAATCAAGTCCAAGCCCACTCCACAGTGCAAAGAACCAGGACAGAGCAGTAAAAGAGCCACAGCCACCAACCTGGGGGCTACAGCAGTGGGAGGGCAGACTGAGCTGGAACTCTGTGGGGACACCCAGGATTTGGAGGGCACTCAGAGTTTTTGCTGAGTTACAGCCACAAAGGACAGTGACCAGTGTGCTCCTTCCCAGAGCTATGGAGAAAAGCAGCAGCCCCCCCGCTTAGAGATTCAACCTTTCCCAGGTGAGGTAAAGAAATTCAAATTGAGGCTCATTTCTAACCAGCATCTATCCCAAACTCTGGAAGTCCTATGCAGAACACCAGAACTACATTCCAAGGCACTGAGTAAATGAGACTACGAGCCACCAGGAAAAAGCTAGAGATTAGCTGAACCTTTCCTGGGCTTGCACATCTACCCAGGAACGTAAGATTTAACAGTGGTGTTTAATGTGGGCCCACCCAGGCTTATCCAAACACAGGAGAGACAGCCATGAAGACCAGAACACCAACACCCACAGGAAAAATTTGGCAAGCTCCAAAACCCACAGAGACAGCCAAAATGATGAAACAAAGAATAAAATACCAAATGAAAGAACAAGAAAACTCTGTCAAAGATGAGATCAATGAAATGCAGCTAAGCAAATTATCAGAGATAGAGTTTAGAGCCATGATTTTGAGGAGGCTCAACAGCATGAGTAAGGACATCAGCACTATGAGTAATCATATAGAAACATTGAAAACCAACTAACTGGCAATAAACAATGACATAGCAAAAATAAAGAACATATTGGAAGGACTAACCAGCAGAGTAGAGGAAGCTAAAGACCATATCAGTGAATTAGAAGACAGGATAGAAAAAGTCAACCAATCAGAAAACCAAAAGAAAAAAAAATTAAAAAACAGGAAGACAGCTTAAGAGAACTGTTGGACAACTACAAACGTAATAACATTAGCATCATAGGAGTCCCCAAAAAGGAATAAAAAGGGCAAGGGTTTGAGAGTATATTGGCAGAAATAGTGACAGAAAATGTTCCTAACATGGAGAAGGAAGAAGGCATTCAAGTTCAAGAAGCACAGAGAGCCCCAAATAAGAAGAACCCAAACGAGCTCACACCAAGACGCATACTAATTAAAATTTCAAAAATTAAAGACAAACAGAGAATTCTAAAGGCAGCAAGAGATAAGCAACAGGTTACCTACAAAGGAAACCTCATAAGGCTCTCAGCTGACTTCTCAACAGAAACACTATAGGCCAGAAGGAAGTGGCATAAAGTAACCAACGTCATGAAACCCAAGGATTTGAATCAAAGTCTACTCTATCCAGCAAGGCTATCATTCAAAATAGAAGGTAAAATACAGAGCTTTCCAGACCAAAAAAAAAAAAAAAAAAAAGGCTAAGGGAATATATTAACACCAAACCAGCACTGCTAGATATGCTGAAAGGACTTCTGTAATTAGTAGAAGGCATAGAAAGAAAAATAGAACTATACTAAACAAAAACAGCAATCATTAAGTACATATCAATTATCACCTTAAATGTGAATGGTTTGAATACTCCAATAAAAAGACAAAGAGTAGCTGATCAGACATGAAAGCATAACTTACATATATGTTGTTTACAAGACACCCACCTCACAACAAAAGACTCACATAGGTTGAAAGTGAAGGGATGGAAAAAAATCTTCCAAGCAAAAGGAAAGCAAATAAAAGCTGGGGTAGCAGTACTCATGTCTGATAAAATAGATTTCAAAATGAAGGCCATAAGTAAAGAGAAATAAGGCCACTACATAATATTAAAAGGATCTATCCAAAAGAAAGATATACCCTTGGCCCTGGCCAGTTTGGCTCAGCGGTTAGAGCGTCGGCCTGCGGTCCAGAGAGACCAGGGTTCGGTTCCCGCTAAGGGCATGTACCTCGGTTGCAGTTTGTCCCTGGCCCTGGTCGGTCGTGTGGGTGGCAGCCACTCGATGTGTTCCTTTCACGTCGATGTTTCTCTCTCTCTCTCTGTTCCTCTCTCTCCCTCCCACTCTACCTGAACAAAACATAAAAAAATAAATAAAAAAAAAAAGAAAGATATACCCTTGGTAAACATATATGCATCCAATTTAGGAGCACCAACATATATTAAAAATCTTTTGGAGGACTTCATAGGAGAAATAGACAGCAATACAATCATAGCAGGGGATTTCAATACCCCACTGACATCACTGGATACACCTTCTAGACAACAAGTTAACAAGGAAACACAGACTCTAAATGAAGCACTAGATCAAATAGACTGAATAGATATCTACAGAGAATACACTACCAAAGTGCAGAATTCACATTTTTCTTAAGTGCACATGGGATATTCTCAAAGAAAGACCACATGTTAGGGCATGAACTAAATCTCTACAAGTTCGCCCTGGCTGGTTTGGCTCAGCGGTTAGAGCGTCGGCCTGCGGTCCAGAGAGACCCGGGTTCAGTTCCCGCTAAGGGCATGTACTTCAGTTGCAGTTTGTCCCCGGCCCTGGTTGGTCGTGCGGGTGGCAGCCACTCGATGTGTCCCTTCACGTCAATGTTTCTGTCTCTCTCTCCCTTCCTCTCTCTCCCTCCCACTCTATCTGTACAAAAAAATGGAAAAATATCCTCGGGTGAGGATTAAAAAAAATAATAAAATAAAAAATTAAAAAAAAAAATAATAAATCTCTACAAGTTCAAGGAGATTGAAATTATATCAAGCATCTTCTCAGATCACAATGGCATGCACCTAGAGATCAATTGCCACAAGTACATGCAAAGACATTTGAAAACATGGAGGCTAAGTAACATGTTATTGAACAATGAATGGGTTACCATGGAAATCAAAGAAGAAATTAAAAACTTTGTGGAAACCAATGAAAATGAACACACAGCGACACAAAATCTATGGGATGCAGCAAAAGCAGTTCTGAGATGGAAGTTCATAGCACTACAGTCCTACCTCAAGAAACAAGAAAAATTTCTAATAGACTATCTAACCTCATAACTTAAAAAACTAGAAAACAAACAAAAATTAAACCCTAGAGACAGTAGAAGGAAGGAAATTGTGAAGATCAGAGCAGAAATAAATGACATGGAGCCCAAAAAAACAATTCAAAAAAATCAGTGAAACAAAGAGCTGGTTCTTTGAAAAGATAAACTAGATTGATGGACCCTTAGCTAGACTCACCAAGAAACAAAGGGGGAGAACCCAAATACACAAAAGCAGAAATAAAGGAGGAGAAATAATAACTGGCACCACAGAAATACAAAGGATTGTTATCAGATATTATTGACAATTATACAAAAACAAATTCGACAATCTAAGCTAAATGGACACATTTCTGGAGACACTGAACCAGGAAGAGATAAAAAACTTGAACAGACCAATAACAACAAAAGAAATTGAAGAAGTAATCAAGACTTTCACAACAAACAAAAGCCCCGGCCTGGACGGCTTCACAAGGGAATTTTACCAAACATTCAAAGAAGAACTAATACTCATTCTCCTCAAACATTTTCAGAAAATTAAATTAGAAGGAGGACTTGCAAATTCTTTTTATGAGACCAGTATAATTATCATTTCAAAACCAGAAAAAGACACTACAAAGAAAGAAAACTATAGGCCAATATCCCTGATGAACATAGATGCCAAAATCCTGAACAAAATACTAGTAAGTCAAATCCAGCAATACATCAAAAAAAAATTCTCACCATGACCAAGTGGGATTCATCCCAGGGATGCAAGGCTGGTACAATATATACATATCAATAAATGTGATACACCACATAAACAAAAAAAAATAAAAATTATATGATCACATCAATAGATGCTGAAAAAGAATTTGACAAAATCTAGCATGCATTTCTGATAAAAAAAAATGCTCAGCAATCAGGGAATAGAGGAATCATATCTTGACATAATAAAGACTATATGTGAAAGACCTACAGCCAACGTCATACTCAATGGGCAAAAATGAACAGGATTTCTCTTAAAAACAGAAACAAGACAAGGATGCCCACTCTCGCCACTCTTGTTTAACAGAGTACTGGAAGTCTTAGGCACAGCAATCAGACATAAAAAAATAAATAAAAGGAATCCAAATTGGAAAGGAGGAAGTGAATATGACATGATACTATACGTAGAAAACCCCAAGGATTCCATCACGTATTTACTAGACTTAATAAATGGATTTGTCAATGTAGCAATATACAAAATAAACATCAAGAAATCGATGGCATTCATATACACCAATGATGAACTCACAGAGAGAGAAACTAAAAAAAAAAATCCCATTTACTATCCTGGCAAAAAAATTTAGATACCTAGGAATATACTTAACCAAAGAAATAAAGGAGCTATTCGCAGAAAACTACACGTCATTGAAAAAAGAAATAGAGGAAGATATAAAAAAGTGGAAGCACATACCTTGTTAATGGATTGGAAGAATTAACATCATTAAAATGTCCATACTAACCAAAACAATTTATAGATTCAATGGAATTCCCATCAAAATACCAACGACATACTTCATAGAACTAGAACAAATGCTTCAAACGTTCATATGGAACCAAAAAAGACCCAGAATAACCACAGCAATCTTGAAAATGAAGAACAAAGTAAGAGGGATCACATTACCAGATTTCAGGTTATACTACAAAGCCACCATAATCAAAACAGCCTGGTACTGAAACAAAAACAGGCATATAGACCAGTGGAACAGAACAGAGAACCCAGAAGTGAACCCAAGGCAATATGTCCAATTAATATTTGACAAAGGGCAAGAGCATACAGTGGAGTAAGGACAGCCTCTTTAATAAATGGTGTTGGGAAAATTGGACAGCTACATGCAAAAAAATGAAACCAGACCATCAACTTACACCATACACAAGAATAAACTCAAAATGGATAAAAGACTTAAATGTCACTCATGAATCCATAAAAATCCTAAAAGACAATATAGGCAACAAAATTTCAGACATCATAGGCAGGAGAATTTTCATTGATACATCACCTAAGGCAACAGAAACAAAGAAGAAAATGAACACATGAGACTACATCAAACTCAAAAGCTTCTGCACAGCAAAAGATACAATCATCAAAATGGAAAGGCGACCCACTATATGGGAGAGCATAATTCCCAATGATATATCAGATAAAGGGTTAATTTCCAACATATATAGAGAGCTCACACAATCAACAAAAGGAAAACAAAGAATTGAATTAAAAAATGGGCAGAGGATCTAAATAGACCCCTCTCTAAACAGGACATACAAAGAGCTAGGAGACATATGAAGGAAGAAATGCTCAACATCACTAATCATCAGAGAGATGCAAATTAAAACATGAATGAGGTATCACCTCACACCTGTCAGATTGGCCGCCATGAACAAATTATCAAACAACAAGTATTGGCAAGGGTGTGGAGAAAAGGGGACTCTAATACCCTGCTGGTGGGAATGCAGACTGGTACAGCCACTATGGAAAACAATATCGTGTCACCTCAAAAATTTAAAAGTTGAACTTCCATTTGACCCAGTGATCTCACTTCTAGAAATGTACCCTAAGAAGCCTGAAACACCAATCAGAAAGAATATATGTACCCCATGTTCATAGCAGCACTATTTAAAATAGCTAAGATCTGGAAACAGCCCAAATGTCCATCAGTAGACGAATAGATAAAAAAGCAGTGGTACATATACACAATGGAGTACTGTGCAGCTGTAAGAAAGAAAGTTTTCTCATCCTTTGAGACGATATGGAGGGACCTGGAAAGTATTATCCTAAGTGAAACAAGCCAAAGAGAGAAAGACAAGTATCATATGATCTCACTTATTTGTGGAATATAATGAGCATAACAGTCTGAGGAATGGGGTAGTCCCAGAAATGTGGAAGTGGAGTACAGACTGACAATTCCCAGAAAGGGTTGGTGGGGGAGAGATGAACCACAGAACTTATATGCATGTATGCATGAACAATGGACATGGACAACAAAGCTGGGGACAGGGAAGGGAGGGTTAGGGAGGGGGAGTCAGTGTGGGAAAAAGGAAAAACATCTGTAACTAAAATAAATTAATTCATTAATAAAAAATTTAAAAAAGATAAAGTTTGAAGTAGCACACTACCCAATATCAAATTATGGTACACGACCATAATTTTCAAAACAGCATGATATTGGCATAAAAACCAGCATACATATCAATATAACAGCATACAGAGTACAGAAATAAGCCAACACATTTATGAAAAAAACAATATTTGTCAAAGTAGACAAGAACATGCAATGGGTAAAAACAGTCTCTTTAATAAATGGTGTTCGAAAAATTGAACATGAAATACAAGGAAGAAGCAAACAATAAATAAATAAATAGTATTATCTAAAGTTCATCTATTGTTTTCATTTCTATTTAATATTTTCTTAAATAAAAACAGTTAAATTTAGTTATTTTATTAAATATGGCATAAATATTATAATACATTTTAATAAACACTTTTGTTGTTGTTTTTTTTTAAAATTAAACTAGACCATCAACTTACTCTGTACACAAGAATAAACTCAAAATGAATTAAACACTTAAATGTAATTATGGACACCATAAAAATCATATAAGAAAATATAGACAGTAAAATTTCAGACACTTATCATAGCTATATTATTGCTGATATATCTCCTTGGGCAAAGAAAACAAAAGAAATAATAAACAAATGGGACTACATCAGACTAAAAGTTTTTCACAACAAAAGAAATCATCTGGAAATGGAAAAGGGAATCCACTGAATGTGAGAAGATGTTTGACATTGATACGAGGTTAATTTCCAAAATATATAAAGAACTTATAGAACTCAACTCCAAGAAGAAAACAATCCAATTAAAAAATAGGCAAAGAGCCTGAATAGACATGTCTCCAAACAGGACATAGGGCAATAGACCTGTGAAACAAGCTCAACATCTCTAATCATCAGAGATATGCAAATTAAATGACTAGGAGATACCACCTCATGCCAGCCAGAATACTGCCATCAACAAATCATAAAACAACAAGTGCTGGTGAGAATGTGGAGAAAAGGAAACTCTAGTACATTGCTGGTAGGAATGCAGACTGTTGCAACCACTGTGGAAAACAATATGGTAATTCCTCAAAAAATGTAAAATGGAATTGCCATTTGACCCAGTGATCCCACTTCTAGGAATATATCCTAAGATGCCTGAAACACCAATCAGAAAGAATATATGTACCCCTACATTTATAGCAGCACTATTTATAATATTTAAGATCTGGAAACAACCCAACTGTCCATCAGTAGATGAGTGTATAAAAAAGCTATTGTACACAATGAAATACTATGCAGCTGTAAAAAAGAAAGATCTTTTACCCTTGGAGACAACACAGAGGGATCTGTAAAGTATTATGCTGAGTGAAATAAGTCAGTCAGAGGAAGACAAGTACCACATTATCTCACTTATTTATGGAACATCATAAACAAAATAAGCTGCCGATCAAAATAGATCCAGAATCATAGAAGTAGGGAACAGACTGACAAACCTCAGAGGGATGGGGTGTAGGGGGTGGAAAAAAATAAACCAAAGAACTTATATGCATGTATGCACAACCAATGGACACAGACATTAGGCTGGTTAAAGCAGGAGGGGGTGGGATCAGCGAGGAGGAGATCTGTGAGGAACATCTATAATACTTTCAACAATAAACATTTTTAAAAAAGAAAGAAAGCTTACATTTTGGGACAGCATGGGTGGACCTGAAGATTATTATGCTAAACAAAATAAGCCAATCAGAGAGAAATTAATATCACGTTATCTAACTTATATGTAGAATCTAATTAACAAAATAAGCTGTTGAACAAAATAGATACAGAGACATGGATACATTGAATGGAAGATATCTGTCAGAGAGTAAGGTTTTGAGGGGCAGGATAAAGGAAGGTGAAGGGAATAAGTCATATATGTATGTGTGTGTGTGTGTGTGTGTGTACAGAACAGTGTGGTGATAGCCAGAAAGAAAGAGGGTGAGGGTAGGTGGAGGTGGGCAAAAAGGGGGAAATGGGGACTGAAAGATACTTGGGGCAATGAATGCACAATGCACTGTGCACATGATGCTTAATTAAGTTATAAACTTGAAACCTGTATGGTTTTGAGAACCAATCTCAACCCAATAAATTCACTAACAAAAGGAAAAAATGATGTAATTTGGAATGGGCCTCTTTGGGTTCATCTTGTTTGGGACTCTCTGCACCTCCTGGACTTGTATGTCTATTTCCTTCACCAGGTTAGGGAAGTTTTACATCATTCATTTTTCAAATAAGTTTTAAACTCCTTGCTCTCGCTTTTCTTTTGGCATTCCCATGATGTGAATATTGGTATGCTTAAAGTTGTTCCAGAGTCTCCATACACTATCCTCATTTTTCTGGATTATTATTTTTTCTTTTAGCTATCCTAATTGGGTGTATTCTGCTTACATATCTTAGGAATCTCTAATTAGACCATCTACTTTATCTACTCCCTCTAATGTATTCTTCATTTCAGATATTTTATTCTTTACTTCTGATTGGTTCTTCTTTATGTTTTCTATTTCTATTTTTATATTTCCTATCTTTTTGTTGAAGTTCTCACTAAGTTCATCTACTCTTTTTCTAAGTGCTTTGAGCATCCTTCTAATCAGTGTTCTGAACTCTGCATCTGGTGGACTGTTTGTCTCCATTCATCTATTCTTTTTCTGGAGTTTTGTTCTGTTCTTTCATTCGAGACATGTTTCTTTTTTGCATCATTTTGGCTGCCTCCCTGTGTTTGTTTTTATGTGTTAGGTAAAGCTGCTACATCTCTCAGACTTGGTACAGTGGATTTATGTTGTAGGTGTCCTTTGGAGACCAATATTTTAGCTTCCCAAGTCAAGAAATCTGAGCACTCTATGTGTACCCCCATATGGGCTGTGTGCACATCAAATTGTAGTTGAGTCTTGATTGCTTTTGGCACATTAATGGGAGGTATGTACCCCCAGGCAGAATGGCTGTAAGGACAGGCCACAACCAATATGGCATATCTGCTTGTAGGGGCTGACCCCATGGAATAAGAGGTTGGCACCTCCACAGCAGGACTCACTTCAGTGGGGCTCTGGTGCCTGATGAATCTGCCCCTTGAGTGTGATGCTTGTGGAGGTTGTTGGTTGGCACTTTGGCATGATCTGAAGCTGTCCACAGGGTGTGCTGCATCTGGGGCCTCCTGGGAGCTGTAGGCCACAATCGGCAACCACTTGTTTCCCACCTGAGGCCACCTGGAATGAGATAAAAAGTGATCCTCAGGTGGTTGCTCCTTGTGTTAGGCTTAGCAGGGCCCAAGAGAGGCCAAGCTATGAACTGAGGCTAGCTGTTGCAGTGCTGGGGCTGGAAACACTTATCAGGATGTACAGGCATGTTGATTCCAGATGCTGTTGTTTGAAAGACTTTAGAAAAGTCTACAGCATGAGCCAAGTCAGGCTATTTCTTTTTTGTTTGTTTGTTTTGTTTTTATTTAATTAATTAATTAATTTTTGTTACAGATGTTTCTCCTTTTCCCCCCAATGATTCCCCCCACCCCGGCCCTGTCCCCAGCTTTGTTGCCAATGTCCATTGGTCATGCACACATGCATATAAGTTCTGTGGTTTATCCATCCCTCACCACCCCCTCTTCTGGGGATTGTCAGTCTGTACTCCATGTCACGTCTCTGGCAATACCCCATTCCTCATACTGTTATGTTCATTATATTCCACAAATAAGTGAGATTATATGATACTTGTATTTCTCTGTTTGGCTTGTTTTGCTTAGGATGATGCTTTCCAGGTCCCTCCATGTTGTCTCAAAGGATAAGAAAACTTTCCTTCTTACAGCTGCATAGTACTCTATTGTGTATATGTACCACTCCTTTTTTATCCATTCATCTATTGATGAACATTTGAATTTTTTCCAGATCTTAGCTATTTTAAATAGTGCTGCTATGAACATGGGGTACATATATTCATTCTGATTGGTGCTTCAGGCGTCTTAGGGTATATTCCTAGAAGTGGGATCACTGGGTCAAATGGCAGCTTCATTTTTAATTTTTTGAGGTAACATGATATTGTTTTCCATAGTGGCTGCACCAGTCTGCATTCCCACTAGCAGTGTACTAGAGTCCCCTTTTCTCCACACCCTCGCCAACACTTGCTGTTTGATAATTTGTTGATGGCAGCCATTCTGACAGGTGTGAGGTGATACCTAATTGTTGTTTTAATTTGCATCTCTCTGATGATTAGTGATGTTGAGCATTTCTTCATATGTCTCTTAGCCATTTGTATGTCCTCTTTGGAGAGGTGTCTATTCAGTTCCTCTGCCCATTTCTTGCTTGGATTCTTTGTCTTCCTTTTGTTGAGTTGTATGAGCACTCTATATATATTGGATATTAACTCCTTATCTGATACATCATTGGCAATTACCCTCTCCCATACAGTGCGCTCCATTTACATTTTGATGATTGTATCTTTTGCTGTGCAGAAGCTTTTTAGTTTGATGTAGTCCCATGTGTTCACTTTCTCCTTTGTTTCTGTTGCCTTAGGTGATGTATCAGTGAAAATTCTGCTCTGTATGATGTCTGAAATTTTGTTGCCTACAGTTTCTTCTAGGATTTTTATGGATTTATGAGTCACATTTAAGTCTTTTATCCATTTTGAGTTTATTCTTGTGTATGGTGTAAGTTGATGGTCTAGTTTCATTTTTTTGCATGTAGCTGTCCAATATTCCCAACACCATTTATTAAAGAGGCTGTCCTTACTCCACTGTATGCTCTTGCCCTCTTTGTCAAATATTGAGCGTATTGCCTTGGGTCCATTTCTGGGTTCTCTATTCTGTTCCATTCATCTATCTCCCTGTTCTTGTGCCAGTAACAGGTTGTTTTAATTACAGTGGTATAACCTGAAATCTGGTAATGTGATCCCTCCTACGTTGTTCTTCTTTTTCAAGATTGCTGTGACTATTCTAGGTCTTTTTTGGTTCCATATAAACTTTTGAAGTATTTTTTCTAGTTCTGTGAAATATATCATTTGTATTATGATGGATATGGCATTGCATTTATAGATTGCTTTGGGTAGTATGGACATTTTAATGATGTTAATTTTTCCAATCCATGAACAAGCTATGTGCTTCCACTTTTTTTTATCTTTCTCTATTTCTTTTTCAATGTCCTGTAGTTTTCTGCGAATAGGTCCTTTATTTCTTTGGTTAAGTTTATTCTAGGTATCTTAATTTTTTTACCGTGATGATAAATGGGATTGTTTTCTTAGTTTCTCTTTCTGTGAGTTCATTATTGGTGTATAAGAATGCCACTGATTTCTTGATGTTAATTTTCTATCCTGCTACTTTGCCAAATTCATTTATTAAGTCTAGTAGATTTTTGATGGAGTCTTTAGGGTTTTCTATGTATAATATCATGTCATCTGCAAATAATGACAGTTTCACTTCCACCTTTCCAATTTGGATCCTTTTTATTTTTTCTTCCTGTCTGATTGCTGTAGCTAAGACTTTCAGTACTATGTTAAATGACAGTGGCGAAAGTGGACATCCCTGTCTTGTTCCTGTTCTTAATGGAAGTGTTTTTAGTTTTTGCCCATTGATTATGATGTTCTCTGTAGGTCTTTCATATATGACTTTTATTATGTCAAGATAGGATCCCTCTATTCTCACATTACTAGGCATTTTTATGAGAAATGGATGCTGGATTTTGTCGAATGCTTTTTCAGCATCTATTGGTGTGATCATGTGGTTTTTATTTTTCACTTCATTTATGTGGTATCACATTTATTGATTTGCAAATATTGTACCAGCCTTACATCCCTGGAATGAATCCCACTTGGTCATGGTGAATAATTTTCTTGATGTATTTCTGGATCCGATTTGCTAATATTTTGTTCAGGATTTTGGCATCTATGTTCATCAGGGATATTGGCCTGTAGTTTTCTTTCTTCGTAATGTCTTTTTCTGGTTTTGGAATTAGAATTATGCTGGCCTCATAGAACGTGTTTGGAAGTCTTCCTTCTTCTTGAATTTTTTGAAATAGTTTGAGGAGAATGGGTGTTAGTTCTTTTTTGAATGTTCGGTAAAACTCCCCCGTGAAGCCATCTGGGCCTGGACTTTTGTTTGCTGGGAGATTCTTGATTACCTCTTCAATTTCCTTAGTTGTTATTGGTGTGTTCAAGTTTTCTATCTCTTCCGGGAATAGTTTTGGGAGACTGTGTGTTTCTAGAAATTTGTCCATTTCGCTTAGATTGTTGAATTTGTTGCCATATAATTGTTCGTAGTAGTTGTTAACGATCTTTTGTATTTCCGTGGTGTTAGTTGTTACTTCTCCTCTTTCATTTCTGATTTTGTGTATTTGGGTTCTCTCTCTTTGTTTCTTGGTGAGTCTAGCTAAGGGTCCATCAATCTTGTTTATCTTTTCAAAAAACCAGCTCTTTGTTTCATTGATCCTTTGAATTGTTTTTTTGGTCTCTATGTCATTTATTTCTGCTCTGATCTTTACTATTTCCTTCCTTCTACTTGCTCTGGGGTTTTCTTTTTGTTTGCTTTCTAATTCTTTAAGTTGTGAGGTTAGACAGTCAATTAGAAATTTTTCTTGTTTTTTGAGGTAGGCCTGTAGTGCTATGAACTTCCCTCTCAGAACTGCTTTCGCTGCATCCCATAAATTTTGTGTTGTTGTGTGTTCATTTTCATTGGTTTCCAGGAAGTTTTTAATTTCTTCCTTGATCTCCTCGGTGACCCATTCATTGTTTAATAACATGCTATTTAGCCTCCATGTGTTGAAATGTTTTTGCATATTCTTCTTGCAATTGATTTCTAGTTTCATGCCATTGTGATCTGAGAAGATGCTTGATATGATTTCAATCTTCTTGAACTTGTGGAGATTTAGTTTGTGTCCTATCTTGTGGTCTATATTTGAGAATGTCCCATGTGCACTTGAGAAGAATGTGTATTCTGTAGTTTTGGGGTGTAATTCTCTGTAGATATCTATTAAATCCATTTGTTCTAGTGCTTCATTTAGAGTCTCTGTTTCCTTGCTAATTTTTTGTCTAGAGGATCTATCCAGTGCTGTCAACGGGGTGTTGAAGTCCCCTGCTATGATTGTATTGTTGTCGATTTCTCCTTGGAAGTCCTCCAGAAGATTTTTAATATATTTTGGTGCGTCTATATTGGGTGCATATATGTTTATCAAGGTTATATCTTCCTGTTGGATAGATCCTTTCAATATTATATAGTGGACTTCTTTGTCTGTAGTTATGGTCTTCATTTTGAAATCTATTTTATCAGATATGAGAATTGCTACCCAAGCTTTTTTTTTTTTTTGCTTTCCATTTGCTTGGAAATTTTTTTTCCATCCCTTCACTTTCAACCTATGTGAGTCTTTTGTTGAGAGGTGGGTCTCTTGTAAACAACATGTAGATGAGTCATGCTTTCTTATCCAATCAGCTACTCTGTGTCTTTTTATGGGAGCATTCAATCCATTTACGTTTAAGGTGATTATTGATATGTACTTATTTATTGCCATTATTGTTTAGTGTGGTTCTATTTTTCTTCTCATTTCTACTGCTAATTACAGCAGTCCTTTTAACATTTCTTGCAGTGTTGGTTTGGTCCTAATGTATTCCCTTAGCCTTTTTTGTCTGGGAAGCTCTTTATTTGATCTTCTATTTTGAATGATAGCCTTGCTGGGTAGAGTAGTTTTGGATTCAGACTCTTGTTTTTCATGACTTTGATTACTTCATGCCATTCTCTTCTGGCCTGTAGTGTTTCTTGTGAGAAGTCAGCTGAGAGCCTTATGGGGTTCCCTTTGTAGGTAACCTGTTGCTTATCTCTTGCTGCTTTTAGGATTCTCTCTTTGTCATTAATTTTTGGCAGTTTGATTACTATGTGTCTTGGTGTGGGCCTGTTTGGGTTCTTCTTACTTGGGACTCTCTGTGCTTCTTGAACTTGAATGCCTTCTTCCTTCATCAAATTAGGGAAGTTTTCTCTCACTATTTTTTTGAATATATTCTCTATCCCTTGCTCATTTTCTTCTTCTTCGGGGACTCCTATGATGCGAATATTATTACGTTTCCAGTTGTCCCACAGTTCTCTTAAGCTGTCTTCCTGTTTTTTAATATTTTTTTCCTTTTGTTTTTCTGATTGGTTGATTTTTTTCTACCCTGCCTTCTAATTCACTGATCCGGTCCTCAGCTTCCTCTACTCTACTTTTTAAACCTTCCAATGTGTTTTTCATTTCTGATATGTCATTTTTTATCTCTTCTTCATGGTTTTTAATTTCCAATTGGCTTAGTTTCAGTGTCTCTATGTCCTTACTCATGCTGTTCATCTTCCTGAAGATCATGGCTCTGAATTCTACCTCTGTTAACATGCCTAATTGCTCCACATTGATCTCATCTTCAGAGGAGGTCTCTTGCTCTTTCATTTGGTTTCTGTTTCTGTGTTTCACCATTTTGGCTATTACTGTGGGCTTTGGAGCCTGTCAAGTTTTCCCTGTGGGTATTGGTGTTCTGCTGTTTGTGGCTCCCTCTCCTGTGTTTAGATGAGCGAGGGAGGACCCACGTTGAACACCACTGTCAAGTCTTACTTTCCTGGTTAAAGTTGCCAGCCAAGGGGATTTCCTGAGGGTGGGGCAGATGCTGGTTGTTAGTGAGCCTCAATTAGCACTTCAGTGGCCCACAGGGTGGGGTTGGATCTCCGAGGGAGGGGCTGCTGCCTCTCCCCAGAGCCCTGGGAAGGAGCAATATGCCCACCGTCCTGAGTGGCTGCACTCAGCCAAAGTTCTGAGCACCCTCCAAATCTCAAATGTCCCCACACAGTTCCAGTCCAGTCTGCCCTCCCTCTGCTGGAGCCCAAGGTGAGTGGCTGTGGCTGTTTTAGCCTCTGTCCCGGCTCTGTGCTGTGGAGCCACTTGGGAGTGTAATCCCAGAGTGCTGCTCCCAGCTAAGGCCGCTGCCGAGCTGGTGACCGAGGGCTCCCAGCCCCCTTCTCGCGCTTTCGCAAGCCTACTGGGATGGAGTCAGTGTCCCTTGTTGTATGGTCCTCGCAAGCTGCTTTTCTGTTGGTTTTTCCCATCGATTTGTCTGTGTTATAGTTGTAATTCCAGTTTGGTTCTGGGACATGGTCTGTGTAGCTTCCGTTCACTCCGCTGCCATTTTTCCTTCCTGTTCTTTATTTCTGATATGTCATTCTTTATTTCTTCTTGGTGTTTTTTTTAATTTCCAACTGGTTGATTTTCAACATTTCTTTGTCTGTACTCATGGTGCTCATGTCCTTATACATGCTATTGAGCCTTCTCCGGATCATGGCTCTGAATTCTAGTTCTGTTAACTTGCTTAACTGCACCTCATTTATCTCACCTTCGGTAGAGTTCTCTTGCTCTTTCATTTTGCTTTTGCTTCTGTGTTTCACCATTTTGGCTATCTCAATGGGCTTTGGATCCTGCCAAATTTTCCCTGAGGTTGTTGGTGTCCTGCTGTTTGTGGCTCCCTCTCCTGGGTTTGGATGAAGGAGGGAGGACCCACATTTAACACCACTGTCAAGTCTTACTTTCATGTTAGAGTTGCTAACCCAGGAATGGTACAGTTATCCTTAGTTTTTGCCTGGAGGCTATCAATAGGGTTTACTTGAAGAGCCTTGGCATCTCTGTTGAATGAAAAAGTCTCTCAGGTGTTCAGCATAAGGGGATTTCCCAAGGGTGGGGCAGATGCTGGTTGGTAATGGGCCTCAATTTGCATTTCAATGGCCACTGGGTGTGATTGAATCTCTGAGGGTGTGGCTTCCACCTCTCCCCAGAACCCTGGGAAGGAGTAAGATAACCACTGTTCTGGGTGGCAGCAACTCAGCAAAAGCTCTGAGCACCCTCCAAATCCCAATGTCCCCAAACAGTTCCAGTCCAGTCCACCCTCTCTCTGCTGGAGCCCAAGGTGAGTGGCTGTGGCTATTTTAGCGTCTGTCCTGGCATGAGCTGTGGAGTCGCTTGGGAGTTTAACCTGAGGGCGCTGCTCACACCTAAGGCCACTATTGTCTTTGGGCTTTCAGTCCCCCTCTCATGCCTCCACAATCCTACCATTGATTTAGTGTTCCTGGTTATATGGTCCTCCAAGCTGCTTTTCTGTTGCTTTTTCCTGATAATTTGTCTTTATTTTCGTTATAATTCCAGTTTGGTCCTGGGAGACGGTCTGTCTAGCTTCCATTCACTCCGCCGCCATTCTCAAAAACCCAAGACAGGCTATTTGTATGGAAACACCACTAGAAACAGTTTGGGTGAGCCCTCTAGTTAGTGTGGAGGGGTGGAGCCTCAGGAATCATCAGGGCAGGGCAAGCCAGGTTGATAAAGTCTCAGATATAGTGCCCACATGCCATCTCTGTGTGGAAAGGTGTCAACGAAGGAACACTGCCCTTGCCAGCACTTCCGAGTGGGATAAAGATGCCTCTCCCATACCTACCCTGATGTCATACCATTCAGTTCCTCCTCATCTGCCCCTGGTGCCTTTCAAGATGCTGCCCCAGCACTGGAACTCAGAGCAAGTGAGTGCAGGTAAGTCAGTGTGCACGTTCTTTAAGAGGATTACATGGGCCTCTAGCAGCCCTCAATTTCACTCAGCCACAATCTCGCTTGTTTTCACAGCCATAAGTTTTGGGGACTTCTCTTCCTGGTACTGGAAATCTGGGCTGGGGAGCCTGTTGTTGGGCTGAGATCCCTCACTCCTCAGGGAGAATATCTGAAGCTGATATATTACTAAATTTTTAACCATGGGTATAGGACCAGCCTGTTAAGCACCTCAGCCACTCCTACCTATCTTGATGTGGCTTCTTCTTTATATCCTTAGTTGTTGGACTTCTGTTTGGATAAATCAGGCAGCTCTGAATTCTGGTTGTTCTGCACTGTAGTTGTAATTTTGATGTGATAGTCAGAGGATGCAAGTACCATATTTACCTACTCCACCATCTTGACTGGAAGCCCTGTAATTATCTTTTATTTTATGCTAAATTTTCTGTCTCCCAGTGTCTTTTTCTTCTGCACCTCCAGCATCAAGTATATTACCTGACTCATAGGATGTTTAATAAAAAATAGTTGAATGAATGAATTTTCATTCCTTAAAGAAAAATATTTCTCAAGCCAAAACTCTGAATTATAGCCCTAGATTCTTCCCTCTCCTTTTCCCCACTCGTAATAATCACCAAGTCTCCTGATTGTATCTCCTGAATATTATAATAATCCCACCAACCTTCTCCATTTTCACTGCCATTGCATTGGCTCATTATCCAACAACCTGGCCTCCCTGCCTTTTGTGTTTCCCCCTTTAACCTATCTTTAAGAGGCAAGTGAAGGAAAGCACACCATGTCGCCTGGCTGACTGGTGTTGAGTGTCAACCCATGCACCAAGAGGTTGTTGGTTCTATTCCTGGTCAGGACACATATCCAGATTGTGGGCCCAATCCCCAGTAGGGGTCATGCAGAAGGCAGCCAATCGATGTTCTGTCTCATTGATGTTTCTATCTCTCTCTCATTCTCCCTTCCTCTCTCTCTAAAATCAATAGAGAAAAAACAAAAACAAAAACAACAACAACAAAAAAACACCACCATGTCATGTAGAATGAGCACAAGAATAGGTTAAGTTGCAGTAATTTACAAGCCCAAGTGTTAGTAAGATGAGGCACATGGTCTCCTGTTCTGTCCTTATCTCACAGTGAGACTTGCATTGCTATTAAGGGCTTAAATTAATTGGATTTTAAGTAGGGTTTCTGGAGTTGGTAACTATGGCAATCTCCACAAGTGAGCATTAGAAACTCCTCCTGATGGGGTGGGATACATGCAAATAGTAACAAATTTTTTCTCTAATGTCCCCAGGGAGATCCTGCTGATAGCACCAAAGGCTGAGCACATACAGTCTATGGCCACTGGATCTTTGGTTACCAAAGATTTGTATAGCTAATTTTAATACGTGGTAACCCTGAGTTCAAGGGAGAGGCAGGGGAAGCAAGGGAGACTGTCTTGCCACTCAGAAACACTAGTCCTGTAAGTTGATGGGAAGCACACAAATGCTACTCTGAGTTGGGTCCAAAGTGATCCTCTGCATTCATTTAGCCTAGATATCACAGAGGATGGACACATGAGTGTAGAAGGTCAAGGCAAACAGTGGCTAAGATCACCACCTGCTAGAAATTATACCTAAGGCACTGTTTGATAGTAGGATGCTGATAAGATCCCTCATAACCAAGTCAAGTTGGGAGTTACATATCTAGCTTTGTGATAATTGGCACCATTGTCAGTTCCAGACAGATAAAGTCTGTCCATATCTGGACTAATAAAACAGAAGTCATTTGCTTCTTAATCCCCTAATTTCCTCCCAGGGTTGGATTTGCCCATGCCCAACCATTTTGGGCCCATTAACTCCTCTAAGGAATGAACCAGGACTTTTTTTGATAGCCCAGAATTAAAAGCACCACAGAGACCTAGGGCTAATAATAATTCCTTTACCAAAGGCAATCTCTTGAAATTGAGGAAGATAGCTACAGTGCAAAAGTGACTTTTTGCATGAGCATAAGAAGCAAAAGAGTGTCTCTAACTTGCAAAGGAAGTGTGTGGCAAGCCCAGCGTCAGAGTTGTCTGCCCAGTGGGAAAGGATACCAGATGCTATTTAAAACTTGTGTTCATCCACATTTCTGTGATTCATGCAGTAAAATTTCCCAGACACTCACAATGGCTAGTGTAGGTCCCAAAAAGAAATGGAATTATAATTATGTAATGTGGCAGCCACACAAGTGTGCCTCTCCAACCTGATCGCCTGACAAGTCCAGTTGCTGTCCTTCTGGATTTATCACTGTGTTTGTGCAAAAGTCAAGTTTCCTGTAGACTACTTTCAGACAATAATTGAGCACAGTGTGGGTACTAATGTAGATCCATTATTGTGAATAGAACTTTCTTAACAGGTGACTGTGGCTCAAGAACTTCCCATCAGCCTACTTGAAACTTACTCAGAACTGCACTATCATATAAAATCCTTCCTACCCAATCCCTCTTCCTTCCTTTTCCTTCATAAATGTCAGATCTGTATCATGGTCTGAAAGTCTCTCTTGACCTTCTGTGGCAGTGGAAAAGGTAGTCTATCAGAGCCTTAAATATATGTGTCCTATCTGGGGGAGGTAGACAGAAACCCCATACCTAGAAAGCATATCCAATGTATGTAGGGGCAGGGGACCTTTGAAGTGTATGTGCCAGTATGAGCCAGTCCTGTCTTTTGTAGTAAGACAAAGTTCTCTCTCAATTACATGCTTGTAAAACTGCCAAGGAGTGTAGTTTCTGGGGGTGATAGTAGCTTCTTTTTATGTCAAATGACAACACTTTGTGGTGGTTTTGTTATTGTGGTGGGTCTGGACATGGATCTACTAGGTCACCATGGGTTTAATGGCGCACAGGCTCCATTGACTTTCTCACTGCAGATGCCTTACTTTTCTCAGCATGTGGCCCTTTTTGGAGATAGATACATATATAGTTTGTGGGTAAGTTATATTTGTTTCCATAAGATATGATTTTAATAGTCTCATCCTGGGTGGCCTAATGGCCTGACTAAAGAGTAAAGGGTTATTTTCTTCATTGAGGGGCAGAATGCTTTATCATCAAAAGCACCACTTGAAGTTCCACACATAGTGCAGAGCAGCCAATGCCACTGTTTGTACCATTATTATAACAGATGGCTTAGTATTCCACTAAACTTGCTCACCCATCAGTAAAACAGGCTTCCTAGTCTCAAAATTGAGACCCACATTGAGCCAGTAGTTCAGGCAAAGCAGGCAATGGGGCCATTTCGGTACCTACTGGGTGGGAAGCTACTTATTCTTGCAGTTGGCTTGACCAGCAATTGAATGTACCATTTCCATTTCACAGTTTTTTGGCTTGTTGCACTTTGTCAACTATTAAGCTTTTGTCCCTCTGTTCCACATTACCCTTCTTTATAGACTCTGCTTTGTGAGGCTGGTCTGGGACTCTGGAAACCACATTTCTCCTTTGTCCGTGCTGCCTGTTAGGTTCTGCCGATAAGAGGCTCTGGGAGACTGGAAGATCATGATTCTTCACTCTGGCAGAAATGGTTCAGTAGCAGCAGCTGAGTCCGATTTTCACATTTGCACCCTCGCCCCTTCTTTCAGAATCCATATCATCATGTTTGCTCAGAGACACTAGTATCAGCCAGTTTTTGGCACTACCTCCTTAGTGGTCTAAATCTCGGCTCTATAAAGCACTGCCTGCAAGTTGCCAAGGTACCAGTACTGACTAAAAGTGCCCCTTTCTTAGAGGTATGGGTTTTAATTCTGAGGACCTCTCCTTTGAGCTTTTAGGTTCTCATCATCCCAGCCTCATCCCTTCATTCACCCAGGAGTCAGGATGGTACATGCTTCCTTGTAGACCCCACATCTGTGCCACTTCAATATTCCTGTTTTACATTTTCAGTCCTTTAATAGCTATTTAACCAATTTATGTATTAAATTCTTAGTTAAAATCACTAGTGTGGTTTCTGTTTTCCCAATTGGACCATCAGTGATACACTCACCTGATAAAATTTGGTTTAGTGACAACCCATTACAAGATGAAAATACTGAATTTCAGAGTTACACCTTCTTCAGTGAGGCAATCTGTCCCCACCAGGGCCAATAATTGTCATTCAAAAGGCAAGTACCATTCAGAAGCAGAGAGGTGACCCACGCCCAATATTGGTAGAATCTCATCACCAGAAGTATCAGAATGGGTTGGGAGAGGAGGGGGGCAAGTATTGTTTTACTGCTGCCTGTATTGCTTTTGTGGCTTTTTACTGCAAGTCTCTTCAATCAAATTTGACTACCAGTCTGGTGACTTAGTACAGACTCTTAAAAAACATTCTTAGGTGCAGGATGTGCTGCCTCTCATACCCAAGAAGCCAAACAGGCGATAAGGGCTTGTTTTTTGTAGTTAGTATCTCCAAGGCCTGCAGTCTTTCCTTATTAGGCTGTGGAATATCTCCTTGGGCTGCTGCTCATATAGCCCCCAAGGTAGGCTCTGGTCTCTTTCCTCATTCAAGGCCCTGCCACATATGGATAACTGTGCTTAGAGAGCATGCATTATAGTGAAAACACTTTCCTCTGGGAAAGTCGCTATATCAAAATGTCATCAATATTATAGAATGGGCATTTCCAACTTAATGCTGCTATATTGCAGTTATTAAGTTTTGCTGGGGCAGTCCAAAATGCCAGAGGCAGAACAGCCAAGGGGAACTTCATGCTCTGTCAGGTGAAAATAAAATGGTTTTCTTTTCTTCCTAGAAAAATCTAGAGAAGAAAACAAGAATAATATAATTTAAAATTTTCTAGTAGTCACTATTAAAAAAAAAAAAACATAAAAAGAGACAGGTATAACTAATTTTAGTGACATACATAGTTTAGTTAACCTGGTAGATCCAAAATATAAACATTTCATCATTTAAACATAAAAAAAATAATTAGTAAGGTATTTCTCTCTCTCTCTCTCTCTCTCTCTCTCTTTTTTTTTTTTTACAAACTAAGTCTTCAAATCTGTTGTTTATTCTTAGAGCGTCTCAATTCAGACTAGCCATGTTTTAAGTGTTCAACAGTCACATGTGGCAAGTAGCTGAAGAACTGGACAATGCAGCTCTAGGGCCACTGACTACCGGTGATGGCTGAAGTTTAGTCACCTATTGGTATATAAGGTGTTCTGTGGCCACTATTAAAAAAATACAATAATCTGTAATCAGGGGTATTGGACACTGAATTTACTCACTGGATAAACAGGGCTGGGAATTGGAAGATAGTGTGGCCTACCACTGGCTCATAGCAATGGAATAAGATTTGTATGTTTTCTTTCTCAAATACTGATCTGTGATATTGTTTCAAATGCACAGTCCTGGAAGTCTTGGAAATATGAGGCTCTGTATTCACCAGGGAGGATGGCAGTGCTTGCACCCACCCAGCAGGTCAGTGTGATGTACTTAGTTTACTAAACCGAGCATGCCTGTATCAATTATGCAGTCTCATCTAAGGGACCCATGGCATCTATTGTAACTGTGCCCAGTCTCTTGACTGTAAGTAAAACCAGTCCCAAATCCTGTCAAGAAAATGAATTTTCTCTGATACATCACCTAAGGAAACAGAAACAAAGGAAAAAATGAACACATGGGACTACATCAAACTAAAAACCTTCTGCACAGCAAAAGATACAATCATCAAAATGGAAAGGCAACCCACTGTATGGGAGAGCATCATTGCCAATGATACATCAGATAAGAGATTAATTTCCAAAATATACAGAGTACTAATACAACTCAACAAAAGGAAGACAAAGAACCCAATTTAAAAAATGGGCAGAGGAGCTAAATAGACACCTCTCCAAACAGGACATACAAATGGCCAAGAGACATATGAAGAAATGCTCAACATCACTAATCATCAGAGAGATGCAAATTAAAACAACAATTAGGTATCATCTCACACCTGTCAGAATGGCCACCATCAACAAATCATCAAACAAGTGTTGGCGAGGGTGTAGAGAAAAGGGGACTCTAGTACACTGCTGGTGTGAATGCAGACTGATGCAGCCACTATGGAAAAGACTAATGGTATTACCTCAAAATATTAAAAATTAAATTGCCATCTGATCCAGTGATCCCACTTCTAATATACCCTAAGAAGCCTGAAACACCAATCAGGAAGAATATATGTACCCCCATGTTCATAGCAGCACTATTTACAATAGCCAAGATCTGGAAACAACCCAAGTATCCATCAGTAGACAAATGGATAGAAAAGCTGTGGTACATATACACAATGGAGTACTATGCAGCGGTAAGAAAGAAAGATCTCTTGTTCTTTGAAATGACATGGAGGGACCTGGAGAGTATTATCCTAAGTGAAACAAGCAAAGCAGAGAAAGACAAATATCACATGATCTCACTTATTTGTGGAATATAATGAACATAACAGTCTGAGGGTAGACCCAGAGATGTAGAAGTAGAGTACAGACTGACAACCCTCAGAAGAGTATGTGGTGGGGGGAGGGAAGAGATAATCCACGGAATTTATATGCATGTATGCATAACCGATGGACACAGACAACAAAGCCAGGTACGGGGTGGAGGGGATGGGGAGAAGGGTGTCAATGGGGAAAAAAAGGAGAAACATCTGTAACAAAAATAAATTAATAAAAAATGTAAAACAAAAAGCAGTGGACCTGCTGAGAAGTAAGAATAAAAAAGAGTGTATAATCTGAAAAATAAATAAACTTTTCACATTCTCAAAAATGTGAGTTTCCTCCTCTGGACCCTTCTCCCAAGGATACGGGAAGCTTTGGGGATTTGCTGGCCAGGCTGTGGGGAAAACTAATGGCCTATATCTCCAAAGGGAATCTTTCCCCACCCAGGACCTCCCTGCTTCAGCTCTCCACAGGTGTCTCCTTCATTTCCACTCTAAAATCAGTCTTTTGTTTCCTTTTCTCCACAAAACCTCCTTGGAGTGATTTAGGTTGCTTATCAGCTCACCAGCCTCTCTGCTTTTCCAATCTATCTCCTTATTTAGCAACCCCTTTGCTTAAGACCTAGAGTCCATAGCGTGCTGCCTGAGGGAGCCTCAGAAGGAAGTTTGGAATGGTGCTCTTATCCTGACTTTTAATTTCTGCTGACCCCTGGGAAGCTTTACAGGCACCCTTATATCATGTGCCACATTTAGGTGAGGCCTAAATCAGCCCTAAAGTATTATCCCATCCTTTACTCCCTGGCAGGAGTAAAGTTAAGCATGTCCTTGTGCATGATAACATCAACTTTTCCAGCATTCTCTGAATTTAGTTCATTTGGTCACAAGGATTTTCATCCAACTGTGATATAATGCCATGCCAAAGTGCCTCGAAGATATGACCTCAGAAGGGATGTTGCAGTTTTTAATGTCTCAGGGAAGTCTCTTCTTTGTAGCTATGTGAATCCAATTTCCAGGAGCATCCAATTCAAGCACAGGGCAGGCATATTTGCTTTATCCCCAATGGAGGGACTAGCCAATTCATTCAGCAAGACAATCTGGTGGTAATCCCCAAATGCTGGCCATTCAGTGTAATTTATCTCATGGGTGTAGCTTCATTATTATGTAAGAAGTTCAAGCCTCAAGGAACTCCCGTGACCATTGCTAGGAATCCAATTCTGTTAGTATACTGAAGCCCCTCAGGCTGTACCTCACCACACTCCAAGCCCGTTTGCTACACTGATCGACAGATTTAAAATCTAAGAGTTTAGGTTGCATCTACTATTTCAATGCCACTTGGAATCAAGGGCTATTTTCTCCCACTTTCTTCTACCTTAAGGCTCACATGGCTGGCTGACTTGTAGAGTGCCAAGGAATCAAACTGTCTCAATCTGCTTTATATGAGAACTTTCCAGGGCCTTTGTGGCACATGGCATGGCCATAAATAAGCACTGAAATAACATGTTCACCAGTAATTTCAGCTCAGCTACGTTTCCCACCACCAGCCCTAGAAGGGATGTCTTCCATCCCTGGTATGGCTGGTAGTTTCCAAAAGGCCAGAGTTGGATTAAGTGGAGTTTGCCTGTTGGGCACCATCTGTGAAGCAGCAGGTGAAGGCAAACAGCACACCACCATGTAAAAAGAAAAGGTCTTAATGAAAAATACCAACAAGGTGAATCAGAAAAGAGGGATATGGACACCCATTTGCTCATGCAGGCAATGTAAAGGCTGGGGCACTGAGGGATGCACTTTGGAGCTGTACTAAAAAAAAATCTGAGTCTACTTATGCATAGGGCATCCCTGACAATAGCCTTGCATGCAGATCAAATCAGGACTTAAATATCATCTGTCTAGAGGAGCTGTCTGGGAACATAGAATGCTAGCAGCCATGACCTTGTGGGAAGCTGGATTTGGAATGTAGTGCAAGGGATTTGGGCCTAGTCCCTCCTGCTAGCTGGTAACCAGGCAACCTGATAGAGGAACCAAGCTGTGGGGCAATCCTGTCTGTCCCTCCACACTTCAAGCATAAATCCGTTACTAACCCTTCAAAGGCTTCCTAAAGTTTAACTTCTAACGTGGTGCCATAGGCCCTCCTTGACACACCTCTCACTCCCTGCCTCAGATTCTATGTCCAAATCACACTAAAGCTTTCCAAATAGCTTTTCATGCCTAGATCAATGTCCCCAGCACTTCTCCTGGCTCTTACAATCAGTCCTCCCTCATATGTAAGATTTCACTTTACCCAAGAAACCCTTTACTAACAACAGAACCCCTGACTTGGGTGTCTCCAAGGGGCTCCTACCTCATCATGAGCACCTTAGCACTTACTGCACCATATACTGGAACTTCTATTGACTCATAAAGCTCATTCAATACTGAGCTTTCACTGTGGTACCTTCACACAGTGAAATACTACATGGCCATAAAAAAGGAAACTTGCCCTGGCCGGTTTGGCTCAGCAGTTAGAGTGCCAACCCGTGGACCAGAGACCTGGTTTCAGTTCCCACTAAGGGCACATACCTCGGTTGCAGTTTGTCCCTGGCCCTGGTTGGGGTCATATGGGTGGCAACCACTCAATGTGTCTCTCACATCGATGTTTCTCTCTCTCTCTTCCTCCCTCCCTCTTGCTTTGTCTGAAGATAAATGCAAAAATGTCCTCTGGTGAGGATTAAAAAAAAAGGAAACTTTACTCTTTGAGATAGCATGGATGGACCTGGAGATTATGCTAAGTGAAATAAGCAAGTCAGAGAAAGACAAATACCGTATGATCTCATTTATATGTGGAATCTGATGAATAAAATAGAGGCATGAATACTTGGAAAAGACAGACAGCTGTCAGAGGGGAGGGTAGTGGGGGAACCGGTTCAACGATGAAGGAATTAGCCAAAAAAAAACCAATGCATATATACATACACACACACAGAGAGACACAGACAACAGTATGGTGATAGCCAGAAGGAAATGGGGGTGGGGACTAAGGAGAGGTGGGCAAAGGGGGTGAAAATGGAGACCGAAAGAGACTTTACTTGGGGCAATGGGTGCACAATGCAGTGTGCAGTTGATGCTTAATTGAGCTGTACACGCGAAACCTGTACAGTTTTGAAAACCAATGTCAACCCAATAAATTCAATTAAAAAAATACAAACAAGCAAACACTGAGCTTTCAGAAGGCATAAAACAGGATCTTATATCCCTAAACAGCTTGTGAAGTGCCTGCTATATAGTGAACATTCAGTAAATATTTAATGAGAACAAGATTAAATCAGGTGAGTGATTCATTAACATTTACTCTCTGTAGCTTTCTTCATATAAAACATGAGTACTTTATTAATGTGCACACAATTCTGGAGTTCAGACACCTTAGCAACCATTTATTTAACCCAAGAAGAGATTGAAACCTAGAAATTAAATGACTTATACAGTTATCACAAAACTATTCTATGCCCTGGTCCTGATTCCTCCTTTTTACTCCTCCTTTTCCTCCTAATAACTCCACATATCCCTTTCTAACATGTAGTATGTATGCTGCACTTGCACCGTTTAATGATATATACTCATTGAGCACTAGTACTGTTCTTTGATGCAATTATCTTACAAGTTTTGATCTCTAGAGAAATCTGACAATGTTTTTGTACTTACCAAAAGAACGTCATATTTGAAATAACATCAGAATTATTTTTTTCCTCTCTTAGCATCAGCCATCCAAGTTCTGTATGATACAGAATAATGAAAATAGACCCCAATTCCCAGGTTTCCATGTAACCATATTTTGTTGAAACTTAATCTTCCTTCCAATTTTCAACCGACCCCTGTGATCAAGTGTATGATATACCAAAAATGGTGGCAAGAACTTTAAGCAATACATTTTGAAGGTTAGTTTTTAAACATTTAGCAGCTAAAATTTGCAAAGAGTTTTTAAAATGCCTCTCCCACTAGTAATAAAACTCCTTAGCATAAAAAATTGATTTCCCCATGTCTTGAAGTTCTGAGAAATAGGAGGAAAATTTACAAAGTCCCAAATAAAAATGTAAAACAGTGTTAAACAAACATAGGAAAAGGTGCTCAAGATTTAAATGCTGGTATCTGTTAAGCCTTTTAATCAATCAATACGAGCATCTGGTAATGGCTATGTCAGAATAACTGATTATCAGAGGGATCAGAAGGTTATGAGGGAAAGATGCTGTTTTATGTTCACAGAACAAACTGGCTCAATAGGAATCAAATCAATAATATTGACTCTAAATGGGCACTAGACTCCTAGCTACCAGGAACTCTAAGATCATGATCAGATGACAGAAATGTCTCTGAGTGAGCCCAGTTGAGTCTCAAGCCTGCTGCTGCCAACAGGCTGTTCATGTATAGCACTGAAAACTACTATGAAACCAAGAAAACCCAATCAAGTTACTTGATGATTGTTTCTAAAAACCACCTCTAGGAGACTGTGATCAGTTCTTTAGGCTCTGAAAGAGCCCAGAACTAGGCAGAAGAGGTAGCAAAGAACCCTAAACACTAGATAAGCAAAAAACAAAGACAAAAATTTTCTGAAAAGCAAAACAAAATAAAAAACATCAACATAGAAGAGACTGTAAAGCATCATTGGATCATTTTGGACTCCAACTGCCTCTCCATTTCTATCCTTTTTTTCAAGCTGTGCCAAACAGAGTTCCTTGAAGTGACCACAACAGCCAATTTAGGCATATTCTACCGCAATCTTGTCATTAATTTTATTACTGAGATATTGACATCAAAATTGTTTTTATTTTTAGGCACACAGACACATTTAATATTTTCCAAATGGCAAGGTATACTTATGGTTATACAGAAAAAAGTATGTGTTTAATATGGTTTAGGGTCATTCTACGGAATTAATGTGTTGAAATCTTATTAACTGGGAATATGGAGAATTATATTTTCAAATATCAACATTTTTGCCTTTCCAGGCACATAAAAGATTATTTGCAAGGCATATATGCTTTGCATGGTAAATAAACTTCCCCCCCACATATCATTGATTTTTTAAACATATTTAGTAATTTAAGACCAGGAGCAAACACATCTGTCAGACTAATTTTTTGCTTTTTCATAAGTGCAACTTTTTAATAAAAATTTACATCTAGATAAACAATCTTCAGATTTTGAAACTTTAATAAGATTTTAAAAACATCATAACTGAACTGAAAAACATACACATTTAGCACACAAATATTGTAATATGAATCAACTCCAACTCCATTTGAAAACAGGTGAATCAAATTACAGTTTTAGAAGTTAATAATTCACATTTAAGCAAGTTAGCGCCTTGCTGAATTCAGCCTTTATAAAAAAAAAGAGACTTAGTGCATATTGTAATGGCACAATGTGCTTCTGTACCATTTTGTTGATTTTTTTTTACCTTATTAAACAAGATCAAGTTCTTGGAAGTTGGTAGATAACGGCTAACTTTTTATGACATAAAATTTCCAATGGTAACAGTTACATTTTATAACAGAACACTTTCTATAGATTTCTTTTCCTACCTTAAAATTTTAAAAGCAATCATTTGTAAGGATTGCATCAACATCAATTTAGCAGAGGAAGATCAAACTTTATTGAAACTGCTTGCATACAAAATATATTGCACTATAACCAAACAAATGTCAACATAAAATCCAATCTGCTGTCACTAATATGTACAGAGAATATTGCCCAAGAGCAGTTACATTACAAGGTCATTCTACCTTGGTTAATTATCTACAGTATTTTAAACCAAACAGCTTACAGATGATGTGTGCAAGGTACCAATTTCTGTTTTCAAAGACTATACATTCCCAGAATAAATAACTAGAAATCATCATTCATGTTTGGCAATACTTTTAAAAGATTTTTTTTAATATTCTTGAAATCATGTGCAGTCTGCTGCCATTTTTATATGTTTATTTGTATGCAAGGAAAAGTAACTGTAAAATGAAAATTCAATGAAACAAACTCACAAAATACATCAAAGGCAGAACTTCTGTTTGTACGGCTCTGTACAGATTCAGTGGTACCCCAACTTAGAGTTATTTTTTAAGAAAAATATAACATCTTACAGTGAAGGTCCTTCAATATTTTTACTCACTAAATTCCACCCATTATAAAAAAAGATTCAAAAAACAAAACCAGACCCAACACATCCAAAAACAAAGAAAGAAAAAAAGTTATTTGTTAACCAATCTTAGTCTGCTTTCCAATTCTGCTTATACATTAGACCTAATATTTCGAAGTTAACAAAACATTTAACCTGCTTCCAATATTTCTTAAACAAAGTACAGGTACTTCACAGGGTTATTATGCACATATGGAAATGACCCTATCTCCCCAAAATAAGCATGAAATTAAAATATGAAAAACTTCACAAAACAAGGGGAGGACAAAATAAAAAGGCTCTAAGTTAAAACTGGTCATCAAGCCAAAGAGCAGGCATATCCTACCAACTTTCAACCAAAAAGATTTGTTCCTAGCTAAAAACATTTTAGCCTCTCTCAAATGAAAAGATACTTATTTCTTCTCCTGTCTATACAGAAAAAATTACACATCCCTCTCAATAACACTATTTGTCAAACTTCAGTGCAACAAAACATAAACAAAAACAAGTCTTATTCTTTATACTGCCTAACCTGATGTTTATGCAAGGAACAAAATATGGAAAGCATGCATTCTTCTATAAAGTACTAATGTTTGACAGGGTTTGCAATATCTTCAATATTTAGTGTTTCCAACTTATCTTCCCTGAACTCTGCATCCAAATATAATATTCCTACCTGCCAAGATATAAAAAAGGCACAGATCATACAACTTTTTTTTTTTTGCTAATGAAATGACAAATGTCACATCACACAAATCTTGGGGTCCACTAAAATACTGGAAAAGTGGACCAAAACATAAATTGACACAGGACATGAAATGACATAGCATTTCACTGACTTCTATATGAGATTGAAGACAGACGTCTAATATGATTACCGTAAGTGCTATTTATTCAGAAAATCTGAAAATGTACCAGTAAGTTACCACCCTATGTAGAAAAATGATCCAAATTAACAAAGAATATCACTTCTTAGTACTTTACTAAAATCCTGTCTTGAAGTGATAAGTATACTTAAAAGCAGTGGTTCAAAATTTCAAGATATCTTTTTGTGCAAATCTGAAAATTGTTGCTTATAGCCAATACCAGAAAAATAAAATTCTTAAACAGAATTTGTGTTCATTTCATGCCCTGTGCCACCTTGCCTACCTTTTGTCTTTGGCCTAACAAAGTTTTCTAATATGGAATAAGAATTACAGAAATGGTAATGGAAATATAACTTCAGAATTATGCAGTTTAGGGTACTCCATTCACAAGTGGTTGCTGACCATCCACGTTGTCTGGTTTTTCCTTCTTCTGGTTACGATCTTTACCCGTGCGCAGCCGATTACCTTCACTGGAGGTATTCTGTAATGTTTTAGTGTGGACACTCCTTTCATTATTGCAGTCAACTCTGATCTAAAACAAGTTATAATTGTTATATACAAAGACCATATCCTACTGTAATCTGTAATTGGCCTGACAAGAAATTTAAGCCTGAAGTGTAAATTCCACATGTTAAAAAAGGAAACGGGGGGATAAGAATATAAGAGTGCAAGAAATTAGGTCAGGTAGGATCTTTATTTTGTTTATGATTTTAAAACACTCTTCTTCTTTAACTGGAACACACTGGTCATCTCATTGCATCCAAAGTTAGATAAAAACTCACAATCCTACCGTGTCTTCTTCTAAGCAGAATAAAACAGTGAGAAACAAATAATTAAAATGAATGACGATTACTGATTACAAAATACACATGGCTATAATGCTAGAGTTCAAAAGAATGGGTGATTATGAAATGCAGGAGAAGAAACAAATTGATGTCTTCCTATTCTGACTTTACCAAGATAATAACTCAACACTCTTATTAACTTTTTTATATCTATCATGGGTGTAATTAAGTTTCTCTATACTGAGGGCTCCCACTGTCTATGGTAGAAGAATATGAGTATTGGTTTCTAGCAGCTTATATTTCAGTAAGGCAAGTCAGAAGATCATGTAACTTAAATTCTAGAGAATAAAAAGTGTATGAGGAAATTTGAAGACACTAATATGTAGAGGGACTGGAGTCCCAGGAAGTGTAAAGATGAATGCAATTAAAAAAATAATAGTCTAACAAGTTTCATATGATCTCACTTATTTGTGGAATATAATGAACATAACAGTCTGAGGAATGGGGTAGTCCCAGAGATGTGGAAGTGGGGTACAGACTGACAATCCCCAGAAGAGGGGGTGGTAGGGGAGAGATAAACCACAGAACTTATATGCTTGTATGCATGAACAGTGGACATGGACAACAAACTGGGGAATGGTCAGGGAGGGAGGGGGAGGGGAGAATCAGTGGGGGAAAAAGGAGAAACATCTGTAAAAAGAATTAATTAATAAAAAAAATAAAAATAATAGTCTAAGATTTATGCAATATTTTAAGTGCCAACACTGAATACTTAAAACACTGCTCGCAGAAATCTAGACACTGTACAAAAGGAAGATAATATTCTCACATTGACCTGTGACCGTTGCATTATTCTAATGCTGCTTTAATCACAAATATGCATCCTTTTAACCAATGTGATCAGAAATCCTAGTTCATCAAACTTATCCATTTAAGTAAAGAATTACAAAACTGGTACATTAAATGCCTTACATCTTTGTAAAACATGTGTATATACATTATTTCATCCCTCTCTTTATCTAGGTCTAAGGTCATTTCTATGCTGGTCCTGAAGAACCCATCAGTAGTTAACGTAGTTACAACTGCTATTGAGTTCTAAAGAACTTTGTCATAAAGGCTCTTTCTCACTTATCTTTGGTCCAAAACCAATCCACAGTCAAGAAGGAACCCTAACTAGTTGGGTTAAGAATTAAGAGTCAAAGAAGTAGAAAAGAACATGGTTTCTTGAAATCAAACACCGGGATTTGAATATCACTGCACCATATGCTACGTGATCTTGGGCAAAGGACTGAATCTTTCTAAACTTCAGTGTACTCACCTACAAAACCAAAGGATAAAACTACTTACCTTAGGGGGCTGCTGTAAGATTAAATTAGATAAAACACACAAAACACTTAGCAAAGGTGTCTGGACATGCTCAGTGGCAATTTCAAAATTATTGAAAAATGAGTTCAGGACAGGTGATGATCAATTGAGATGGGAGTTTCAGAATAGAAGCTGGCTGTAAACAAACAGCTGACTGATTCAGCAGGTTCCAGTTGAGTATCATCAGCCCTGCCTATCACGATCATTACCCTTGAAATAGATGCCTTCTTTTCCTTACTTTCCACTTAAAGAGGACATCCTATTCCCATTACTCAGGGGAAGAGTGACCCACAGGTCTTACTCAGATCTCACTCTGTCAGTACAGATCCCACTCTGTCAGTACATTCTGGGATGTTCTTTTCTTGGGGGAATCAGAAGGATCACCAATGTGGTACTTGAAGTCATAATGTGGCTGTCAAAGTCTTCACTAATATTTTGCAATTCTAGAGAAATCTTTGCATGTTTGCACAAAAGTCTAAGATTGCCACAACTGTAATGCTGAAAGGGAATTATTTCACAGATATCAAATTTACAGTCTTTAAATATGTTTAAAAATAAAGCAAAATAAATTCATAAATTTCAAACTACTGTAATTCAAAAATTTAGATGAAAGAGGCACATGGGTTTACCTGGAGGGATCCATCTGCTGTTCTTCCTTTAGCTTCTCTCGGATTACGTGGACGATTATCTGTTCGGGAGTGATCGTCATTTCCTTTAGGGATGTTTTAAAAAGGTTCAACAATTACTGATTCTAACATGCTTATTGGAAGCTCTTTATTCTCATATCCTTAATTTACTTAGACCAACCACAAAATCTAAAATATTATCAGCAACCTAGAGATTACAGTTATATAAAGGTTAATAATATAGCATTCTACCAAGAAACAAAATATTTTGAAGGCATCAGAACAGTACAGCTGTCACAGGTCAATATGAGTTGTTATGTTTAGACTCTCCAAAGAAACTGAACTAGTTATCAGTGTTTATTCACATACTCTACATAAACCATAAGGAGACTAATATTCTGTTAATTACTGTAGGAAAAGCTGAGCCTTTACTACAGAAACAGGAGAAATGGGGTCTTGGTAATACGGTGTTAAATCACCGAGATTTTCACAAAATTTCATGCAGTCGTTACAATTCACCTTTATTTCTTAACAAATGAAAGCCTCTATACCTTTGAAGCCACCTCCGCGTCCTCTTCCTCCCTGTCCTCTTCCTCCACCGCCACGTCGTCGTCCGTCTCCTCTGCGCAGAAAGTTCTCCCTCTCTTCCTCTGTTGGAGCTAATGACCAATCACTGAGTTCATCTCTGTGGTCAGATTCTGTTTCAGAAGCATTTGATGCTTCAGAATTAGTTCCTATCGAGAGTTAAAAGTTATATACCATTGTCCGACTTAAAAAAAAAGTTAGGTTAACAGAAGCTTCCAGAGACGTTTCAGGGGTAATCCAACAATCTTCCTCCCAATTTATAAGCCCACTAAAGGGTATTATCATCTTCCATTTTATAAAACAAATTATCTTAAGTTAAAAATAAAGGGTTTTACAATTTTTGAGGTAATTCTGGTAAACATTTTTGGTTCTCATTTTTGTTAAAAAGGTATTTTATTAGCCATCTAAGTTCAAACCTGAGTATGCCACATCATTAAACAGCTGTGCTCCTTTAATCATCTGTGCTCTCTGGAGGAAAAGTTGTCTACAACAGTTAAATGCAATACCTTGAGAAACAAAACCTCTATAGAGTTCCTTTTAATACAGTTTGACTAAGGAACAGAGGGGAATGAAGCACACATTTTAGTCACCTCTGAGAAGGTGGCAAAGAAGGTTACCATGGCAACTGGCAACTGTCTCAGGGAAGGGTTCCTTGTGGGAGCAGGGACTGGACCCAGCTAAATGGGGATATGGCTTGGTCCATAACCTTCCCTCCCATTCCCACTGGAATTATTTATTATTAATAAAATAGTTATTAAACTCATTATGCCTGAGGGGGTGGGTTAATGACCTAAGGAATGGAAGTGGAAGAAAAGAGCTCTATAGTGAGATGGGACTTCAACAGCAAAAAGAACAGACTTTTGAAAGAGGGGTTAGAGGTTAGGTTCAAGGTTGGCCTTAGGAGTAGGTATGTCTCTCCCCCACTCCACAATATCAACTCTACTACCTCTCTCTCTTCCTTTGTTGGAGCTAATGACCAATTATAGCTTCACCATTATAGCTTCATTCCTGTGGATCTTGAAGGTTTTCCATCTTAAAGAGTTCCTTTTTGAAATGCAAATATTTGTGAGATGGATTATACCTTATACCATCAGAAGTAAGTTACATAGTAGATAAACAGTTGAGCAAGAAAGACAGTAGGCACTGGCAGGTGGGGACAGTGTTCAGGGAAAGGTACTGGGAGAGAAGAAAGAAGCACAACAGAAGAGCTGGGAAGGCAAAGAGAAACTTCGCCGACTTCTTGACTGTGCCTAGGGCTGACTTGGGTCATGGCATACAAAATCACCTTATGAGTCACAGGATGCAGACCCCTGATTTACAGTCCATCCAGCAAGTATGACCAGCACATGCCTGACAAAAAATGAGCCATAGTACACAAATGTAAAAAGTTTTCGCTATACAGTAATAAAATCAGGAAAGGCCTTAAGAAAGTCATGAACACATAGGGGCTTAAGCAGATTTACCCCAAGTCAGAGCATGGACAGAACTCACACCTGCCCTGTGAACTCTCTGTTATTATCAGGTTTTTACTCTATGTCTCTTGCAATACAATTTGATCCACTGTGAATCGGAAACCATGTAGTGAGAAATTGTTAAAATGGGGTTCTAATGAATATTAGAGGTTAGCAGCTATTAAGTGTAGGAACAGATAAAGTAACTGAGTAAAATGCTTAGTTTGTACCTGAAGTATATCCAGGACCGCGTCTGCCGTGCCCCCTATTTCTGTAAGGTCTACTACCTCGACCCATTCCTTGACCATCATCAGTCACATAGCCTTTTTCCTTATCTGTACGATTTGGTGGTGGTCTAGAACTAGCTCCAATCTGTCGCAACTGCTCATCAATTTGTAATCTCTCCAAACGCAACTGGTCTACTTCCTATTTAAAATATACAAGATAACAGTAAAAATAATTTCACATTTTACTTAATAATACCTTTCTCCTTTTCATCAGATAAAAAATTATACTGGAAATATTTCAATTTCAGTTCTTAATTTATAGTAAACACTGTTACACAGAATTATCAGGAAACTGAATGATCTCTTTAAAAAAGAAAATTACTATAAATAACAGATTACTGATGCCCAGAATTAGATATTTAAGAAAAAATACTCAGTATTAATAGAATTTAAAGTCTGATTTGGCACTATTATCCAATCAAATCTGCTAAGGCATAAATATGCTAGTTTGGGGACTTCTTAATGACAGGATATTGAATAAAACAACTCTAAAATGTATGAATACAGGAAACAGACATTTAAGTTTTAACCAGCTAATCCTAAAAATCACACATTGTAAATAATTTGAATTAAAATGTACTTGCCAGTTAATATCTTAATTTACAAAGCACTAAGTTTGGGCCATCTTCTTTTCAAAGAACATATATTACAGGTCTTTGGATGTGATTATACAATTAAGGAAGAATTATTTTCAATGAATTGAAAATGATCATATTCCTTATATAGGGCAGAAAACTAATAGCTGACCAATGTTAGGCCTTACATCATGCCTTACAAACCTCTTCAAGCCTACAACTCTTCTAGAATAAGTATGACAAACAGTATGAATTTAGTTGATCAAAATATACACCTGGGGTCCATAGACAATCCTTACACACAGTGTTCTTCCAATATGTTGCATTCTGTCAAATCAATATAAAGTCTCAATTATAACCCTTGTCTTTCAATCTAACCATAAACATCTCATTTTGGGGTTATAGGAAGCTAGATCCATAACTGTAGTAGTACTGGGTGTCTCAGTCAAGCAGAGGCCATCAGAGAGTCAGACTGTCTACATTAACAGTCACTGGAGAAGTCCCTGAAAAGCTAAGCTCCTAAAATCTTGGTCATGGCAGTTTCTGGAAAATAAAGGGCAGGTAATGATTTGGGTGAGTTTGATCTGAGCTCTGAAATAAAATTTGTTTTACAAAGGAATTGAACAAAGAAGAGACTATAGCCGAGTAAGTAGCTTACTCCAAAAGTACAGTTATAACTCATGGAATGGGCAATTCTTGCAAAACAGAATGGTAGTCCAGGTTATCTCACTGAGGCAAAGCAGTCACCTTTTGGTGAAAGATGCCAGGCCCAATCAAGTGAAGATTTGGTGATGGAAAGAATGGCAACAGGACAGCTGCTGATAACCAAAAAAGATATTCAATTGTGAAGAATAAATCAAAATATCTAAGAAAGATTAGTCAAAAGAACAAGAGATCGATACAATGCAACACTAACTCTCCAGGGTCTTCATAATTAATGTAAGCTAAGAATATTAAGAAAAACACATAAAACAGATTATACATAAACATGCTCTAAAAGAAAAACAAATAAGCAAATCAATGGGGAATCCTATCCATGTCAGCCTTGCTGGATAAAACTTTCCCATTTTCAATTATTAACCACCATAAAAATGAATGAAATGTCCCACTATTGAAGTTTTTCTTCCTTATTTGCATACAAGTAGAAATTGTTTAATTTTATTTCTCTAAGAAATTGGCAAAAAATTCTTAAGACAGCACTATAAATAAAAAAGTTGGACTACTTTTAAAATTTACTTAGTACTAGTTACATTACAATTGTGATCCATATGGATAGAAAGAAGAATTATAAAAGTGACATGAGTAAGATTCCGTTTCATTGACTTATGGAACATTTTGGCCAAAAGAAATTTTTAAAAGCACCTAGTCTAGGGAAGTGACTTGCCTAAAGTCACACAGCTAGTTTATGGCAGACAAGAATCTAGAAGCAAATCACTGGACTGCCAATCCAGTGCTCTTTTCATTTATGCCTTGTACCCCTAGTTCCTGCTTTCTAGTTTGCAATCTAGAGGCATAAATGCCACACACACTATCTAAAACAAGCATTACAAGAAGACAGAAATAGTTTCTATTATGTATAACAGAGAATAGAGAAAAATATAAAGGGTAAATACTCAAAAAGACTTCATGAAACACTGGGATTTCCTTAATAAATGACATAAAAGAGACAACAAAGGCAAGTGGAAAAACTCACACGGCTAGAAAGGATCAACTTAATGAAAAAGCTAGGTACAGGATTTACCTAAATTGAGTGCAAGGATTTAAAAGAAGAATAATGGGAAATAGGGGGATTTATTGAGAACTGGGATACTGGCCCTTAAGTTTATGATTATGATGAAAATTGACTTGAGTTTTCAAAAGGAATATAATAAACTAAACAAAGTATGTTCTCTGTTACTTTACACAGGTCATTCATTGTAATGTACAGAATGAATCTTAACAAAAAAAAAAAGGTTTATTATGGAGTTTTTATATTTTAGTGCAAAAAGAATTTGAAATTAAAAGTTCTTGTTCTCACCTTTAAATAGTTCAGGTGATAATCCAAAAGAACAGTAGCATTAGCGATGCTATCCTTTGTTCCCACAAAAACAAATGGTACCATACCCTGGAAAAGAAATGGTAACAATGATCCTATAAAATTAATAATGAATAAATCTGAAAAATGCAAATAATGACTAAATCCCCAGTACAAGGTCTGATAAATAGTAGGTACACAAATGTTTGTGAAAATATAAATCAATACATGGAAAAAAAGTAGCTGATTCCAATATTATACACATCTGTGAATAAGGACAGATCAATATAGCAACCCCTTAAATGCATCAGGTTATTACATTTTAAACACTACAATTAAATTTTGGCAAAGTCACAAATTATGTAATTCAAAATTACACAGGCTTTAACATGAGATGCATAAACAAAATTAATACTCTAATTCACCTAGAATTTTTTATCAAAATCAAATTCTTTTAAAAAATCATTAAAAATTAGAAACTAGGGTACAAAAGTAGAAACTAAATCAATTTTGCTAACCAAGTCAACAGAATACAAACAAAACACAAACAGAACTGGGACACATTAAAATGCACTGTGCAATTATTCTGTGAAGGAAAAAAAGCCTGGCATATCCATGAGCATAAAATTTAACATTTCAATACATTTCAATGTGCTCTAAAAATTATAAAAGGCTAAATCATAAGGAAAGTTTCATCTCTCTAAGGCACTACTTTAATATAAGGAGAGATTTTTCAAAGTAGTAGTGTACTAAAATTTTATAATTCCAGCCCATCAGTACAAATGAGAAAAAGGCACTATTTCTTGTCACAAGTTATAGGGACACCTAGGCCAGTCATGCAAACGAACAGCTGGCAATTATGACATTCAAAGTTGGGAAGAGTTCAATATTTTGCTGAAGAAATACACATGGTTACTGATATTCATAAGTAACTTTAAAAAAGCATACAATGGCTCTGATGTGGATATAATAATTTTCTAGGTGAAGTTTCTAGGTGTTAGAAGCCAAGAAGCTGTCTCTTTAGCAAGTATCACTCTTTTAAAAAGAGCAGTCATTTGATAGGTGTGGCTACTCCTGGGCTGCTTTTGCTTGCTCACATTCAGTACACAGCATCTTAAACGGATGTGGGGCTGGAACAGGTTTTTTTCTTTTTCCTTCCACATGAACATGGCTGTTAATGGGGAACAAAACTGAACAATTAGGAAATACAGCTTTCATACTGACCTTTATCTGGTAGAAAAGGCACTGCTTCCTAGTAGCAATGACCACCTGAAGACTCAGGTGCAACTGAAAACCCATGGGCTTCATAATGGATTTTTTTCCATCAAATAATATATGAACTATGGAAATTATCAAGCCTATGGATCAGATCTTCTTCTCAAAAACATTTCTGACTGTTGAGTTTTTCCTCAACTGACTCTGATACAAAGCAGTTAAACATCCTATTTTCCAAAATGCCATATAATGAAATGCTATACCCTTTCCTCTGGATCATATGCAAATAAAATAAGCTTTGAAAC
This sequence comes from Molossus molossus, assembly GCF_014108415.1. Lineage (NCBI taxonomy): Eukaryota > Metazoa > Chordata > Mammalia > Chiroptera > Molossidae > Molossus > Molossus molossus. Next base: position 85,615,028 of record NW_023425355.1, on the reverse strand, counting down.
CCTATGTAATTGATTTAGTTTGATCTACTTTGGCACAAATAATTTTAAAACATTTTTGCTTTTAACATGTCCAAACTATTAGTGTACCCAAGTGCCACTCTAATTTAAGCACATCACTACCAGTGGACCAGAACAGTAAGTTCAAGTGAAAAATGGTGAGAGTACAATGGTGGCCTACAATACATACACCAAAAAAAAAAGTGATTCCCTGTTATGGGATGAGAACTGAGCTGCCCAACAGAGAAGAATATTCAATTCACTTGAGGTTATATTTCTCTTTATAAACTGGCATTTTTGCTTTGAATCTCTTGTGAATCACATTTTCCCCATAAACAGTTCTCACAAATCATGTAGGGGTCCTTGCACTCAAGGAACTCAAAATGTGGCTGAGGAGGTCGACAAGGAAATGTCTATATACTAAGTGCTATAATAGGGGTAGCACATTCACTGGAACATGGAAGGGAGAAAGGCTCTTCAGCCAGTCAGGGGAACAGGACCTGTGGCAAGTACACACAGAAAGCTACATAAGGAGTAAGGTCAAGCACAGTGGCAGGAGGAAGAGAGCTCTAAGCGGAGAAAGCATATACACCCGACTAGAAGCAACAGACAGTGTAACTGTTCAGAGACTTCTAAGTACTTCAGTATGGCTCAAGCCTCTCTAGAGATCAAGGGGAGGTGTTGTAACAGATGATATTAGACAGGTTACCATGAAAGAAAGGCTTTATAAGCAACAGGAAGAAATCTGAGCTTTCTCCCCAGGGCGATAAATCCACAAACCCACAAACGCTCCTCCACCAGCCTCCAACCCTGGTGATCATTTGTAGTCTCTCTTAACAAGGGGGATAAACATTAAAATATAGAATTAAAATGTATTTTTCAAGGAATGTTTTCCTACCTGCCAAGCCTTGAGTTCAGGTTTCTGGGATTCCCCTGCTACAATTGATGAAACCACTAACACCTAAAGCAGTATAAGGAATGCAAGTGATGTCATTAACTATAACAAATGATACACAGAAGCCTGAACGCAGGACTTTCACTGTAGGGTTTCTAATCTCATTTCTAAACAATTAGGTTAGTCCAAATATTGAAAATCAGTTTCTAAAATATGGTTTTAAATAGTAACGAATGCATCTAACAGATGGTATATTTTGAGCTATTACAACCTGCAAAATTTCAAGAGATACATGAAAAAAATAAAGTCCACCCTCAAAAGAAAAATGTGACCATTAAATACAACCCCGTATTTTATGTTCACAACATAAGATTTGTCACTGTGAATAACTGAAAAGTAGATATCACTTTGGTTTGTAATATCTTATAAGTTAGCAATATGATACTGAAAAAAACACAATATGAGTAGCCTATAAGCCTAACAAGAGAAAATACCCAAAACACCAATTATAACATCTAGGTTGATGACATTACTTTTAGTGTGATTCAAAGTGACAAATATTTCTTACCCTTTGGACTTTTGTACTGTTAGGTTGAGAAAAATGAGCACTGTTTTCCTTTATATCTGTATGTTTTTTTTCTTCCGAGGGAGTAGGTCCGACCCTTGAGTTACTGGAAGGTAGGGAATTTGGCGGCATAATTTCCTTGGTAAAACACAAAAGATAAAAAAGAGCCAATTTTTAAGTCTTTATTTAGCTCCATTATTGTATCAATGATCATATTTTAAGAACATAAATTATTATAAACAGTTTTGGTAAACAAAATAGAATGTAAAAACCATGCAATTAAAAACCCTCAAAATTTAATTTCAGCCAAAAGAAGTTTTCACAACAGAAAAACAGGCCAGACAATATGTAAAAATGATGGCAATTTGGATAGATTTTATTTTAAACAGAATACTGTTGTACAGAAAAGGATGCCCTCACCTCCCCCACCCTACACAAATACTTATACATACACACAAACTGAAAAAGCCAAGGGATAATAGCCAGAAAGCCTAAGCAGTGCCCCAATTTTGTCTCAGTCACATTTAAGTGATCTTTGAAAAGTATTTTTTTTTTTTTTTTACAATTACAACAACCCATTTTAAAGATTAAGAAATAAGACTTATGCCCGGCTGATGTGGCTCAGTAGATTGAGCATTGTCCCATGGACTGAGAAGTCCTGGTTTGATTCTGGGTCAGGGCACTTGGCCGGGTTGCTCGATCCCCAGTAGGGGGCATGCAGGAGGCAGCCAATTAATGTTTCTCTCTCTCAACGATGTTTCTATCTCTCTCTCTCCCTTCCTCTCTCCCTAAAAAATAATTAAAAATATATTTTTTAAAATAGACTTAAAGGGGTTGCCCTGGCCAGTGTTGCCCAGTGGTTAGAGTGTCAGCCGTGCACTGAAGGGTCATGTGTTTGATTCTCGGTCAAGAGCATTTACCTGGGTTTTAAGTTTGATTCCTGGCCCCAGTAGAAGTGCATGTGAGAGGCAACCAATTCAGGCGTCTCTCTCTCTCTACCCCGCCCTCCTTCCCTCTCTTCCACTCTTAAAAAAAAAAAAAAATCAATGGAAAAAAATATCCTCAGGTAAGGAATAATCAAAAGAAAAAAAAAACTTAAAGGAATTTAAGTGACTAATCCAAAGTAATAGCATTCGAGAATTGACAGAGTCCACGTCTACAATGTACCACTAACTGGCATACTTGATAAACAGAATTTATACATCTACATTATGTGTGTAACACAGAGGCCTCTAAATTAATATCAAACAAAACAACAAAACTTTTACTTTTCTTAGACAAACCTTGGAAACATATGCACTAGAACATACCTCTTCTTGTGGAACATTTTTCTCATTTTCGGCCTCAATTCTCACCCTTACAACTCCTGACTTGTCCACAATTTCCTGAATCAGTTTTCCATTTTTTCCTATAACTTTGCCTAAGTTAAAAAATGAATAATTCACGTTTGGTTTTAAGAACACATACCTTAAACCAGTAAGCACACCACACTATTTTATATAAAACTGCAAGACCAAAACAGAAACTGTTCACATGAAAGACAGGTTAAAACTGGCTTGCCAATTTACTAGATCATCATTATTTAAACTCCATTGGTTAGGTAATAGAGTTGATTAATACTCATGAACTAATTGGATAATTTTGAATTTTCAGGCAGTTCAAAGATAGGCTCTTATTTTGCAAACAAAGGATATACTTTAAACTTGCTAGTACAGTGGTGTGTATCACTATTCAAAACTATTAAAATTAAGAAAAAGTATAGATAATAAAAATATATTTGCATATTTATTTGACAGTTTCAATTATATCTGTACCTGATTTAAATCTGTTTCTTTTCCAATGGTAAATAGAATCTTGCACCACTTAAAAATGTGGACATGTGCCCAGCGGGTGTGGCTCAGTGGTTGAGCATTGACCCATGCAACAGGAAGTCGCCAGTTTGATTCTGGGTCAGGGCATGTGCCGAGGTTGTGGGCCTGATCCCCTGTGGGGAGCGTGCAGGAAGCAGACAATTGATGTTCTCTCTCACTGATGTTTCTATCTCTCTGCCCCTCTCCCTTCCCCTCTCTCTCTCTCTCTCTAATATCAATGAAGAAAAAAAAAGTTTTTAATGGGGATATGTTCTGAGAAATGCTTAGTTGGGCAATTCTGTCACTGTGCAAATATCAGAATTCATTTACATAAACCTAGATGGTATAACCTATTGAAAACCTAGGCTATGGTATAGCTTACTGCTCCTAGGCTACAAGACTGTACAGTATGTTATTGTACAATACAACAAGAGATTAAATCAAACATAAGAGAAAACACAGCAATTGATACTCAATGAACATGAGTTGTATGAGGCTGCTGTTGGCATAACACGGTATATACTGTTTTACAGCTAACTTTTTTTTTTGTAAGTAGAAAGAGTACACTCTAAAATAATGATAAAAAGTATAGCACAGAAAATATACGCCAGTAACAGTCAAGTACTATCATTATCAAGTATTATGCACTGTACATCATTACACTGTTATACTTATATATGACTGCCAGTGAAGGTTTGTTTACACTAGCATCACCATAAACATGTGAGTAATGCATTACATGTGACATTACAATGGCTATGGAGTCACTAGGCGACAAAAATTTTTTAGCTCCGTTATAATCTTATGGAACCACCAAAGTATATGTGGCCTGTTGTTGACCAAAACGTCATATGTGGCATATGACACCAATATGTTAAAACAGAATATTACTCCTGTGCATTACTCACAAATTAGATAAGTATATTAAAATGTGAAGGGATTAAAAAAGGGGAAGGGATAAGTCACAGAGTAAATGATTAATAAATTACATGAAAGAGTTTGTGAAAAATAAAGAGATCATAAATCATAATCTGAGATTCAAAGAAAACTCATGCAATACTGATTAGACATCTCACTAAAGATCTGTCTTGGCAAATCTTAATAATACAAAAGTGCTTTCTGAAAATTCCAAGCATTCCCAGTGTCAAAGTAGACAATTTCTAAAACAGAATTGTTTTATTTTACTAAATGGAACCAAAACAAAAATCAGGCTGATTGTACTTCAGCAGGTTTTCTAGTGAAAGGTCACTTCTGGAATCGTATTCTCTCCAGGGAAAACGACAGGCAGCTTGCACTTTGTAATAGCAAATAATCCAATTCTGCATTACATAGTTATTTCAAAATCCCAACTGACGATTTAGTAATTCTGCTCTACTGAACTGAATGGAATTGTTCTGAATAAGAGGAAGGAAAGAGAGCTAACATTTAAAGACTCTCCTACTATGTTCATAGCTTAGGCAATATATATCTATATACCTATACTTAACTATCTATATATTCCTATTTAATCATCACAACAACCCTTTGATGTGGATACTATTATCATATTTGTTTTAGAGATGAGTAAAGAAAGACTCAAGGAGGCTAAGTTAGTTGCTAAAGATCAAACAGCTACCAAAATGTGAAGTAGGACTGAAATATAAATCCAACTACAATACCCAAGAACTTCCCTGATCATCAAGCCATTTCCAAAATGAACTTTAATTAATCTGACACATTAAGTTTCCATTTGGTAAATTTTGCTTGACAAACTGTAAATAAGATAAAAATAAACATAACACCACTTAATCTGAGGTAATTAGGTGGTGTGCAGAACTGTCGTGCAAGTTATCGCAATAACATTACATAGTCATGTTCTTTAGTTGTTTGTAGTATACAGTTGAGTGAATAATTCTGCATTATTTCACTAGTATTTATACGTTATCTTCAATCAAACTAATTTCCTTTGGAGAAAAATATTATTCCAAGTGTTTTTTAAATGGCATAGGAAGTTGGTTATTATTCTATGCTGACAAAAAGCAAGCTAAATAGGACTAAAACTGTGAATGAAATGCACAGAAGTCCTTATTTTTTCATTCTTTAAACTTTCCAAAGGGCATAAATTACTTTTTATAATTAGTAATGATATAAAGTTAAAAAAATGTATAGGCAGTATGTCCCAATTTTATTTGTAAATTAAAACCTTATGTAGTATTCTTGATAAAACTGCACGTTGATACATTCTACTAAAGATATCTGCGGCATTTGAGTATTGGTGAAGAGTTCTCAGGTATTTGATGGGTACTCGTGATGGTCATGAAACAACAGTAAATAGGTCAAAATGAAGAATTATCATTGATGGCGAAGGAAATCATCAAGAAAATAAAAGACAACCTACTAAATGGGAGAAGATATTTTCAAATGATATATCTGATAAGGGGTTAATATAAAAAATATATTAGGAACTCATTCAACTTAACACCAAAAAAAAAGAAAAGAAAAATCCAACTAAAAAAATTAGCAGAAGACCTAAACAGATTTCTCTAAAGAGGCCATACAGATTAGTGAGGATGTGCAGAAAAGGGAACCCTAGTGCACCGTTGGTGGGGATGCAGACTGGCGCAGCCACTATGGAAAATAGTATGAAGGGTCCTCGAAAAATTAAAAATAGAGCTGCCATACAACCCAGAAATACCACTTCTGGGTATTTATCTGAAAAACAAAACAAAAACACTAATTCAAAACAATATATGCAACCCCATGTTCGTTGCAGCATTATTTACAATATCTAAGACATAAAAGCAACCTAGGTGTCCATCGACAGATGAATGGATAAATATGTGCTATACACATACACAGACACACACACAAAGGAGTATTAGTCATTTAAATAAATGGTACCTTGCTATTTGTGACAAAACATATGAATCCAGAGTTTATTATACTCAGTGAAACAAGTTAGGGAAAGACAAATACTGTATGATTTCACTTATATGTAGAATCCATACAAAACAAAACAAATAAATGAACAAAACTAAACATAGACCCACAGACAAAGAGAACAAGCTAATGGTTGCCAAGCAGGAGGAGGCTGGGGGAAATGGGTGGGAAAAAAGAATTACTACTGATGTTATAGAAAGCCCTACAGACATTTGGAGTTACAGATTTGATTACATTCAGATTCTCAACTCTTAAAAAATTAATAATACTATCATTTTATAGCCCCATTAGAGGGATCAAATATCAATCCATTCCAAATAATAAAGCTCCCAAAATGTCACTAGTTTTGAAAAAAAAAAAAAAAAATTTAATATATGCAAAAAAGACAGCGAAGAGCCTGTGCAAAATTTCTTTCTTGGCACCAGTAGTTTGAACTAAAAAACAGTATCTTTTGCACACCTTCTGAAATGTAATCTTGGAATAGCATATTTACCTAATATTTTCCATACACTGTAGCAACTAATCACATTTCCACAATTACATTTCAATTAAATAAGTTAAAATGAAATTCTATTGGTGTAAATGACTTACCGAACTTTTATTCTTATAGTGTATGTCAACAGCAATTTCTCACTCACCTACTAAGTTCCTTGGGACTTGTATGACATCCTCAGCAAATTCAAGAAAGCTTCTAGCCTTTTTTACTGCATCCTGATCCTAACAAAAAGGGCAAAAATATTTAAGCCAAAAGATGAGCCATCTGAAACAATGGCTGTTATTTTAGACAAAAACTATTTAGTCAAATATTTACCTCTCCATAAATATGAAATGTGCAGGTATCTTCATCTAGATCAATAGCAGTGACCCCAGGTACTTTTCTAGCTTGCTGAATATTAGCACCATGAGTACCAATAGCTAGACCCATCAGATCTTCTCGTACGATAAATTGTTCATGAAATCTTGAGGCAAGCTGCCTTGAACTCTGAAGAGAAATGTATATCTAATTAATATGTTTCAACTATTGAGACAACTGTATTTAGGTAAGCTATGTAAATTATATTGACAAATTATATCCTACAAATTAGTTTAAGTTGGAAATTAACAGGTTTTAGAAAATAACACCTACCCACAGCATAAGTTCTTTTTAGGTTACTGAAGGTCTATGCTATTTGAGATATTTTTTGTTAATAGGAAAGTGCTTGTTGACAATTTTTCAAGGTATCTTTTGAAAACCTATTTTCAAGGCTGCCTTAGTTAACCAATAACATCAACAATGTAGTGATTAAGAAGCAGATCAAATGTTCCCAAATAAAAAACAGCTCACTGGGTCTGTCAGAATCAATTTTTTTAAGTAGAAAATGTGGCTTTCTTTCCCAAAATATCATCTCCACAAAAAATTGTATTATCTTCATTTTTTTTTTTTTTGGTATGTGCCCCTAGCAGGGACTGAACCCAGGACTCTCTGATCCGCAGGCCAATGCTCTAACCGCTGAGCCAAATCGGCCAGGGCTAACTTCATTTTTATTAATGGATACTGGTTTATATATCCTGGAAACAGTGCCATTTATATAACATCACTAGCTACTATGGTCTAGACAGCACTTTGAGGAAATGATGACATTAAAATGACATCATCCCACCTCATCCCCCAACCTGAAGAAAGGGATTCATAGAAATTGTTAGTAATTAAATTAAATTGAATAATTAAAGAATGTCAAAGATTTACAACTTATCTTAAGACCTTGTGAACTGGATCCACAAGTATGAATTCTTTAAAATATTCAGTGATGACTGAATTAGGATAAAATGACAACCAAAACTTGTAGATAAGTGCTCTCTTTAAATAGTAGTATCACAATTTAATATTTAGTTCTAGCATGATAATAATGAAACCCAAACATTTTAGTAGCTCATGTTTAAAAATGGAAATTTCTTATCTGAATATCTGTATCTCTTTAATATTAGTGAGGAAACATAGGCATGCATACTAGTTTCTCATTATTCAACACACCTGATAATTTGAATAAATGAATATAACTATGGTAAACATTGTTAAAAGTATAATAACCTCTTTGTAGATTAGAGTAACAAAATGTACCAAACATGTGTAGGATTTTTCAAGAAATCATGTTTTTTTGAGTCCTGGTTCATTCACCTGGTTTCTTTTCCTTGATAATCGCTGATACATGGTAAGCCAAAGGTGGAACAGATCATTTAAGAATTAGATATTTAAAAAGAGGCATATGAGTATATTTCTATAATACAATGAAAAGGAGGATGGTTGGCCTAAAAGTTATGAGAGAATCACTAAAGAAACCACAAACTTGTGAACACAGGGGGCATCAAGAAAGAATGAGAGCAGCCCGGTTGGTGTGGCTCAGTGGATGAGCATCAACCTATGTACCACGAGCTCACCGGTTCAATTCCTGGTCGGGGCACATGCACAGGTTGTGGGCCCAATCCCACAACCTGTGGGGGGGCATGCAGGAGGGGACCAATCGATGTTCTCTCTCATCGATGTTTCTATCTCTCTCTCTCTCTAAAAATCAATAAAGAAAAAATATTTTTTAAAAAAAGAAGAAAGAATGAGAGCAAAAACCAATTCAACAGACCTCCATGGCCATCAGGAAAACGAAGTAGCAAAAGGAGATATAGCAAAGGGGGAGATCCCAATGTCTTCTCTCCCTCCTACTAAGAGCTATGCAAGAGCACATTAAGTTGGAAGGTAGCCAGGTTTCACAGGGTTTTACGACAACACAGCCTTGACTACTCTCTCTCTTAAAATGCAATTCGGAACTCCTTTTTTTTTCTTTATTTAGTTTCTATAGTAATGAATTAAAGTACTATATAGTTATCAATGAAAATAAATATATGGTGACGAAAATTAAGGGAGGATTAATAAAAGTAGATGGAATGAACTTTAAGAGAAAAAATAGTAAATTAGGGAAAAAGCCTCTGGCAGGAATCTGAAGACAGGAGTTTTAAAGAGTAACAACCAATTAGAATAAAGAAGATCTATACCCTTTTAAACAAAGATAAACATACATAATGAAAAGAATATGATTAGATATTTAAATACTACCCAGTACCTTAATAATAACATTTTATTAGTGGCTTTGACAAACTTCCAGTAAAAGCGAGTTCCAGAAGTTCCTTAATATACGTAACTGCCACTTAACTTTAAATCCTCAGGCATAAAAAATTTAGTTATGTAAAGTTAGTATGTAAACTTTTAATACTTCAAAGTTCATATGGAACCAAAAAAGACCCCGAATAGCCACAGCAATCTTAAAAAAGAACAAAGTTGGAAGCATCATATCACCAGATTTCAGGTTAGACTACAAAGCCACTGTAATCAAAACAGCCTGGTACTGGCACAAAAAACAGGCAGATAGATCAGTGGAACAGAATACAGAACCCAGAAATGGACCCGAGACAATATGCTCAATTAATATTTGAAAAAGGGGGCAAGAGCATACAGTGGAGTAAAGACAGCCTCTTTAGTAAATGGTGTTGGGAAAATTGGACAGCTACATGCAAAAAAAAATGAAACCAAACCATCAACTTATACCATACACAAGAATAAACTGAAAATGGATAAGAGACTTAAATGTGACTCATGAATCCATAAAAATCCTAAAAGACAATATAGGCAACAAAATTTCAGACATCATACGCAGAATTTTCACTGATACATCACCTAAGGCAACAGAAACAAAGGAGAAAATGAACACATGGGACTACATCAAACTCAAAATCTGCACAGCAAAAGAAACAACCACCAAAATGGAAAGGCAACCCACTCTATGGGAGAGCATAACTGCCAATGATACATCAAATAAGTGGTTAATTTCCAAAATATATAGAATGCTCATACAGCTCAACAAAAGGAAGACAAAGAACCCAATTAAAAAATGGGCAAAGGAAATAAATAGACACCTCTCCAAACAGATCATACAAATGGCTAAGAGACATATGAAAAAATGCTCAACATCACTAATCATCAGAGAGATGCAAATTAAAACAACAATGAGGTATCATCTCACACCTGTCAGAATGGCCACCATCAACAAATCATCAAACAACAAGTATGGGCGAGGTTGTGGAGAAAAGGGGACTCTAGTACACTGCTGGTGGGAATGCAGACTAGTGTAGCCACTACGGAAAACAATACGGTGTTACCTCAAAAAATTAAAAATTGAACTTCCATTTGACCCAGTGACCCCACTTCTAGGAAGATACATATCCTAAGAAGCCTGAAACACCAATCAGAAAGAATATATGTACCCCCATGTTCATAGCAGCACTATTTACAATAGCTAAGGTCTGAAAACAGCCCAAATGTCCATTAGACAAACGAATAAAAAAGCTGTGGTCCATATACACAATGGAGTACTATGCAGCTGTAAGAAAGAAAGATCTCTTATCCTTTGAGACGACATGGAGGGGCCTGGAGAGTATTAACCTAAGTGAAACAAGCAAAGCAGAGAAAGACAAATATCACATGATCTCACTTATTTGTGGAATATAATGAACATAACAGTCTGAGGAAGGGAGTAGTCCCAGAGACGTGGAAGTGGGGTACAGACTGACAATCCCCAGAAGAGGGGATGGTGGGGGAGAGATAAACCACAGAACTTATATGCATGTACGCATGAACAATGATCATGGACAACAAAGCTGGGGACAGGGTGGGGAGAGTGGGGGAGGAGGGGTGTCACTGGGGGAAAAAGGAGAAACATCTCTAACAAAAATAAATAAAATAAAATAAAAACTTTAGTATGATTAGTCTTTGTATAATTTAATTTTTTAAATATAGGATATAAGAACTAACTAAGAAACAGTAATAAAAGGACAACTTGCCCATATTCAAGTTTTGTAACCGAACACTTGTCATTTCTAGATATCTTTACAAGTACCACATACCTCTAGCTGCTTACTGGCTTCTTCATTTCTCAGTATAAGAGATAGCTTAGTTCGCAGACTACGAAAGTGCATGTCAATCAGCATGTGTGCTCGTTTTGAGGTGACTTCATTAACAGACTAAAAGATATAAATTAACACCATTATCATCTAAACAAATGCCCCAAATGATATGCACCAAAATAAACAACTCAAAAACACTCACCAAAATGACAAGCTGATAATTTTCTGGATCATAAGTTACAGAAAAGGCACCAACTGCCTTTTTAAAATCCTTATGTGCCGATTCTTTGGCACACCTAGAAAAAACAAATATGCATTGTGGAGTTAAGGTGAATGATTACCAACTACTGGTATAAATATATGCAGAGAGATTTACACTTGGAATTGTGGACTCATACTAAATTTCATTTATACAAGATATATCCATTTAAAGGTTTAGGTCCTTTGACATGCACCTCTGAAATACTCAATTTAATCAAGGATTTGTGATTATAGAGAAAGGAAAAAAACAGTTATGTTCTTAAGGGATTATGGATGGTCTGGGATTATCACAGGGGACATATTTAGGAAAGCCATTCTTCCTCTGCAAGCTTCCTCATCTCACATGTTTACATATAAGTAATTAATTTTCTTGAATTAACTGTTGAAAACTGTTAGGGATAGCTACAAGGTACCCAACTTTGTTTTATCATTTATTTTCTTAAAAAAAACTGCTGAGCAAATTAAGGGAGAGAAAGAAATGCACATGAATCATTAGGCACAAAAATATATATGCCTATCTATAATCAAAATGTTAAGATTTCTATGTATTTTGAACTGCAAGCCAATGTTTATCTAAAGTACAACATGTCCAAATCAAGCTTACTAAAAGCCCTTTCATGCAATCTTTAAAAAGGAATCTCTTAACTAAAAAGTCTTTAAGCATGACTCCAAATAAAGATAGAGATGACCTTTGGAAGCTTCATTACCTCTGTTTATTACATATTTATCTGAAAATATTAGCTAAAAAAGAAAAAAAACCTGGAGTAATCTTCATTGTCTAGAATTTTATTGGTCACTTATGACAAAATCTTTATTAATCAGTTTCATAACCTTAAGAGTCTATAAAGTTAGTTTATTTTGGAAAACAAGTGTACATTAGCCAGGTATCTAACCATACAAGTGTATACAAGTGTAATGCTGGCTGAGTCACATAACTCAAAAAAGCTAAGTATGTTTTTTTACCACTTTTTATAAACCATTTTCACTGAATTTAAAAATTGATTTTTATTATTTCAAAATGTATATCCTTTTAAACTAATTGTATATCATCTGTAAATTCTCAGTGTTTCTTGCACATGAACTTACATTTGTCGTAAGTCTTCTGGCACATCCAGTTTGATTTTATGAAAAGTATCTTTTGTGGCAGGTTTGTTGGGATTAACGGATCGTAGACGTTCAATTGTGACAATTTCATTGTATGTAGCATCACATGCTGCATATTCTATCACGTAAAACTGAGAGAAGTAAATAAAATTCATTCCTGGTCATAGTGTTTAAAGTAATAGCAATAAGCTCTACCTATTCAGTAATTTTTAAATTCTCTAGGGGGTAAAAAAAAAAACTATTTGATCAACTAATTGAAACACATGAAACATACTGAACATAGAGAGAAAACATTTTAATAAAATGACTCAAGCTATTTATTATTTTAAAATAAAAATCCAGTCTGAAATGTAGTACCTGGGTTTAAAAATGGGAAATAGTATAAGAAAAAATTTTAAATATGCATTTTCCTACCTCACCCTTTATCATCCTCACTTTAGCTAACCACCAACAGCAAGGCTCTTTTTCATTTGCTCTGGAATAAACCTACACAAAAATTACAACAGAATATTGCATGATTAACATCATTCAGAAATTAACTTATCAGACATTGAGGAAATTTCTTTAAATAACCCTAGATGTCTTTCAAACTCATAAGCTATATCCTTAAACCAGACTGTACTCCTACAGCTAGACACAGATATATAATCAGAAACTGCCTGATTACCTGGGAGAGCCCTATAAAAAGAGCTTTCCTATTTTTCTGTTCTAATTCAGTAATAATTAGTATGAATATGAATGCTCAAGAAAAGCTCACTATTCATAAACCTGGGCATATTTTCCTTAGATACTTTGAAAGCTAAAAAAATGTATCTAATAAGCAAATAAGTGGAAGTCAATGATCTTGGCCTACTCCTGGCTGCATGGTCACTAAATGGGAAAGGTCGCCGACCACTCACAGCCCACTAAAAATACCACCCTGCCATTCATGTCTCCTGGGGACTAAATGAACAGATCCCTGGTCATTGTCCAGTCCTCTCTCCACAAAACTGCCATGCTGACAATCCTCTGGATACCACCTTCCTGCTCTCACACACTGTGGATCAGTTCTTCTAATCAATTTCTCTCATGACTACTTCAAAATTCACTTATGATGTGCAGCATGAAACCTTTTATGAAGACACTAGCAAATCAAGGTCAATAGGAAAAGAGACAATACAGGATACACAGAGAAATAGAAATACACAAAAGCAGAAAGAAACAGCAGGGAAGACAAGGGGGATGGGGAAAAGAGAACTGAGAGGTACTAAGCAACTCAAAGCTCCAACTCTTGTCTTTATTTTACAGTTGAAGTTAATAGTTATACAACACAGTGACTAAATACAACTTAACCTAACTTACCTTTCGTTCTTGCCTCCATGACTTCCTATTAACTCTGCTTTAGCCAGAGAAATAACCTGGTAATTGTTATGTAAAACAAAGAGGTTGTCCTTGTAAAAATGTCTTATTGGTCCCCACCTGTCATGTGACTAAGTTGGGGGAAAAAATTCCCTCTATCCATCACTATTTTGAGCATTCCTTATACAGACAGACCAAAATACCTGGTGTCTTACCTCCCTTTTATAACCTAAGTTAATGGTTATATAATACAGTGATGAAATACAACTTAATTTAACATACCTTTCCCTCTCGCCACCATCAGTCCCTTTCAACTCTGCTCCAGCCAGAGCAGTAACCTCAGTTATGTATTATTGTTAGGCAATATAGAGGGGTCACCCTAGCAACAGTGTCTCATTGGTCACCACCTGTCATGTGACTCATTTGGGGTAAAAAAAAAAGCCCCCTTTATCCACCCAAACAGTATTATGAGCACTCCTAATATAGACAGACCAAAAGTCATGATTTTTGCCTTCAGGAAGCTTATAGTCTCCCAGGGAAAATGAACAGCTAACGGTCCTCAAGTATAAATAGTGTTTAGTTGTTTAGTTCCCTACTGGGATCCCTCATAAAACTAAGCCCAGTTCCTTACACCTAGTAGATACTGAATACGTTTCTGGTAAATAAATAGTACTTTATTCTATTTCTAATTTAAAATTGTAGAGAAAAGAACACAGACCTGAATATCCAGAGACATTCTCTGAGCACTCTCTAAAATAGCACTCCTACCCCCACATCACCTTCTATCCTCTTACTTTTTTTTCTTCCTAGGACTTACACCTGCCATATTAGTAATCCTCCCTAGAATGTGAACTCATCACAGGCAGGGACTCTTCTGTTTCACTGTGCCATCTGTACCTCTTATAGAAAATAAGAATTCAAAGATCTAGTACACTTTACCTTACCTGTACAAATGTCTACTTAGCTGTCATGAATACACAGATATTCATGAAGTTGTAACTACTAACAAGGCATTGTGGAGAAAGAAGCTTAAAATGGAGTGTGTGAAAGGGGAGGAAAGTACACAGACCAACCATAATTTATACCAGACTCCAAGTGCCTTATGCTACCCCACCCCCAATTTTCAGTAACTAGAGAAAACACAAACACAACGTTTCTGTTAATGTGTTACATCTCCACAGCACCTTTTAGTCAAAGACATCATTGGCACATGAGCTGGTAGTTCACAGCATGCCCTGTGAAAAGAGGTTTTACCTATATGTGTATATACTAAAACTCAAAAATGGCTTTTTAAAGATATACCAGGAAGATTTACTACTACTTAAAGAAATTCTAGGATGATGATCCATTATCAAGTTATGATCTTTTTCCTTCATAAAACTAATTTTCCTAATCCAAAGATTCAGAGATTCAGAGAAGCAAGAAAAGAAATACTAGTGTACAAAGGAAATCAGTGGTGACTTTCAAAGATGTGACCAGACTACTGCTCAGGCAGCCACATTTAAGTATCATGCATTATTTTAAATCACTAGTCAGAAAGCTCAGTCAAAAGCAAATGTCCATCACAGTTAAAACTCTCAAGATAGTTTAAAGTGTTAAAGACAAGGGTACAAAAGGTACAATTTAAATGTTCCCATTCCCTCAGTGCTTAATAACTTGATGACATGGGAAACTTACCTCAACTTCATCACTTTCATTTATATCTTTATTATAACCTACAGGTGGTGGGAATCTCACATCATGGAATGGAATCTGCCTCTCAGGCTGCCAGCTGCAAATAAGCAAACACAATTATTTAACAAGCTGTTCGGTTTAATGGAAACAATGACAATGACAATGACCACGACCACGGTGCCATCAAGTTTGGTTAAGTATGACCCTCTGTTTTTCTAATAAACAGAAGCAAATGCTTTAAAACTGTCAGTGTTTGGCTGAGTGGGGCAAAAGGGGAATATAGAGACATGTCAACAAAGTCTGCATGCAGCACAGCAGCCTTGTAGTTCCATTTGAAATATTTCTTTAAACACAACAGACCAGCATTACAATTTCCCAAACGAGTCCTCTTTTTCCAATAATTTCAACCTCTAAGAGTTCTAAACATAAGATCACCACAGAAATTTCCTTTGATGCTTAAATTAAATATATTAGTGTCAGTAAAAGTGTTAGTAATATATCACCAGACTTCTACTTGCAAAAGAATTTTAACCACATTCCAATTACCACAGAAACTGGTACTAGATGCCATCTAATTCCCAAGCAAAATGGGGCAGTCAGCACATTAGCAATTCAGAACTCACTTTTCCCCATTTAAATTTTAGATCCCACGAGGTGGTCAGTTCTTGCCATGGATAGCTGGCTGTTGATCAGCATGATGTACCAGCATGCACTGGCCTGGTGGGGTCTCCTAAACCACAGAAGCCCAATGGAGATAGCCTATGGAGTTTGGTTAAGTTATCTATGGTTTTAATTTTAAATGATATGGAACAATTTTGAAAAACACAAAATTATTCTTTTATATCAACAATGATATAAAATACTAAAAGACAAACTTTCAAAAAACGCTGGAGGACTGAACTGCTGGAACAGTCATTTCTATGTTTTGTTGTTTTTACTAAAGAGCTTTCTTAGTAAAATCCTATTGAGAAAAGTACAATTTTTTTTTTTTAAGAAGAGCTATTATATAAGACAGGAGGGTGGGTAAATAAGTCAGAATTTGTGGAAATCTGATTAGGGTCTATAGTACACTGAACCCTTTCTCTGATATTAAACACACAAAAAACATAAAATAAAATAAAAATTTGTCCTGCTTCAGAAAACCTTTTTAAACTTACTGAAAACCAGTGACTTTTAACATGTTACAAATTCATTGCTAACTTTGATTTGTAAAGCAAATAATAATACATACTTTTTTTTGGTTCCAAATAGAGCAAATTACTTAAGTTTTACGTGTACAAAGATAAAAATTCAAATTCTTCAAAAAATGTGAAATAGGGAAGATAAAAGCAAAGCATTTAAAAATAATTTAGTATTCCTAAGAAGCCTGAAACACCAATCAGAAAGAATATATGTACCCCCATGTTCATAGCAGCACTATTTACAATAGCTAAGATCTGGAAACAGTCCAAATGTCCAACAGTAGACGAATGGATAAAAAAGCTGTGGTACATATACACAATGGAGTACTATGCAGCTGTAAGAAAGAAAGCTCTCTTATCCTTTGAGACAAAATGGAGGGACCTGGAAAGTATCATCCTAAGCGAAACAAGCCAAACAGAGAAAGACAAGTATCATATAATCTCACTGATTTATGGAATATAATGAACATCACAGTCCGAGGAATGGGGTAGTCCCAGAGACCAGAGACGTGGAAGTGGGGTACAGACTGACAATCCCCAAAAGAGGGGGTGGTGGGGGAGAGATAAACCACAGAACTTATATGCATGAACAATGGACATGGACAACAAAGTTGGGGACAGAGCGGGGAGGGTGGGGGAGGGGAAATCAGTGGGGGAAAAAGGAGAAACATCTGTAACAAAAATAAATTAATAAAAAAAAATAATAATTTAGCATTAAATAGGAGGTTATGACTAAAAAAAGGGTAAGTATAGTCTGAAGTTCTATAAAATATTAGGTTTTTTTTAAAACAGAAAAACAAAAAGGAAACAAGGAAGGGCAAAGAGAATACTTTGGTAGGGACCTACCAAGTCCTGGTGATGTGCTTAAATCCAGCACTGACTCTCAAACATATTCCATGAACTCAAGAAAAAATAGTTTATCTATTTCAAATTCCAGACATGGCAGATAGTTTTAAGATAAACTTTTACACAGCTATGGTACATGACAGAAACAGTAAGTCCAAAGATATAATAGTTTTAAGTTTATAGTAGAAATCTGATTGAAAACCAAAGGAAACTGATCTGATAAATCAGTGAGTAAATTAGATACATTCTTGAGGAAATGACAGTTTGCTTAATACTTTAGATTAGGAACTACAAGAGAAACTAAGTGTGGCAAATAAAGATAATTCTCCTTTTATGGGAAACAGTGTTTACC
This sequence comes from Molossus molossus, assembly GCF_014108415.1. Lineage (NCBI taxonomy): Eukaryota > Metazoa > Chordata > Mammalia > Chiroptera > Molossidae > Molossus > Molossus molossus. The sequence continues at coordinate 85,597,120 of NW_023425355.1, read as the reverse complement.
TAGTGATGGGAGCAAGCAGTAAAGAATATGCTTACAATAAAACAAATTATTCTCCAAGTTATCAAATATTCCTCCATTAGAGGTATAATGCTGTTGTGTAGTGTACAATCATGGATACCAGAAACAGCAAAAAGGCAGATTCTAGAACTTTGGGCTCTGTCTTCAGAAAAAGGTATTCTATCATGCAAACTATAATTTGGACTGAAATTATTAATCTAGAGCTAAGAATAAAGTTGGACACACTAAAGCATTTTATCTCTGTCCCCCTAAACGTGTTTCAGGCATCAGAGAATACTATGTTGTCCTCTTGGTAGCTAAAATAATCTGTAAACAGTCTAATTACAGTATGTCTGGGTCAGATATTATATTTTAACAAATTTATTGAGATATAATTCACATATCATATAATCCATCCAAGTGTATATACAATGTAATGGTTTTAAGTATATTCACAGATATGTGCAACCAGTCAATTTAGAACATTTTCATCATCTCAAAAAGAAATCCTATACTGTTTGGCTATGGCTCCCTATACCCCCAGTCCTAAGCAACCAATAATCTACTTCTTCACTCTATACATTTGTAATTTGCTTTTGATATACCATTAATTCTCTTGGTATATAAAACCCAAAACATAATTGTTGACCATTCTGCAGAGTTCAATAAAATACTAAGATCATGACCACGTCTACACTATAGCTAAAGAGTTTATTTGTACTTTAGAATCTTAAATGGCTACTCTGAAAACAGCCTTTATTATCAACATAGATACAGATAACAGATTGACAGTTGTCAGGTGGGAGGTAGTAGGGAGGCTGGATGAAAAGGATGAAGGACTTAAGCAGTATAATTTGGAAATTACAGAATAGTCACTGAGATGTGGATTGCAGCATAGGGAATATAGTCAATATTATCAAGATAAATATGTATGGGGCTGGGTGTGTGCTTGGGGTACTGGGGGGACCATTCTGTAAAGTGCATGATTATTCTGGCCTCTTTGATGTACATCTGAAACTAATATAAAATAATATTGAATGTAAACTAACTGAAAAATAAATTTTAATGAAGAGACTGGTCTCCCCCAATAAAATGTTAACATCTATATTACTGATGCTTTTGTATAGCTAATGTTCCTAAGACCTATAGGTATATGTATTTACTTATCTAGCAGAAGAAAGCAGAACAGATCAGTTACGGCTATTGTTGATTATAAATATATGAAACAGATAAAACATAAGTTAAGGGGTAAACATTATTATTTCCAATAAAATATATTAGAAAATTAAAACCACTGATTTTAGATTTAACATTACCAATATCCATAAATACATTCATTTTCATCTTTTAACAATTACAAATATTCCTATCCAAACTCTCAGTTATACAGAAGAATCTGATTTCTTTCTTCACACTGAAGGAAACTAAGACGTAAGGATCAAGACTATACAAAAGGGATCTCTGAGGTCATTAGCAGGAACAGTTTTTCCACTGGTTTAACATTGAATTGTTCAGTAACTTCATGGTCAGTAATATGAAGATCCAATCCTGAAAAACACTCAAACTAGACTTAAATATTTTAAATGAGTAAGAGGAATAATTAGCATAAAATATTAAAGAACCTGAACACTAAAATTATATCAAGATACTTACTTGTTTTCAAATGCAACTGTTATTGAATCTTCATGAACATCCTTTACAAATGCCTGTAAAAACAAACAATTAACTTAACTTCTAAACTTGAAGACCATTTATTTTTAGTTAAATTTCAGATACCAAACATTCTATGTTTAAGAATAAATGGAGCTTCAAAGGAAAGTTTCTCATTTTGTGAGGATAACTCATTCATGAATCACATCTATATGTAGCCACCTATTATGTGCTAGGCCCTAGGAATATTAATTAGTTAAACAAAATATGACAAAATTGCTCTAGAGTTCAGCATCTAATAGGAGAGGTAGTGAGTACACAGCTGGAGGTATACATTAGGCTATAATTATCAGAAACTATAAAACATGTTCCACAGCCGTACGCTAGCCTGCTGTAACCTCTTTTTCACCTTAATAAAAATTTAGTATACAGTAGTAAATGACTAAATGTAATTGCAAATCCATGTATACACAAGTACACTAAATTTTCTTTAACAATATGCTGCTAATACCACTAAAAAGTCCAATTACCAGAGTTTAATTAAATTCTCAATCTCACAGGCCCTTGGAGTAAAAAATAGTAATATAAAGTACAGAGGTTTAAATCTTTAAAATCTGATAACACAGTTGCTAGTAATCTGCAGAAAGACATAACAAAAGTAATAGCTAATTAGGGGGAATCCTTTAATCAGTGTGCTGTCTGTAATTCTATAAAATTACATAACAAAAGTTAATAGCTAACTAATTATTAAGAATTCATTAATCAGCATGCTGTCTCTGATTCTGTAAAATTAAGTTTTTAACAGGTGCACATTTTGTTTTTGTTTTGACAATTAAATGAGGACAAAGCATAAAAAAACGAAGGGCCTTTATATCTTAATTTGTTTTATAATGGCTTGAGAGATTTAAGCTTCTTACTCAAATTTATTCTGTACTTGTTTCTCTTCCATGGCTCCTCCCTATCCGCAAGGATTGTGGCCAAACTGCTCTGGCTGTAAAAGGCCCTTCATGATCTGGCCCCAAGGCTCCTCTCTCCAAAGCTTCATCTTTCCCATCCTTGGAGGTTGTGACATAGCAGTGCTAAACTACCTGGGCCTCTCTTTGTAAATGCTGTTCCTTCTTTCCAATTGTCCTTCTCCTCTTTTAACCTTGCTATCTCCTATTGCTCTTTTAGATTTCAGTTCAGACCTAGGTTAAATTTTGTTCTCCACATGCTTATAGCATGCTATGCTTATCCATACTATACACTTATTCTACTTTGTTACCATTGCCCATTTTCCCACTAACAGCAAACTTTCTGTTTGTGTGAGGGCATTCTTATTGTATTTACTGTTGGACTCGAGTGCTTACTAAAAACTGAATGAATATTTATTAAGTGGATCATTGCCTAAGGGGTTCCCATGTTAGCCTTGGAGGAATAGTATGTGTGTTAGAGAGAAAGTGTGTTGTATGTATCAGGGAAGATCCACAAGAAGGTGAGGTTCCCATGAAACTTTAAAGGAAGAATTAGCCCAACAAAAAGGAGCAGAGGTTGGGGAGGCAGGCTAGGCATAAGGGGCAGCAGGAATAACGACTTAGAATTAGAGAAATGGGTGTGATAGAAAAAAATCCTTTGTGGGAAAGGAAGCCAAGATGATTCAATGGAAAAAAAGGATACTATTTTCAACAAATGGCACTGGGAAAACTCGATATCCATATGCAAAAAAATTTAACTGATCCTTACCTCATACCATATACAGAAATGAACTAAAAAATGCACCAGAGACCTAAATATGAGAACTAGAACTACAAAACTCTTAGAAGAAAACATAGTAGTTAAACACTGATGATGTTGGATATTGGAAAGATAGTTAGTTTGAATTATCCTCACTAACTGGCACAATTTCTGGTATATAGTAGGTGCTTGATAAATGTGTTAAACAAATGAGTCAATGCAAATGTCTTGGTAAATAAATATGCCTTCAAAGGCCTGAAGTTAAATAATTTTTAAAAAACTAAAATTACCCAAAATACTAAATTAAAATATATTAGTCAAGTATTAATTAGCTGCTCCTAAAAAAAAAAAAAACAATGGCAAGTGAGGCAAGGCCTTGGAACACATTTATATTAAAGATATATAAACATAGAGACTCAAAACTTCTACAATTATGTTTAAAAAATAAAAGCAAAGCTATGCCAAAGGAAGTTCCCTTGTAAGACCAAGGTGGGCTAAAATGGAATCTAGGTGTTCTGCTATACCCAAGATGGCTATATCATTACTTCTAAGTTAAACATGTTTATATATCTTTATAGTTGCTGATATAAGGGAGAGGGGTCCACATTTTCTTCCTATCATTTTGATCTTGCATATATTTACTCAGCTATATTTAAATCAGGAACAATTTCTACAGCATATTTTGAGAACTCTAGTTTAATACTGACCATGATGTTTCAGAATATACTAGATTTAATAAGGGTATATGCCCCCAGTGCTCTAAGTGGTTACTTGCTCACTATTACTTCAGGAGCAGAAAGGCTTGATTTTGAGTTAAAACTGTAGGAATTGGTTGTTCTTAGTTTTATAAAGTAAGTCCCTAAAAGTATGGAGAATGGGAAGAACAGATCTCACCCCCATTTCTCTCTTCACATGATGCTAATACCAAATTAACAATCTGCTTTTTTTTTGGGGGGTGAGATTAGAGTAAGGACTAAAATCATCACTCTTATTAGGAAGTGATGTCTTATTTACCAAGAAGGGGCACTGCTTCTGTCTTCATCCTTGTTTAAAGTTTTATGTTTACATGTCTTGGCAGTACAGTAGACCCTTGAACAACATGGGTTTGAACCGCGTGGGTCCACTTACACACCAATTTTTTCAATAAATACCTGTACTGTTTTCGATCCACCCTTGACAGACTGCAGATGTAGAGGGCTAACTATGCATTCATCTACAAAATTTTATATAGGGGACTTGAGTATCCGAGGATTTTGGTATTCACGGGGAATTCTGGAAGCAATCTCCAATGAATACCAAGGGAAAACTAAGTTTTGGGGGAGTCAAAGTTATACACAGATTTTCAAATGTATGAAGGTTTGTGCCCCTAACCCTATTTAGATGCTGAAAATGTTAGTCCTTTAGTTAGCTAAGAGAACCTCGTTACAGCTGGATGAAGAACTGCTGTCATGAAATCAGGTGTCTTTCCAATACTACTGCCCTTGTGTAAAACTGTGTTGTCCACTATAGCAGCCACTGGTCATATGTGACTTTTTATATTTAAATTAATTACAATGAAATAAAAGTCAGTCTCCCACTCAAACTTGCCACATTTATATCACTCAATAGCCACACATGGCTTAGTGCCTACTGTAGTGAACAGTGCAAGTAGAAACCATTTCCATCATTGCACAAAGTTCCACTGGACAACACTAATTTAAAACATTTACAAATCTTGGGGACTGTTTACAAAACCACCTTTAAAAGCACTCTGAAAACCAGTTACTTCATTGCTATATATTTTTCTATTTGCCAAAAAGTCACTGCACAGCTTAATCATACTCATTCACATCTGTCTATTTCCTACATAAAACAAGATCTGCAACTGTTGTGATTATTAAAAAGAAAAAAGAAAAAAAAAAGCTTTCAAAGGCTCTGAAAGCAATTCCAGATATAGTATCAGAAATGGTTTGACTAATCATCACAGCCTACCAGGCCCACCACCTCTGAGTTAAGGAGGCTTATCTGTATATGAATGTTTGCATGATCATTCCAAAATCAGTCATTTTTGGTCACTGTTTGCACATTAAGTAAACACAGAGGCATTTAATACCTTCTCATTGCTGCTATAATAAGTGGAATAAAAGAAACTCATTGGTTTCTTCTGGCCTGCACCCACACCAAGAACAACTGCTTCCTATGACTTCTAAGGCCTTTTACTAAACTGTAAATTCCAACAAGGGTCCCATCTTTCTGTTTATTATTCTACTTTCTCCAATAACTTTCCTGTTGGCCCTACCCCTCCCTTACCGGGACTTTCCTACTCTCCTTCTCTGGCTTCTTCCACAGCACTATTGCACCACCCACCATCAACTTAGAGAACCACATTTTGTTGTAAACCCCACCTACCTATATCAAGTAAAGTTGATGTTTGTGGAAAAGATAGTCAAGTTGGTGTTTGGGGAGGGGATTTCTGAGAGGTTACCAAAGGCAGATTGAGTGGGTTTGAATTAATACACAAAGGGAGCTGTACTAAATGAGAGCTAGGGCTCTTGTTAGAGTCAATAAACTTAGTGGTTAAGAATTTTGCTGTGAATGATATCTAGGTTCAAAATATTGACTCTACCACATAATAGCTGTGGGGCTCTCCAAGAAGCGGTCTCTAGGCCTCAGATTCCTTATTCATCTGCAAGTAAGGAACAGATACAGGGGAACTGGACCTGCCTTCTAAAGTTGTTGTGGATAATGAAATCACACATGTCCAGTTCCTAGCACATAGTTGGCATTAAATAATTGAGAGGCAAAGCAGAGAGCGACATACTTTATAAAAGATGCAGAAACATACATACATGCTCTTGTATTTGAGAAAGTTACACCTCAGCAAAAGCACACTTTAAAAAGATTTAAAAATTGAGACAGAAAAAGAAATGGTTGTTTCCTCAAAGATAGATGCTAAATACTAAAAGGTTCTTTACATTCTGAGAAGGAAAAAATGTGATGAAAATATTTGGGGTCTGAGAAAGGTGTTAAAGTGCAGCTAAAGACAGATGCAGGCCCCTCATCGGGGGGAATAAATAGAAAATCAAAAAATCATTATGGCCCTGGCCAGTTTGGCTCAGTGGTTGAGCGTTGGCCTGCAGACCAGAGAGTCCCAGGTTAGGTTCCCACTAGGGGCGCATACCACACACACAGACAAAAAATCATTATGGGCTTCCCAACTTATTGGCAATGGGCTCAAAGAGACAATCACAAAAATCATACTTATCAAAGTGTGTAAGGACTACAAATCCAATTCAAATCTTACATTACCAAGACGGATGAAACTAAGAAAAAAATCCATCCCTATTTGAGTGAACCCTTACTCCCCAACTATACCTCACACCCTTCAGTTTAGTAAACTCTCTCACAAATGAGAGTCACTGGTCACAAGAGGTTATCATGTAGAGAAATTTCAATGTAAGCCCCTGACCACCAATAAACATAACCACTATAGTATCACTGCAGATAGCACATATAGTGCAATAATTTTCATTAGAGAAAACTTTGAGCATTGCAAAATAATCCTTCAAAAGAAAACTTGTAAGAGAGGATAAAGACATGTAATAAAATATGATTCAAACTCAAGGCCTCACATATAAAGTGAATTACTGCTTTGTCACCCTTTGTATGTGGGCAATAATAAAATAAGGGAATAAACAATGAAAAGGGAAAAGTACAATAAACCTCATGAACAATCCTTCCAACCACAGTGCATGTCCAGGAATACTTGACATCACCTGGGTTTTTACCACAAATTCTAAGGAAAATAGACTCTTTATGGTTCACCCTAACCAAAAATCACACACAAATACAGAGAGAATAATATTAAAAGAGTTATTAATTTTCCTGTGTGTATGTATTCTATTTTTTTAATCCTCACCTGAGAATATATTTTTTACTTGATTTTTTTAGAGAGAGAAGAAGGGAGAGAGAAAAACATCAACTTGTTGCCTCCCACACATGCCAACCTAGATCAAACCCACAACCTAGGTATGTGCTCTGACTGGGAATCAAACCCATAACTTTTTGGTGCATTGGATAATGATCCAATCAACTGAGTCACCCAACAGGGGCTGTATTATGTGCTCTCAATGTAACAAAAATCAATTTTATAGCATGGTCAAAGATTTCTAACTTTACCTTTCCTTAACAGCCTTTCATACAAAGAATTATAGTGTAATATTTCAAGATGCAAGAGTTAATAAAAAGAAAGCTGATACATTAGCTGAATATTTTACGACATTTCACAACATCTTTGTATCAACAGTAAAAAATGCAACATAACCTTGCAACTGTACTTATAGAATGCTAAGGCCATGTTATAGTAATAAATACAATCAAAGATTACAATGAAGTCAAAAAATGGGCAACAAATAAAATCCAATTCATTTTTCCAAGCTACATTTCATCATTTCAGGAAGTCGGACTATCTGATCTCGAATCCCAGATCTGACTTCTACTAGCTCTGACACATAGTAGTAAGACACTTATCTGATCTGTCTGTATATCTATGTCCTCCTCTATAAAATGGGAATAATGACAGTACCTCTGGATTGTGGAAGAGGATTAAATAAATTAACAGAGAGGAAAAGGGCCTAGAACAGTGCCTGGCACCTAGAAAGCTCTCAGCATCTGTTAACAGTTATCATAATCATGATGGTAGTCATCTCAGGGAGTATATTTCCATAGTGGGCAGGAGTCAGAAATCGATTATATCACTGAATTTTGTATTTAATTCACTATTTGAAGGTTTTCAGAATGTTTAGGATGAATTTGGAAAACACACAGTTTAAAAGGGTGAAAATAATGCTTCCACCAAGATACTACACACTAAAAAGGTTATTTAGATTCTGGGAAGAAAAACAATGTAGTTAAATTGAATAATTCATTTCCTCGAAGTAAAAAATATCACCTGTATGCAAAGTTAGTTCTAGAGACTTCAGAGGAAACGTGAACAGTGCCTTATGCAACTTTAGTAAAACAGTGATTTCCAGCTGGCTAGGTAGCTGATATGACATGTTGGACCGCTTATGTCTTCATTAAAAAATTTCCTCAACTGTAGATTTTGTCATATTTGATTGCTAGCTCCATATTAGTACTCACCAAATTAAAGTCTATCCTCAGATACCAAACTTAAAAACAAAATATATTAAAATATAATCTAACAATAAGAATGTAGTTTACTATTATTTACACCATATTACTATCAGTCAGTACATTTTCAGAAAACGAAAAGGTATTGTATCTTATGTTTCCAACATACAACTTACCCATCTTTAGTAATTTTCATTAGTATATAAAACCTAAGTATCTTGGGATATATTAGTACATTCATACATTAGTACATTCATGTACATTGGAATGATATACATTCTACATCTAAAATGGGGTTAATTCACTACCATTTTCAATGTATAATTCACTAAAAACAAACAAATAACAAAAAAAAAAAACCCACTACATTGTTTTAGGTAGATGCCCCTAGAATAAAGACCATATTTCAACATGATTCATTTAGGAAATGCTTTGTAAAGATTTTTGTGAGGTATAATGCAAATGTCTTAAATAACAAGGCTCTATAAGTTGTACACATGACTGACATTTTCTAAGTCAAAGAAATAGCTAAGCATAATACCAGTGGCTTTGACAATTAATAAATCTAACTTTCAAGTTTTTAATAATAAACACCAGGCCCTGGCCGGTTTGGCTCAGTGGTTAGAGCGCCGGCCTGTGGTCCAGAGACCCAGGTTCGGTTCCCGCTAAGGGCGTGTACCTCGGTTGCAGTTTGTCCCCTGCCCTGGTTGGTTGTGCGGGTGGCAGCCACTCGATGTGTCCCTTTCATGTTGATGTTTCTTTCTCTCTCTCTCTCTCTCTCTCTTCCGTTCTCTCCCTCCCACTCTATCTGAACAACAACAACAAAAAATATGGAAAAATGTCCTCAGGTGAGGATAAAAAAAAAGAAAAGAATAAACACCAGAGGGAAAAATAGAAATGAGCTGTTACAATCTTAGGGTTTAGGTTTCATGGTTCTGTTAATTCTGCATCCTGAGCTTGAGTTATTTTTTAGGAAAAAAATTCAACTGTTCCTATCATATACTCTATCCAGTTTGTATTGCAAGGTTATATCCTGTGCTCAGAAGATGGAGAATTGTCCCTTGTAATAAGGTGATTCTGTTAGGCAATCAAAGTCTGAGTTCAATTATACTAAAGTCATTTGAGTTGTTTTGTTTTTATTTATTTATTATTTATCTTTATTGTTGAAAGTATTACCGATGCCCCCCCCCCTTCTCCCACTGTCCTACTTCATCCACTCCCCCACCACCCCCAGGCCTTCGCCTGACAAAGGCTTTTCTATCAATTTGATGAACCAAATTCCTTTTTTTTCATAAATATAACATTTCTCCACAATAATTCATTTTTTATTGGTCTTTAATTCCCATCTTTTCTGCCAATCCCACTGGACAAGAAACTTAGTTTACTTTTGCTTTACTTTTATAACTCACAGCAATGAGTCCTATAAAAGTTTAAACCTTTTTCATTATAGAAACTATTTTTTCCACCAGTACAGATTATTTGAGGTTTCCTTAAAAATAAACCTAATTAAATAAATAGAACAGCAATTTCTTTACACACTTTTTTTTTTCAAATTTCCCATTTCCATTCCAGAAACTCAGGACAACCTATTCTTTTTAATCACCTTCAAACTCAGCAACTTTGTTTAAAAAAAAAAAAAAAAAAAAAACTAAGTTATTGATAGCAAAGATAGGGGGCTCTTCTCATATTCCAATCAGTTTGCAAGCAAAATCACGGGAACAAATCATAGATTGCTGGAAGAGAATGATAAATCCTTCAAGACCAGAATGTGCTACTTTCCTCTATACTAAGCAATCTCCACTGCAACACAGTAAGAGTGGCATTCAATCTAAGCTATTATCACAGATCAGAATACTGTTCAACCATTAGCCCCTGCTCATATTTATTTAATACTTAGCACCACAAATCTAGTAAGCAAAACTACCAGTCTTTGAATCAGAACAATTCTACACAAGCTAGCAGAAATTATGGATCACTGAAATAAATGCAATAAAAATTTTCACTGCACAATCAACAGAAACAATTTTATATTGGTGAGACTGTTAAGAACATAAATGTGGGTTAGTTCTTTCACCTTTTACAGTAAAATGCTTTATCTTTTTGCTAAAAGTATGGTACAGTTTACATACTTTACTCAGTTATGAAATATATTGATCTCCAAATGTCTCCATAAAACTGGTAAACACATATGTAATTGAGTCAATTGCTCATTTTCTTTCAGCCAAACCATTTGAAATATTTAAAATGTTATATAATCAATTTAAGAATTGTGCTGGACAATAGCAAAAGCTAATTTCCACATTTCCTGTCATACACACCTTCTATTGCCAAGACTGTAGTAAGGTGAGATATCAGTGCAGAAGTTACAGTGGGACATTGAAGAGGAAACAAGAAGTTGCAGATTACTAGATCTAGAGGTAGTATGTACCAACAGATGCACTACTGATATATCAAAATATTTTTAATCCTCCTTTTTAAAATGTAAGATACTCGTTTATTTGCAGTGGTGTAACTTAAAAAAGAAAAACACACAGTAAAACCATCATGCCTATTTAAAACCTCAACAATACAGTCCACTGCGACACCTCACATTCAGAGCATACAGTTAAGTACAAAATAAATATTTTCACCCACTTAAAAAAATTCCCTAGTAATAACATTTAGTTAATTTCCTTAAGTTTCATGGCATATATTCAGGTCTTCGGCGAGTTGAAAAAAAAAATTTTTTTTTTTAGGCAGTAGAGTTTCTAATGTTTTTAGATGCTGAAGTATCTTTATTCCTGAATTTTCCCATATTTATAAAAAGGGTCGGGGGCCGCAATTATTCAAGATTACTACCTTATTTAATGCATTACTCTGATATGTCAGTGTCTTCCTGAAACTTTTGGATCTGAAATCTACAAAGAGAAGCAACTAAAAATCAGTTGCCATTATGATTTGGTATTGACTACTGCTTGTTACTACTCTTTCTTCACAACCCTTGCCCACAACAGTGGAGCTCTCTGAAGTCCCAATGCTGGACCCAAAAGGAGAGGCCAAAGGAGATCTCAACCCCTCTTTGCAAGGCAGGAGGCGGCTCGACAGAAGCGACCCCCGCACCTCAGTAACTACCCTCACGTCAGGCCCGGATCCCACTGAGAGAGAATATTTAGTAAAAGAGAAATAAGCTATGCAGTCACTTCACGCAGATATTGGACCTTCTGGGAGAGATCTACCTGCCACTGGCCCTCGCCCATCCCCAGCTCTCCTTGGCGGGGCTCGGCCCCCGAAAGGGCACCCTCTCCTCTTGGCTCGCTTCTCATTCAGATAGGCGCCAGGGCCTCCAGCAGGAGAGGAAGCGGGGCTCTAGGGGCTTCCTACAGGCCCCAAGTCCGGTCCTTCCTTCCCAAACAACATTCCGCCTAGCGTGCCCTGGCCCGCAGGGCGCAAATGCTAGGGAAGTGGGCCCCAGGCCTGCCTCCCGCCGAGGCCCACAAGAAAAAGGAGGGAAAGAAGGGCGAAGATGGGGCCTGCTCTGGAGCCAAGTACCTTGTAGAAAGCGCCATTGGAGCCCCGCACTTCCACCACTAGCTCCTCCATCTTCTCGACAGCCCTGCTGGCACCGGGAGCCCGCCCCGCAGAGGTGGGCTGCGGGCACTCAAGGCCCAGCCGCCGCCGCCGCCGCGCCGCCGCGCTACCGCTCGCCCCCCAGCAGAGGCGCCGCCTTCGCCGCCGCCGCCTGCTCTCACTGTCGGCTCAACGCCAGTCTGAGGCTGCCCCTCACCGGAAGTGAAACCGAAACGGAGCCGAACGCCTGACTGAGGCCAAACGCTCTGGACGTTCCGCGTGTAAACAGTGAAATCATGTCACGTGACCGGTGCCGCCCCTCCCCCCAAGTGTTCGGCCCCCCTCAGCCCGCCTGCTCTCTCCGCGCGGGTCTTGGAGCGCGCGCATGCGCACTGCGGAAAATCTGCTGGAGTTGGGAGGGCTGGGCCCAAAGCTAAGCGCGCGCACTTGGGTGCGCGTACTCTGAGGGACAAGGCGAGGTGGGAAGGGCGGCGACAGGTTGTACTGCTGGCGGAGGTCAGGCCTCCTGGAGTCCCCTGGCGACAGTTACAGTCCCCTTTCCTGTAGAAGAGCAAACGGAAGCGTGGGAAAGGGCCTGCCATAGCGATTAAGTGCATTCACGTAGAGTCCTGGCTGGCTTGGTTTGGAAGAGGTTTTTTGTTTGTTTTTGTTTTTTTAAAGTGAGGCAGAGCCTGATTGAGGTGGGGGGGGGGGCAAGAATAAAGGAAAATAATTAGATTGAAGAAGACTTAGAACTAGTAACAGTGGCAACCAAGGTGACCCAGGCTTGTGTGATCCTTACAGGCAGAAGGTGAGAGGAACACCATTCCCTCCCCAATATATTTTGGTCTGTCCTGTGGATACATCCTGTGTCCTCTGAGGGGCAATGGATTGTGTCTGGACCTCTGGAAATGTTAGCCCTCCCGCAGACCCAGCACTGACCCATATACTTCCCTTCCCTCCATTTAGTTTCATAGTTTTATTTGACATACAAAAAAGAGAATGTGTTAAACACTTGTTAATTTACTTACAGTTTATTTCCCTGCTATTTCAGTTATGCTCACCCTGTAACAAAGGGTGGGGTGGGCATGTGTATAGCAGCAGTCAGGGACTCATGGACCTGTTTCCTTCCAACTCTTCCCTGTTAACCCTCCATAGAAGAACCCTAATTTTCTCATTCCTTCTTCTGCAGTGTAATTGAATTCACTGTAACCTAGGTTTCTTTTGGAAGGTTATATCCAATTGAGAAGTTTATTAAGCCTCTACTATATACCACACACTATCTTAAGTGGTAATGAAACATTGAAGAAGAAAAAAAAGAAAAGATTGTCAGCATTGAACTTGGACCCCAGAGGCCTAGATGGACATAAATCAAATGATCAGAAAAGTTAATGCATAGTTGCAACTGTGATAAGTGCTATGAAAGATAGGTAGACCTATGACAGTAGAACACTCAGTCTGGGGTGAGGAAGGAGTGGTCAGACTTGGAAAATGACTCCACCTGGAACATGACCAGTGAGAGTTAACTGGCAGCACTGGGTTGGTGGAGGCAAGGTGAACTCTACCAGGCAAGTGCCACCAGAATGAGAGGCATCTTTGGGCCTCCAGTTCCCTTCCTATCCCATTCCTAGCCAGAGCATCAGTGTTACTTGAAAAGCAACAGATCAAGGGTCACATTCCTTGAGGCCACAGTAAATAGGAATCAGTCACTGGACTAGGGTTTCTAGAATAGTCACAAGGAGCAAAGACCAAAATAGGGCTGAAGGAAAATTTCACTATAGGCTGGATGGGAAACACATCATAATCTTTATTATTATTTTTTTTTATCCTCACCTGAGGACATTTTTCCATTTTCTGTACAGATAGAGTGGGAGGGAGAGAGAGGAAGAGAGAGAGAGAGAGAGAGAGAGAGAAACATCGACGTGAAAGGGACACATAGAGTGGCTGCCACCCGCACGACCAACCATGGCTGGGGACAAACTGCAACCGAAGTATGTGCCCTTAGCAGGAACCGAACCCGGGTCTCTCTGGAACGCAGGCCGATGCTCTAACCGCTGAGCTAAACCGGCCAGGGTACATCATAATCTTTAATTCCAATGGTGTAAAGGGGGATGGATTGATGAGAATGATAATACCTTCCATGTGTAGGGTGTTGTTCACTCTACCCAGGGCTTTCAATTATTATCAGCTCTTCACAACCAATCTGGACTAAACTGGGTGGTGTTCTCTGAATTTTTTTTGTTATTAATCCTCACCTAAGGATATCTTTTCCATTGATTTTTTAGAGAGAATGAGTGGAAGGAAGGAAGGGGGAGAATGAGACAGAGGAGAGAGGGAGAAGACGAGGGAGTGGGGCGGGGGGGTTGATTGTTCCCATATACTCCCTGACCTGGGCAGAGATTGAACCTGCAATCTAGGTACCTGCACTTGGCCAGGAGTCAAACCCTCAGCCCTTAAGTGTGTGGGCCAACGCTCTAATACCTGACCTACACCAGCCAGGGCTGAGAGCTGTTCCCTTGAACTTTTGTTGCATTTTCATGCCTTCATGTCTCTTTACATCCTTCCTGGCCCCCAGAAATAGCCTTCTCCATAGAGTTATCAGCTGGGTTTCATTGGCTAATTATTTTATCTCAGGTGCAGAGAGGTGAGGTAAATTTGCTCTTCAACTCTCAGCACCTTTGCCATCAGTCCCTGCAAGGCCTCTCTCTTATTTATATTATTTTATATTGTTAATAGTATTTTTCCTTGATTTTCTCAATCCCCACTCTCATTCTTTTTCTAGACACCAACTGCAATATGTTTTATATAGATCCTTGATAATTTAAGACATGCAGTGTTTTCTGTGTGCCTTTTACATTTACAGAGATGGTATTGGACTTTAAATCTGGTTTCCACTCAACACTACTTCTTGAGCTAATCCACATTGCTGTGTGTACACCTGGTTTTTTATTCTAACTGTTGCAGAGTATCCCACAGATTTTACTTGTACATTTTCCTAGTGATGAGTGGTCTAAGTCCCTGATGTCACACTGTGGTGAAAATCCTTGTCCATGTCTTCATTAACCTTTGCAAGGATTTCTTTTATGCACTTATATAACTTTATTGATACTCCCTGCTTCCTCACCATACCGCTTGACATATAGCAGGGACTTAGTAAATGCTGAATACCTCTACTATGGTGCTTAATGTATTAAAATCACTTATTTATATTTCTGTTTCCCTCACTGGACTGTGAGTTCCTTCCAGTCAGGAAAGATAGTTTGTTCACCTTTGTGTCTCCAGCACATACAAAGTGGTTGATTTTAGGAAATGTTCAGTGAGTCAACATGCCTATCCTCGCTACCTGTATGTACTGTGACTCAGTCTTGCCCACTTAACTCTGGGTATCAGCCTTTCTCTGATCTCTAGCTCTTAAAATGCCCCCTTTCAAGACAGCTCAATTGAATTCACACATAGGCTCAGCCCTGCTTGTGAGCCTTCTTCTCCCATATTAGTCTTACCCTCTGTCACTGGCAATCCCTTCTTCGAATTAGTTGCTAAGGCCTAAAACTGACTCATTTTGACCCTCTCTTTCTCTCACTTGCTAACCCATCAGCAAGTCCTTTCAGAGTCCACAATCTATTTCTCACTGGTTGAACTGCTTAAACCATGGTTTAAGCCCCCCAATATCTCTTTTTGTTTGTTTGTTTGTTTTTTAATTAATTTGTTTATTTTTGTTACAGATGTTTCTCCTTTTCTCCCCACTGATTCCCCCCTCATCCTCCCTCCCCACCCTGTCCCCACCTTTGTTGTCCATGTCCATTGTTCATACATACATGCATATAAGTCCTGTGGTTTATCTTTCCCCTCCACCCCCTCTTCTGGGGATTGTCAGTCTGTACCCCACTTCTGCGTCTCTGGGACTACCCCATTCCTCAGACTGTTATGTTCATTATATTCCACAAATAAGTGACATCATGTGATATTTGTCTTTCTCTGCTTGGCTTGTTTCACTTAGGATAATACTTTCAAGGTCCCTCCATGTCGTCTCAAAGGATAAGAGATCTTTCTTTCTTATAGCTGCGTAGTACTCCATTGTGTATATGGACCACAGCTATTTTATCCATTCATCTACTGATGGACATTTGGGCTGTTTTCACATCTTAGCTATTGTAAATAGTGCTGCTATGAACATGGGGGTACATATCTTCTTTCTGATTGGTGTTTCAGGTTTCTTAGGGTATATTCCTAGAAGTGGGATCACTGGGTCAAATGGAAGTTCAATTTTTAATTTTTTGAGGTAACGCCATATTGTTTTCCATAGTGGATGCACCAGTCTGCATTCCCACCAGCAGTGTACTAGAGTCACCTATTCTCCACACCTTTGCCAACACTTGTTGTTTGATGATTTGTTGATGGCGGCCATTCTGACAGGTGTGAGGTGATACATCATTGTTGTTTTAATTTGCATCTCTCTGGTGATTAGTGATGATGAGCATTACTTCATATGTCTCTTAGCCATTTGTATGTCCTGTTTGGAGAGGTGTCTATTTAGTTCCTCTGCCCATTTTTTAATTGGCTTCTTTGTCTTCCTTTTGTTGAGCTGTATGAGCACTGTATATATATTGGAAATGAACCCCTTATCTGATATAACATCTCTTAACGGTATTATTGCACCAACTCTCTGGTCTCCCAGCAGAATAGAGGGTGACCTTATTCAGGTATCAATCAAGTCACTTTGCCACTCAAAACCCCCCAGTTGCTTCCTAAATGCCTTAGGGTAAAACTCAAAGTTCTTATTTATTCTGGCCTCAGTGCCCTTCACATACTGGCCTCTATTATCTCCTCTATCTCACCTTTTACCTCCCTCCTTCATTCCATTCCAACCATACTGGCTTCTTTGTTGTTTTTTGAAATCACCAAGCAGGTTCGGTCTGTTTCCTCTCAGTAGGATATAAGCTCAACAAGAACAGAGATTTGTGTTTCTTTTATTCACTACTTGTCCCCAGTGCCTACCACAACACAGTGTTTGTAACATAGTAGGTGCTTACTCAATATTTATTGAATGAATATATGTTGAGGATACAGCCCTAGTTAAGTCTGCTTCCATGCCCACAATTATCTATATTGAAACAATACCTCAGCACTTCTAGCCTTGCCTTGACTCCTAGCATCCATCAAATCACTGACTGTTGTCTTTGCATTGACTTATTCTGTTATATTTCCTGCTCCTTCTCATGTTGAGCCCTCCAAGTATTTTTCATGCCTCAATCCCAGCTGAAATTCCTTGTCCTTTCTAACTCTAGAAAGCATTCTTACCCACTAGGAACCAGCTAAGGCCTCATTTCATTCATGACATGTTCTCTGACAATTTGGCCTTGCTTTGACTCTCCTTTGAATTAGATATGAGAAAAAAAATTAAATTTTATTTATGTTTTAGAACAGTTTTAGTCTTACAGAAAAATTGAAAAGATAGAGTTTCCATATCAGTTCCCTGACTATTCCCTTCGAGTTTCCTCTATTATTAATATCTTGCATTACTGAGGTACAATTGTTATAACTGATGAGCCAATATTGATACAGTATTATTAACCAAAGTCCATAGATTACATTAAGATTCACTCTTTGTGTTGCACAGTGTATGAGTTTGGACAAAAGCATAAGGTCATGCATCCACCATAACAGTATCATACAGAATCGTTCCAACACCCTAAAAATCCTCTGTGCTCCATCTATTTAGTCATTAGCTCAACCCACTAATCCCTGGCAACAACTGAGTTTTTACTGTCTCCATAGATTTGTTTTTTTCAAAATGTCATAGTTGGAATCATACAGTATATAACCTTTTGATATTGGCTTCTTTCACTTTACAATATGCATTTAAGGTTTCTCCATGTCTTTTCATGGCTTGATAGTACATTTCTTTTTATTGAGGAATATTATTCCATTGTCTGTTGTATGTATCATGATTCGTTTATCCATTAACCTATGAAGGATATTTTGGTTTGCTTCTAGTTTTTGTCAATTATGAATAAAGCTTCTATAAACATTCATGTGAAATTTCTATGGACATGTGTGTTCAACTCCTTTGGGTAAATGCTAAGATACATGATTTTGGGGTTGTATGGTAAGAGTATGTTTAGTCCTGTAAGAAACTGCAAACTGTTTTTCAAAGTTGCCGTACCATTTTGCATTCTCACTAGCAATGAGTGGGAATTCATCTTGTTCTATGTACTTACATTTTATGTTGTCAGTGTTTTGAATTTTAGCTATTCTAATAGGTGTGTAGTAGAATCTTGTTGTTTTAATTTACAATTTCCTAATGACTTATTATGTTGAGCATCCTTTTATATGCTTATTAGCCCTCTGAATATCTTCTTTGCTATGGTCCCTGTTCAGATTTTTTTAAATTGAATTTATTGGGATTACATTGGTTAATAAAATTATATAGGTTTCAAGTATACAATTCTATAATACATCATCTATGTATTGTATTGTGTATTCACCATCCAAAGCCTAGTCTCCTTCAGTTACTATTTATCCCCCATTTACCCTCTTCTACCTCCCTTCCCTCTGATAATCACCATGCTGTTATCTGTGCTATAATTTTTTTTTTTTTTTTGCTTAATCCCTTCACATATTTTACCCAGCCTCCCATTCCTCCTCCCTCTGACAGCTGTCAGTCTGTTCTCTGTATCTATGAGTCTGTTTATTTTGTTCATTTGATTCCACATATAAGTGAAATCATAAGGTATTTGTCTTTCTCTAACTGACTTATTTCACTTAGCATAATATCCTCTAGGTCCATCCATGCTGTTGTAAAAGGTAAGCTTTCCTTCTTTTTTAGAGCAGGGTAGTATTCCATTGTGTAAATGTATCATAGCTGTTTACTCATCTACTGACGGGCACTTGGACTGCTTCCTTGACTATTGTACACAATGCTGCAGTGAACATAAGGATGCATATATTCTTCCAAATCACTGTTTTTGGTTTCTTCTAATATATTCCCAGAAGTATAATTACTGAGTCATAAGGCAGTTTCATTTTTACTTAAAAATTTTTTTTCTTTATTGATATTAGAGAGAGGAAGGGAGAGAGAGAGATAGAAATATCAATGAGAGAACATTGATTGTCTGCATCCTGCATGACCCCTACTGGAGATCAGGCCCACAACCTGGGCATGTGCCCTGAATGGGAATGGAACCGGTGAACTCTTGGTGTATGGGTTGATGCTTAACCACTGAGCCACACTGGCCAGGCCATTTTTAATTTGTTGAGGAAACTCTCTCTATATACATATACATATACACATACACATACACATACACATACACATACACATACACATACACATACACATACACATATACATACTGTTTTCCACAGAGGCTGTACCAATCTGCATTCACACCAACATTGCTCAAGGATTACCATTTCTCCACATTGTTGCCAACACTTGTCATTTGTGGATTTATTGATGAGAGCCTTTCTGACAGGTGTGAGGTGATATCTTATTGTGGTTTTAATTTGCTTTTCTCTGATGATTAGTGATGTTGAACACTAATCACTTTTTATATGCCTATTGGCCATCTGTATATCCTCTTTGGAGAAGTGTCTATTCAGGTCCTTTTCCTATTTTTAATTGGATTGTTTCTTTTTTTGGTGTTGAGTTGTTTGAATTCTTTATAAATTTTGGATATTACCTTATCAGATGTCTCATTGGTGAGTGTAATCTCCCATTCAGTTGTTTGTCTTTTCATTTTCTTGATGGTTTCCTTGGTGCTGATGGGAAAGGTATTGTGATTTTAATTTCAAATTGCAATTGTTAATTGCTGATATATTAATCCTCTTTTAAGCACTGCTTTTGCTGCATCCCATAAATTTTGATAAGTTGTATTTTTTTATTTAGTTCAAAATATTTTTTAAACATTTGGAAATTTCTCCTTTGACCATGTGTCATTTAGACATGCATTGCATAATCTTCAAATATTTGGGAATTTCCCAGTTATCTTTCTGTTTATAATTTCTAGTTTAATTTCATTGTGTCCTAAGAGCAGACATTGTATGATTTTTATTCTTTCAAATGTAAAGTGTGTTTTATGGACCAAGCGTGGTCTGTCTTGGTGAATTTTCCAAGAATGTGTATACTCCTCCTGGTTCCTGCCCTGTCCCAGGACTTTACCATCCTATTGTCTGTGACAATGGGTAATGCATATATGCACATAAATTCTTTGGATTATCTCTTCCCACTCCCCTACACCCCTTTCCTCTAAGATTCCTCAAGCTGTTCCCTCTTTCCATGTCTCTGTTAATATTTTATTCAACAGTTTATTTCATTCATTAGATTCCACATATAAGTGAAATCATGTGATACTTGTCTTTCTCTGACTGGCTTATTTCACGTAGCATCATAATCTACAGGTCTCTCCATGTTGTCTCAAATGGTAATATATTCTTCTTTTTTTACAGCTGCATAGTATTCCATTGTGTATATGTACCACTGCTTTTTTAAAAAAATTATTTATTTTTTATTTATTAATTTGTTTTTGTTACAGATGTTTCTCATTCCCCCGCCATTGACACCTTCCTCCCTTTCCCCCCGCCCCATCCCAGCTTTGTTGTCTATGTTAATTGTTCATGCATACATGCATGTAAGTTCTATGGTTTATCTCTTCCTCCCCCAACACTCCCTCCTCTGAGGCTTGTCAGTCTGTACCCCACCTCTATGTCTCTGGGTTAATTTTGTTCAGCAGTTTGTTTAGTTCATTATATTCCACAAATAAGTGAGATCATGTGATATTTGTCTTTCTCTGCTTGGCTTGTTTCGCTAAGCATAATACTCTCCAAGTCCTTCCATGCCATCTCAAAGGATAAGAGATCTTTCTTTCTTACAGCTGCATAGTATTCCATTGTGTACATGTACCACTGCTTTTTATTTTTTTTATTAATTAATTTTTGTTACAGATGGTTTTCCTTTTCCTACCTACTGATTTCCCCCTCCCCCTCCCTCCCTGCCCTGTCCCCAGCTTTGTTGTCCATGTCCATTGTTCAAGTATACATGCATATATGTTCTGTGGTTTTTCTCTCCCCCACCACTCCCTCTTCTGAGGATTGTCAGTCTGTACCCCACTTCCACGTCTCTGGGACTACCCCATTCCTCAGACTGTTATGTTTATTATATTCCACAAATAAGTGAGATCATATGATACTTGTCTTTCTCTGTTTGGCTTGTTTCACTTAGGATGATACTTTCCAGGTCCCTCCATGTAGTCTCAAAGGATAAGAGATCTTTGTTTCTTACAGCTGCATAGTACTCCATTGTGTATATGTATCACAGCTTTTTTATCCATTCGTCTACTGATGGACACTTGGGCTGTTTTCAGATCTTAGCTATTGTAAATAGTGCTGCTACAAACATGGGGGTACATATATTCTTTCTGATTGGTGTTTCAGGCTTCTTAGGGCATAT
The DNA here is from genome assembly GCF_014108415.1 of Molossus molossus. Taxonomy (NCBI): domain Eukaryota; kingdom Metazoa; phylum Chordata; class Mammalia; order Chiroptera; family Molossidae; genus Molossus; species Molossus molossus. The sequence goes on along the minus strand of NW_023425355.1, from coordinate 85,575,654 downwards.
TCCTAGAAGTGAGATCACTGGGTCAAATGGAAGTTCAATTTTTAATTTTTTGAGGTAACACCTGTTTTCCATAGTGTACCACTGCTTTTTAAACCACGCATCTACTGATGGACATTTGGGTTGTTTCCAGATCTTAGATATTGTAAATAGTGCTGCTGTGAACATAGGGGTACATATATTCTTTCTGATTGGTGTTTGAGGTTTCTTAGGGTATATTCCAAAAAGTGGGAACACTGGGTCCAATGGCAGTTCAATTTTTAATTTTTGAGGTAACACCATAGTGTTTTCCACAGTGGCTGCACCAGCCTGCATTCCCACCAGCAGTGTCCTAGAGTCCCCTTTTCGCCACCCCCTCGCCAACACTTGTTTGATGATTTGTTGATGGCGGCCATTCTGACAGGTGTGAGGTGATTCCTCACAGTTGTTTTAATTTGAATCTCTCTGATGATCAGTGATGTTGAGCGTTTCTTCATATGTCTCTTGGCCATTTGTATGTCCTTTTTGGAGAGTTGCCTATTTAGTTCCTCTTCCCATTTTTTAATTGGGTTTTTTGTTTTCCTTTTGTTGAGTTGAATGAGCACTTTATATATATTAGAAATTAACCCCTTATCAGATGCATCATTGGCGATTATGATCTCCCATATAGCGGGATCCCTTTTTGTTTTGATGGTTGTTTCTTTTGCTGTACAGAAACTTTTATGTTTGATGTATTCCCATGTGTTTATTTGTACCACTGCATTTTTATCCACTCATCTACGGATGGGCACTTGTGCTGTTTTCAGATCTTAGCTATTGTGAATAGCACTGCTATGAACATAATGGTGCTTATATTCTTTCTTATTAGTGTTTTGGGATACTTAGGATATATTTGTAGGAGTGGGATCACTGAGTCAAACTGTAGTTCCATTTTCAATGTTTTGAGGAGACTCCATACTCTTTTCCATAGTTGCTGCACCAGTCTGCATTCCCACCAGCAGTATACTAGGGTTTCTTTTTCTTCAGGTCCTCACCAGCACTTGTTATATTGTTTATTTGTTGATGGTAGCCATTCTGACAGATGTGAATTGGTGCCTTATTGTCATTCTAATTTGCATCTTTCTGATTATTAGTGACTTTGAGCATTTTTTCATGTCCTTTGACCATTTGTATGTCCTGTTTAGAGAAGTGCCTGTTAAGGTCCTCTACCCATTTTTTAATTGGATAATTTGTCTTCCTTTTTTTAGTTGTATGAGTACTTTATATAGTATGGAAATTAACCCCTTATGAGATGTATCATTGGCAAATATGTTCTCCTAAACATTGGGGTCCCTCTTCATTTTTATCCTCATTTCTTTTGCTGTGCAGAAGCTTTTTAGTTTGATATAGTCCCATTTGTTTATTTTTTCTCTGTTTCTCTTGCTCTAGGCAATGTATTAGTGGAAATTCAGCTATGTAAGGTGTCTGAGATTTTGCTGCCTATGTTTTCTTCTAGGATTTTTATGGTTTAATGACTTGCATTTAAGTCTTTTATTCATTTTGTGTTTTTTCTTGTGTATGTTGTAAGTTGGTCATCTAGGTTCATTTTTTTTTTTTTTTTGCATGTACCTGTCCAATTTTCCCAATATCATTTACTGAAGAGACTGTCTTGACTCCATTGTATGCTCTTACCTCTGTTGAATATTAATTGAGCGTAATGGCTTGGGTTAATTTCTGGGTTCTGGGTCCTGTTCCATTGATCTACATGCCTGTTCTTGTGCCAGTACCAGGCTGTTTTGATTACAATAGCTTTGTAGTATAACTTGATAACTGGTATTTTGATCCCTTCCACTTTGTTCTTCTTTCTTAAAATTATTGTGGCTATTTGGGGTCTTTTTACATTTCATATAAATTTTTGGAGTACTTTTTCTAGATGTGTGAAATATGCCATTAGTACTTTAATAGGTATTGCATTGAATTTATAGATAGCTTTGGGTGCTATGGACATTTAAATGATGTTAATTCTGCCAATCCATGCACATGATATATTATTCCACTTTTTTCTATCTTCCTCTACCACTTTTTTCCAATGTGCTTCTGTTTCATGAGCACAGGACTTTTACCACCTTGCTTAAGTTTATTTCTAAGCATTATATTTTTGTTGTTATTGTTGTTTCAATGGTAAATAGACTGTTTTTGTTAGTTGTTTGTTTTTCTTTCTGAGTGTTCATTATTGGTGTATAAGAATGCCCTCACTGGGAGCCTTCGGACAGCAGCAGTCTTAGCTGTGAGCAGTGCTTTTGGGGAATAAAGACCAAGCCCACTCCATAGCGCAGAGAGCTGGAACAGAGCACTAAAATAGCCATAGCCACTCACCTGGGGGCTATAGCAGAGGGAGGGCAGACTGGGCTGGAACTCAATGGGGACACCCAGGATATAGAGGGCAATCGGCATTTATGCTGAGGAGGAGCCACAAGGGACAGTGGCCAGTGTGCTCCTTCCCAGAGCTGTGGGGAAAAGCAGTAGTCCCCCCACACATCAGAGATTCAGCCTTTCCCATGTGAGGCAAAGAAATGAAAATTGAGGCTCATTAACAACCACCATCTATCCCACCCTCTAGAAATCCATTTATGCAGAACACCAGGGCTACATTCCAAGGCACTGAGTAACTGGGACTACTAGCCACCAGGAAAAAGTGAGAGGATAACTGAACCTTTCCTGGGCTTGCAAATATACCCAGGAAAGTAATACGTGACAGTGGTGTTTAACGTGGGCCCACCCAGGCTCATCCAAACCCAGTAGAGGGAGCCACAAACAGCAGAACACCAACACCCACAGGGAAAATTTGGCAGGCTCCAAAACCCATTGAGATAGCCAAAATGGTGAAACAAAGAAACAAATCCCAAAGGAAAGAACAAGAAAACTCTATCAAAGATGAGATCAATGAAATGCAGCTAAGCAAATTATCAGAGGTAATGTTCAGAGCCATGATCTTGAGGAAGCTCAACAGCATGAGTAAGGACATCAGCACCATGAGTAAAGATATAGAAACATTAAAAACCAACCAAGTGGAAATGAAGAATGACATAGCAGAAATTAAGAACACATTGGAAGGACTAACCAGCAGAGTAGAGGAAGCTGAGGACTGGATCAGTGAATTATAAGACAGGATAGAAAAAATTAACCAATCAAAAAACCAAAAGAAAAAAAAATTAAAAAACAGGAAGACAGCTTAAGAGAACTGGGGGACAACTGGAAACATCATAACATTCGCATCATAGGAGTCCCCGAAGAGGAAGAAAATGGGCAGGGGTTACAGAATATATTTAAACAAATAATGGCAGAAAACTTTCCTAACTTGGTGAAGGAACAAGGCATTCAAGTTCAAGAAGCACAGAGAGTCCCAAGTAAGAATAACCCAAACAGGCCCACAGCAAGACACATAATGATTAAAATGCCAAATATTAAAGACAAAGAGAGAATCTTAAAGGCCGCCAGAGATAAGCAACAGGTTATTTACAAAGGAAACCCCATAAGGATTTTACCTGACTTCTCAACAGAAACACTACAGGACAGAAGGGAGTGGCATAAAGTAATCAAGGTCATGAAAAATAAGGATCTGAATCCAAGACTACTCTATCCAGCAAGGTTAATATTCACAATAGAAGGTCAAATAACAATATTTCCAGACAAAAAAAAGAAAGTCTAAGGGAATATATGAACACCAAACCAGCACTGCAAGATATGCTGAAAGGACTTCTGTAATTAGTACAAGAAATAGGGGGAAAAATATAACAACACTAAACAAAAATTGCAATAAATAAGTACATATCAATTATCACCTTAAATGTGAATAGTTTGAATGCTCCAATGAAAAGACACTGAGTAGCTGGCTGGATAAAAGAGCATGACTCACATATATGTTGTTTACAAGAAACCCACCTCACAAAAAAAGACTCACATAGGTTGAAAGTGAAGGGATGGAAAAAAAATGTTTCAAGCAAACGAAAAGGAAAAAAAAGCTAGGGTAGCAATACTCATTTCTGATAAAGTATATTTCAAAATTTAGGCCATAAATAGAGACAACGAAGGCCACTAAATAATATTGAAAGGATCTATCCAACAGGAAGATATAACCTTGGTAAACATATATGCATTCAATATAGGAGCACTACCATATATTAAAAATCTTTTGGAGGACTTCAAAGGAGAAATCAACAGCAATACTATACTCTGCTGACATCACTGGATAGACGAAAAATTAGCAAGGAAACACAGACTCTAAATAAAGCGCTAGATCAAATGGATTTAATAGATATCTACAGAGAATTACACCCCAAAACTGCAGAATTCACATTCTTCTCAAGTGCACATGGGACATTCTCAAAGATAGACCACATGTTAGTACACAAACTAAGTCTCTACAAGTTCAAGAAGATTGAAATCATATCAAGCATCTTCTCAGATCACTGTGGTATGAAATCAATTGCAACAAGAACATAAAATGACATTTGAACACATGGAAGCTAAATAGCATGTTATTGAACAATGAATGGGTTACCATGGAGATCAAGGAAGAAATTAAAAACTTTCTTGAAACCAGTGAAAATGAAAACACAAAACAAAATCTATGGGATGCAGCAAAAGCAGTTCTGAGAGGGAAGTTCATAGCACTACAGATTTACCACAAGAAGCAAGAAAAATGTCTAATAGACTATTTAACCTCACAACTTAAGGAACTAGAAAGCAAACAAAAAGAAAATTCCAGAGCAAGTATAAGGAAGAAAATATTAAAGATCAGAGCAGAAATAAATTACATGGAGACCAAAAACACAATTCAAAGGATCAATGAAACAAAGAGCTAGTTCTTTGAAAAGATAAAGAAGATTGATGGATCCTTACCTAGACTCCCCAAGAAACAAAGAGAGAGAACCCAAATACACAAAATCAGAAATGAAAGAGGAGAAATAATAACTGACACCTCAGAAATACAAAGGATTAACAAATATTATGAATAATTATATGGCAACAAATTCGACAATCTAAGCGAAATGGACAAATTTCTAGAAACACATAGTCTCCCAAAACTGGACCAGGAAGAGATAGAAAACTTTAACACCAATAACAACAAAAGAAATTAAAGATGTAATCAAGACTGTCCCAGCAAACAAAAGCCCAGGCCTGGATGCCTTCACGGGGGAATTTTACCAAACATTCAAAGAAGAACTACTACCCATTCTCCTCAAATTATTTTTAAAATTTCAAGAAAAAGGAAGACTTTCAAACTCGTTTTATGAGGCCAGCATAATTCTGATTCCAAAACCAGAAAAAGACACTACAAAGAAAAAAAACTACAGACCAATATCCCTGATGAACATGGATGCCAAAATCTTGAGCAAAATACTACCAAATCGAATCCAGCAATACATCAAACAATTATTCACCATGACCAAGTGGGATTCATCCCAGGGATGCAAGGCTGGTACATTATTCACAAAACATGTTATCTCACTTATCTTTGGAATACAATGAACTCAATGATCTGAGGAATGGCATAGTCCCAGAGACGTGGAAGTGGGGTACAGACTGACAATCCCCAGAATACGGGGTGGTGGGGGAGTGATAAACCACAGAACTTATATGCATGTATGCATGAACAGTGGACATGGACAACAAAGGTGGGGACAGGGCGGGGAGGGTGGGGAAGGGGGAAATCAGTAGGGGAAAAAGGAGAAACATCTGTAACAAAATTAAATTAATTAAATTTAAAATAATAAATAAATAAATAAATAAATAAATAAATAAATAAACAAAAGAATGCCATCAATTTCTGGATGTTAATTTTGTGTCCTCCTACTTTGCCAAATTTATTTATTGAATCCTGTATTTTTTTGGTGGAGTCTTTAGGAATTTCTAGGTATAATATTATGTCATCTGTGAATAATGACAGGTTCACTTTCTCCTTTCCAATTTTGAAGCCTTTTATGTTTTTCTTTTTGTTCGATTGCTGTGGCTAAGACTTCCAGTACTATGTTGAATGAGAGTGGTGAAAGCGTACATCTCTGTCTTATTCATATTCTTACGGGAAGTGCTTTAAATTTTTTCCCATTGAGGATGATGTTGGCTGCAGATTTTTCATATATGGCTTTTGATATGGTGAGGTGTGTATTCATCTATTCCCATTTTGCTGAGAGTTTTTATTAAAAATGGGTGCTGGCTTTTGTCGAATGCTTTGATGTGATCATGTGATTTTTATATTTCAATTTGTTTATGTTATGTATTACATTTGTTGATTTGTGAATATTGTACCAGCCTTATATCCCTCGAGTAAACCCCACTTGGTCATGGTGTATAATCTTTAATATATTGCTGGATCCTGTTTGCAAATATTTTGTTGAGGATTTTACCATCTATGTTCATTAGAAATTTTAGCTTGTAGTTCTCTTTCTTTAGAGTGTCTTCATGTGGTTTTGGAATTAGGTTAATGCTATCTTGTAAAAAGGGCTTGGAAGCCTTCTTAGCTCTTGAATTTTTTGGAATGCTATGAGGAGGATTGATGTTAGTTTTTCTTTGAATGTTTGATAGAACTCTCATGTGAAGCTGTCTGGAGAGAGTTGTAGTTTTCTGGGTGTTTATTGATTATTCCTTCAATTTCATTATTTGTTATTGGTCTGTTAAAGTTTTCTGAATTTTCCTTGTTGAGTTTTGGAAGATCGTATGTTTTTAGGAATTTGTCCATTTCACTTAGGTTGTCCAATTCGTTAGCCTATAGTTGTTCATAGTATTTTTTTACAATCCTTTGTATTTCTGTGGTGTCTGTTGATATTTCACATCTTTTGATTCTGATTTTATTTATTTGGGTCCTCTCTCTTTGGTTGTTGATGAATCTGACTAAAGGTTTATTGATCTTGTTTATCTTTTCAAAGAACCACCTCTTTGTTCCATTTTTCTTTTGTATTAATTTTTCAGTCTCTGTCATTTATTTCTACTTTAATCTTTATTGTTTCCTTTTCTCTACTTACTTTGGGCCTTTCAAGTTCTCTTTGTAATTCTTTAAGAAGTCGGGTTAGATAGTTTATTAGAAATTTTTCTTGCTTCATGAGAGGTAGGTCTGCAGTGCTATAAACTTCCCTATCGGGACTGCTTTCACTGTGTCTCATAGATTTTGGGTTGTTGTGTGTTCATTTTCATTTGTTTCCAGGATGTTTTTTTATTTCTTCCTTGATTTTATTGGTAACCCATTTATTGTTTAATAAAATGCTACTTAGCCTCCATGTATTTGATTGTTTTTGAGTGTTTTTATTATAGTTGATTTCTAGTTTCATGCCATTATGATCTGAGATGCTTGATATGATTTCAATCTTCTTGAACTTGTAGAGACTTAGTTTGTGTCTTAATATGTGCTCTATTTTTGTGAATGTCCTATATGTACTTGAGAAGAATGTATATTCTGTTGCTTTGGGGTGAAATGTTCTATAAATGTCAATTAAATCCATTTACTCTTGTGTGTCATTTAGGGTCACTGTTTCCTTGTTGATTTAAAAAATTGCTTTAATTGATTTTTTAGAGAGAGAGTAATGGAGATAGAAACAGTGATGAGAGAGACACATTTATTGACTGCCTCCTGTACACCCCCAATGGGGATTGAGCCCACAACCCAGGCATGTTCCCTGACCAGGAATCAAACTGTCACCCGGGGGAGTGGGGTGTGGGGTGGAAGGAAAAAATAAAAATAAAAATAAATTTAAAATAAATTAAACAAACTGGCACCCTCTTGGTCCATGGGTGGATGCTCAAGTACCAAGTCACACTGGCCAGGCTCCTTGCTGATGTTTTTGTGTGTAGAAGATTTATCTAGTGGTGGCAATGGAGTATTAAAGCCCCCTACAATGTCTTCATTAAAGTCCTCCAGAAGTTTTTTTACATATTTGGATGCTCCTATATTGGGTGCATATTTGTTTACTAGGGTTATATCCTCTTGTTGCATCAAACCTTTTAGTATTATAACATTGACTTCATTGTGTCTTGTTTTTACCTGCATTTTAAAGTCTATTTTATCAAATATGAGTATTGCTACTCCAGGGTTGTTTTTTTGTTTGTTTGTTTGTTTTTGTTTTGTTTTGTTTTTAATTTCCATTTGCATGGAAAAAAATTTTCCCATCCCTTCACTTTCATCCTGTGTGAATCTTTTGGTCTGTGGTGGTTTTCCTGTAGACATCATATATATGGGTCATGTTTTCATATCTTTGTCTTTAACATTTGCCATTTTAATTATGATATGTCTAGGTGTGGGTCTTTTGGGATTCATCTTTCTTGGGACGCTGTTTCCTGGACATGTGTGACTTTTTTCTTCACCAGGTTAGGGAATTTTTCTGTCATTTTTTCAAACAGGTTCTCTATTTCTTGCTCTTTCTTCTTCTTCTTCTGGCACCCCTATGATGTGGATGTTGTTACATTTCACATAATCCCAAATTGCCTTAAACTGACCTTCTGTTTTTAATTTTTTCCAGTTGCTGCTCTGAGTTGGCGTGTCTTATTCATAGTTTCTACCTTTCTTTTAATGCTGATGTAGTTCCAACTCAGTTCCTTATAGTTCTCATTAAGTTCCTTATAGTTCTAACTACATTGTTTGAGCACCCTTTAAACCATGACTTGAATTCTTTATCTGACAAATTATTTGCCTCCATTTTATTTGGTTCCTTTGTAGAAATTATTGCTTTTATTTTATTGGGGGTTGTATGTCTCCCCACTTTAGAAGTCCTGTATCCAGGGCTGGGTGAGGAATGCTGGGTTGCGGCTACAGGTCCCTGCATCTGAAGGCATCTAGTCGCGCCAGGTCACAGCAGTGGGTTCAGACATCTGGTGGTGCCAGGTTAAGCATGCTGGATTGTGGTGGTTGGTCAGTATGTCTAGGGGCCTCAGGTTGCAGTGGGGCTGGATGCGCTGGATCTTGGTTCTGGTCCAGTTGTATGGGGATGCTTGCAGCTCTTGGCTGCTGTGGGTCAGGTGGGGTCAGCCAGGGTATGGCAGCATCTGTGGGGCTGGTGGGGGAATGGTGGCCTCTGCAAGCCTGTTGGATGTGTGGTGGTGTCTGTGAAGTTGGCAGGAGGACTGCAGCAGCAGCAGGCCCATGCCTGTCTCTGGCATCAGAGTCCTGTGTCTCTGCTGCTCCCTGCAGTCTCCTCCCAAGGAGGATCCTGATGATCCTCCAAAGTGGTGCATTCTCCTATCCCAAGTGGGGAGAAGTGGCTGACCAAGCAGTGCTTGGCTGTGGCTGGCAGCTCCCTGAACTGAAGTACCCGAACCTCTTTCCCTGAGTTCCTGCACCAATGGGGAAATGTCCACCCACACTCACCCCCTCACACACTCTCCCACATGCTAAAGTCTTACCTGCCACCATGTCCCCAAGCATGTCAACTTCTTTCTTATTGTGTGGCTGGGAGAGACATTTAAGCTCTCTTCATGTCAGAGCTTGATATTAGACAGTTGACTTGAAATTTCTCTTATACATTAGGGTTGGATGTCAGAACTCATATTCAAAGTGCAAAAATTACCAATAAGAACTATTAACTTTTAAGGTCAGTTCAGTATCTACTTCATTATGAGATAATCGCATTATTTTCTGTTTATTCATTAAAAACAAATGGGTGTGTAGTCTATGGCAGACACTGGGTTGTGTAACTCTGCTTCCATTTCCAACCTCCTTCTCCCTTTACTGCCTCTACCCTAGAGGCTATAAACCAAAATGTGCATGTTTTAGCCACCCAGCAGCTACAGTGACTTCTGTGAAAAAAAAATTTTTTTTTTTGTAAATAAGATGTAAAGACAAGTTTTCAGAAAAACCTTTTTTTTTTTTTTTTGAGGAAAGTAGACACATTTGTCTGATATAGCCTCTTCCTCTCCAATGTTTGCCTTGATTGTGGATTTTATATCTAAAGCTAGAGAAACCATGAAGGGGGTGCCCAAAAGAATCATAGTAGAATCAGTGAATGATTGCCGGCAGCCACCTACCACAAGATTCCTTGTGTGAGAAAAATAAACCTCTATTTGATTAAGCATTTCTAAGGTGGCTTTTTTATAACCTCTAGCAATATGCATTTCTAACTTATGGAGCACCTACTATTTGGAATCTGAGGTATAAAACCAAGATATCAGTCTAATAGATAAACACTAGGAAGAACAGGAATAAGTGGTTACAATGAAAGAATAATGCTGACATCCACCTATTCAAATAATTGAAGCAAATATTATTAGTCTTAAAATTGAAATACCAAGTACGAGAGCTTTGCTGATTGCCATTTTTATACACATATGTTACATGAGATGTGGAGGGAATGTTGGTTCTGTGTAAGTTCAAAGTGCCAGTGACTACTAGCATGAGAAAAAGGCAATTTTCAAGGAGGTGGGGTCTGTAGCATTGTCCCAGTGCTGAAAAGAGGGAATTTATCAAAAGATAGAATTTTAAAGTTTTCTGAATTGGGGATAAGTGTGTCTCCTTTAGCCTGTCTTCTTGGGAAAGTTATTTGCTCTCTCTGTGCTTTAGTTTCCTTATCTCTAAAATGGGGGTAATAATAGTACGTACCTTATTGGAGCATTCTGAGCATCAAATGAAATATTTGAGCTTAACCAATGTCTGCACACAGTTAAGTGTTGTATAAGCTTGATTGTGGACCTACCCCTCTACTTGCATTGTCATCATGAGCCACACACTCACACAAAACTTTCCTCATTCTGGGGAGCAGTACACATGACTGGCTTGTTCTTCCCGCACCAAAGGATACTCTAAGAAGGCTCACAATACCAGGGCAGAGAAATGTTTATAAGCTGTTTTGATTATTCATTTGTCTTGATAAGCTATCAAAGGTAAGTGAAGTTTAACCTGAAGAGCAGCAAGCAAAGTCTTTTGGAAGTGTGAATTTGTTCAGTGAGAGTAGTGTTTAGAGTTCTTGAAGGTCCTTATATCCATTTTGAAATGTGCAATATTGTCTATCTCCAATCTTCTGACTTTTTTCCCCATCTTCTTGATTTCTCAGAGATTAGTTAGAGTGGTTACTGACTGTCACTGTCTACTGCAGTACTTGGTCAGTACATGTTGCAAGTGTGGTTCTGTTTATCAGTATGATTACATTGTTTGCATATTACTTAAGTAAATATTGTACCAAATATTGACTTAAGTAAATGGTTTTATTATTATATTATTTTATTTGTTATTCTCATGTAACGAGATGTCTGGAGACAGGTACTGCGGAGCTGGTGTGAGGGCTCCTTCTGCTTACCACTTACTATCCTTGTTATCCCCATGTTTGCACATTTACTGCTCTTTCTCCAGGCTTTATTTTACATTTTATGCAGGAAAAAAAATGACTAGAGTACACAAAGCACATGGCATCTCCTCCCTCTCCCTCCCCCTCTCTGCCTCCTCCTCCTCTTCCTCCTCCTCCTCCTCCTCCTCCTCCTCCTCCTTCTTCTTCTTCTTCTTCTTCTTCCTCTTCCTCTTCCTCTTCCTCTTCTTCTTCTTCTTCTTCTTCTTCTTCTTCTTCTTCTTCTTCTTCTTCTTCCTCCTCCTCCTCCTCCTCCTTCTTCCTTCTTCCTTCTTCCTTCTTTTTCTTATCAGGAAAGTATTAGCTTTCTCAGTAGGCCTCTGCTTACATGTAATTGGCCAGTATGATATTATGTGACCAAAAGTAGCTGCATGGAAACCTCAGGATTGCCTTTTTTAGCCAGACACATTGCTGCTTTAAAAAAAACTGGGTTTCTTTTGGAAGAAGGTAAGAATGGTGTTGGGTACACAGCTCGCTGTGAGCACCACAATTTGCATCCACAATATTGACTGTTGGAACAGTGATAGCTGAGGAACTCTTGGTTCACAATTTCAACCTAGCCAGAGCAAAGTGTGTAAGCAGAGTATAGAGATGTTTACTCCTGACCTCTATGAAACTATTGCCTGTTTTGAATGAGTAAAGGTAAGTCTAACCTCAGAAATATAATCTATGTTCATTTATTATGAAGCAATATTCTAGAGCTTTCTTGCTGCTCCCTTTATTGGAAAACCTGTCTTTTAAGGTTAATGGGAATAAATATTTTTCATAGTCTTTAATATCTAGACAGGGTAAAGCTTAGACTCTTCCTGTAGAACTGCCATAAAAATATTTTAACCATTTTAAAATGAATGGGACAGGGAAAGACTGAGGAATGATAACAGACCAAAAGAGACAACCCTAGATTGAGTCCTCAAAGAGAAAAAGGAAGGTAGAAGAAACACCATTGATATCAAAATAAAATATGTGCTTTAGTGACTAGTAACATACAGAAGCTGGTTTCTTAGTTGTGACAAATATAACAAGGTACTGTAATACATTAACACCAGGGGAAACTGGATTAGGGTTGTATGGGAACCCTATACAATAAGGCCTCACTTAGTGTCATCAATATATTCTTGGAAAATGAGTTTAAGCAAAATTACTTAATGAATCCAGTTTTACCATACACTAATCAATGTAAACAGGAGTTAAGTTCCTATGACATATTTCTGATCCCAAAACAGCACCAAACTTCTAAACAAAGACCAAAAAAAAACAAAAAAAAAAACACTTGTAATATTAACCACTGAAATAAAGGTGATCAATACATACATTTAAGAAAGACTGACAAAAACAAGTAAAAAATTTTATTCAACCTGCTTATTCCAGTTCAGGGTCATGAATGACTAGAACCTCTCCCAGCAGTTCAGGACACAAGGCAGAATCCACCTTGGACAGGATGCCATGCCCTTCCACAACAGGGCCTCTCACACACATCTATATTCACTCAGACTGGGACAATGTAGACACACCAGTTAACCTAATGTGTACATCTTTGGGATGTGGGAGGACACAGGAGTCCCCAGAAAAAACCCATGCAGACAAGAAGAGAACAAGCAAATTATACAGACAGTGGCCCTGATGGGAAATTGATTTTTTTTTCACCTTAACATTATAACAAAATGATATAGAAGGAAATATGCTATTCAAGGACAAGCTGTATTATCTTCATAATTTTTCTGTAAATTAAAATTATTCCAACATAAAAAAAAGCTATTAAATTTTAAGATAATGTAGGGGCAAAAGTGTTTACATTCAATTAACAACAGTTGTAAGTAGTACCAATGGGATCCAAATGTATTGGGATGAGCCTAAGGTATTTTCACAGTTGGAATTTAGGCATGTCCAGAAGACTGATGGGAAGAAGGCCCAACATGATTCTGTTTTTCATGACAGACAAGAAGCCTCTTAGGAAATAACTTGTATTTGGAGTAGAGAGATCAAACAAATGTGTTTCAAGTACTGAGGCCGTCATGAGACAGGAGGACTGATTCTAAGTATAGTATGATAATAGTCATTAAGATTGTGTCTTGGCTCTGGAACCCCTGACATCATGCCAGAGTTCTAGATATAAGGGAAGTAGTAAAAGAGCTCATAAAGCTGAAATAGTGAGGATAAAAGGTATCAACTGCAGTGGGCCCAAGATTTTCTCCAAGCAACAAACATCACACTGGCTGTTTTAGCAGAGATAAGAGTGCACATATTCAGTTTGCTTATCACAGTACCTTCAGCAATGGACCTAAGAATCAGTGCTCTAATTGGAAGGCAGAGATATTAATAGAGATGCTTCAAATTGGCAGTGGTAGCATAGTTTTAGTGATAGGAGATAGCACTACAGATGAAGGGGAAATATAAAATGGCACAGGAGCCAAGAAGGCTGATTCTATAAGCATACATGAAGCACAGCTAGGGGATTCACCAGAAGTATTTTTGAGAAATGGAAGAGGCCAACATTTCCCCAAATTGGACAGGAGCATGGTCAGAAAGACATTTAATGTGCAAATTGATAGGTGTTCTAGGAAGAGCAAAAGAAACAGGTAAAGGGAAATCAAGAGTAAAGAAATGAGTCAAGAAAGAACAGACTCTGTGGATTGAAGGAGGTCATTAGGATCTCCACTGAGGTGGTGGGAAGAGTCACTGAGTGGAGATGGGCTTTCCAGGACACCAAAACACAAGAAGATAAAGTACTTCCCAGGAACACCAGGGCACTGATTCTTCTCCCTACCCTTACCGGGGCCAAGTTCCCTTCAAGAACAAGGAGAGTAGTCTTGGATTCAGACCCTTGCCTTGCATTACTTTGTACACTTCATGCCACTCCCTCTGGTCTGTATCGTTTCTATTGATAAATCAGCTGACTGTCTAATGGGAGCTCCCTTGTAGGTAACTTTCTGTCTCTCTCTTGCTTCCTTTAAGATTCTTTCTTTGTCTTTAATGTTTGCCATTTTTATTATGATGTGTCTACCTGTGGGTCTTCTGGGGTTCATCTTGCATGGGACTCTTTGTGTTCCTAGACTTCTGTGACTTTTTCCTTCACCAGTTAAGGGAAGTGTTCTGTCATTATTTCTTCAAACAGGTTCTCTATTCCTTTCTCTAATTCTTCTCCTTCCAGTATCCCTATAATGCAAATGTTGTTACATTTTGTATTGTCCCACAGCTCCCTTAAACTTTCCTTCTGCTTTTTAAAATTTTTATCCATTTGCTGCTCTATTTGAGTGTTTTTCTCTACTTTGTCTTCTAAGTCGCTGATTCGGTCTTCAGCTTCTTCTAATCTACTATTAAACCTTTCTAAAGTATTTTGCATAACAGTTATGTCATTCTTTATTTCCTCTTGATTTTTATGCATAGCTTCTACCTCTCTCTTTAAACTGAATTAGTTCCCAGTGAGCTCTTCATAATTCTTATTAAGTTGCTTGTAGTTCTCACCAAATTGTTCGAGCACCCTTAAAATCATTGCTTTGAATTCTTTATCTGACAAGTTGCTGTCTTCCATTTCCTGTAATTTTTTCTGGTTATTCCTCTTTTTCTTTCCTTTGAGTGTTGTTTCTTTGTCTCCCCATTTTAGTCTACTCTATCTGGCAAGGATATTATTCAAAATTGAAGGAGAAATAAAGAGCTTCATGGATTTAAAAAAAACTAAAGGAATTTACCACCACCAAACCAGCACTACAAGAAATGTTGAAGGGACTGTTGTAAGAATAAGAAATGAGCGAGCGAGTGAGAGAGAGAGAGAGAGAGAGAGAGAGAGAGAAGCACAGGCATAAAATTAAAATGGTAACTAATAACTATCTATCAATAATTATCTTAAATGTAAATGGCTTAAATGCTCCAATCAGAAAACATAGGGTAGCTGATTGGATAAGAAAACACGACCCATATATATGCCATCTACAAGAGACCCACCTCACAACAAAAGACACACAGGATGAAAGTGAAGGAATGGAAAAAATTTACCAAGCAAATGGAAATGAATAAAAAGCTGGTGTAGCAATAGTCATATCTGACAAGATAGATTTTAAAACAAGGGCCATAATAAGAGACGGAGAAGGTCACTACATAATATTAAAAAAATCAATCCAACAAGAGGATATACTGCTGGTAAACATATACGCACCAAATACGAGAGCACCAACATTTATTTTAAAAACTTCTGGAGGACTTCAAGGGAGAGATCAATAGCAACACAATCATAGTGGGTGACTTTAACACACTATTGACATCACTGGATAGATCTTTTAGCCAAAAAGCAAGGACATAGAGTTCCTATAAGACAAACTAGATCAGTTGGACTTAATTGCTATTTACAGAACATTTCACTCCAAAGCTGCAGAATATACATTCTTCTCAAGTTCATATGGGTCATTCTCAAATATAGACCACATGTTAGGACACAAAGCAAGTTTCTACAAATTCAAGAAAATTGAAATCATGTCAAGCATCTTCTCAGGTCACAGTGGCCTAAAACTAGAACTCAATTACAATAAAAACACACATAACCATTAAAACACTTGGAAGATAGCCCTGGCCAGTTTGGCTCAGCGGTTGGAGCGGTGGCCTGCGGTACAGAGAGACCCGGGTTCGGTTCCCGCTAAGGGCACGTACCTTGGTTGCAGTTTGTCCCCGGCCCTGGTTGGTTGTGCGGGTGGCAGCTCCTCGATGCGTCCCTTCACATCGATGTTTCTCTCTCTCTCTCTCTGTTCCTCTCTCTCCCTCCCGCTCTATCTGAACAAAAAATGGAAAAATGTCCTCGGGTGAGGATTAAAACACTTGGAAGATAAATAGCATGTTATTAAACAACAAATGGGTTATTAACGAGATCAAGGAAGAAATTAAAAACTTCCTGGAAACCAATGAAAATGAACACACAACAACACAAACTCTATGGGACACAGCAAAAGCAGTCCTGAGAGGGTAGTTCATAGCACTACAGGCCTATCTCAAGAATCAAAAAAAAAAAATTTCTAATTGACTTTCTAACCCTATAACTTAAAGAACTAGAAGTAAACAAAAAGAAAAATCCAGACCTAGTATAAGGAAGGAAATAGTAAAAGTCAGTGCAGAAATAAATAACATAGAGACTTTAAAAAAAAAATTCAAAACATCAATGAAACAAAAGCTGGTTCTTTGAAAATATAAACAAAATCTATGGACCTTTAGCCAGAGTCAACAAGAAACAAAAAGAGAGAGACCAAATAATCAAAATCAGAAATGAAAGAGGAGAAGTAACAACTGACACCACAGAAATACAAAGGACCATTGAAACATACTATGAGCACTTATATGTCAACAAATTGGAAAATCTAGAAGAAATAGACAAATTTTTAGAAACACACAGCCTCCCAAAACTGAACCAGGAAGAGACAGAAAACTTGAACAGACCAATAACAACTAAGGAAATTGAAGAAGTAATCAAGAAACTCCCAACAAACAAAAGCCCAGGCCCAGATGGCTTTATGGGAGAGTTTTAGTCATAGAAGATCTAATACCCATTCTCCTCAAACTATTCCAAAAAATCCAAGAAGATGGAACACTTCCAAACTCATTTTAATCCAGCATAATCCTAATTCCAAAACCAGATAAAGACACTACAAAGAAAGAAAACTACAGGCCAATATCCCTAATGAATACAAATGCCAAAATTCTTAACAAACTATTAGTAAATCAGATCCAGCAATACTTCAAAAAAATTATTCATCATGACCAAGTGGGTTTCATCCCAGGCATGCAAGGATGGTACAATATTTGCAAATCAAAAAATGTGATAGATCACATAAACAAAAGGAAAGATAAAAAACATATGATCATATCAATAGATGATGAAAAAATATTCAACAAAATCCAGCATTCATTTCTGATAAAAACTTTCAGCAATGTGGGAATAGAGAGATAGTATCTCAACATAATAAAGGCCATATATGGAAAACCTACAGCCAACATCATACTCAATGGGCAAAAACTAAAACATTCCCCTTAAGAATGAGAACAAGACAGGGATGCCCACTTTCGCCACTCTTATTCATCATAGTACTGAAAGTCTTACCCACAGCAATTAGACATGCAGAAAAAAATATAAAGGATCCAAATTGGAAAGGAGGAAGTAAAACTGACATTATTTGCATATGACATGATATTGTACATAAAAAACCCTAAAGACTCCATCAAAAATCTACTAGACTTAATGAATTAATTTGGCAAAGTAGCAGGATACAAAATTTACGTCAAGAAATCAATGGCATTCTTATATACCAATGATGAAATCACAGAAAGAGAAACTAAAAAGACAATCCTATTTACCATCCCAGAAAAAAAAAAATTAAGATACCTAGGAATAAACTTAACCAAAAAAGTAAAGGACCTCTTCACAGAAAACTACAGGTCATTGAAAGAAGAAGTAGAGGAAGATATTAAAAAGTGGAAGCATATACCTTGTTCATGGATTGGAAGAATTAACATCATTAAAATGTCCATACTACCTAAAGCAATCTATAGATTCAATGCAATCCCCATCAAAATACCAACGACATACTTCACAGAACTAGAACAAACACTCCAAAAGTTTATATGGAACCAAAAGAGACCCCAGATAGCCACAGCAATCTTGAAGTAGAATAAAGTAGGACGGATCACATTACCAGATTTCAGATTATGCTACAAAGCCAGTGTAATCAAAATAACCTGGTACAGGTACAAGAACAGGCAGATAGATGAATGGAACAGAATAGAGAATCCAGAAATGGACCCAAGACAATATTAATTAATTGTCAATTAATATTTGACAAAGGTGGCAAGAGCACACAGTGGAGTCAATACAGTCTCTTCAATAAATGGTGTTGAGAAAATTGGACAGCTACATGCAAGAAAATGAAGCTAGAACACCAACTTACACCATACACAAGAATAAACTCAAAATAGATAAAAGACTTAAATGTAACTCATGAATCCATAAAAATTCTAGAAGAAAATGTAGGCAACAATATCTCAGACATTATACGCAGCAGAATTTTCACTGATACAACTCCTAAGGCAATAGGAACAAAGGAGAAAATGAACACATAGGACTACATCAAACTAAAAAGCTTCTGCACAGCAAAAGAAACAACCATCAAAACGGAAAAGGATCCCACTATATGAGAGACCATAATCACCAATGATGCATCAATTAAGGGGTTAATTTTCAAAATATTCATTATAATCCACAAATAAGTGAGATCATATGATACTTGTCTTTCTCTGTTTGGCTTGTTTCACTTAGGATGATACTTTCCAGGACCCTCCATGTAGTCTCAAAGGATAAGAGATCTTTCTTTCTTACAGCTGCATAGTACTCCATTGTGTATATGTACCACAGCTTTTTTATCTGTCTACTGATGGACACTTGGGCTGTTTCCAGATCTTAGCTATTGTAAATAGTGCTGCTATAAACATGGGGTACATATATTCTTTCTGATTGGTGTTTCAGGATTCTTAGGGTATATTCCTAGAAGTGGGATCACTGGGTCAAATAACAGTCTGAGGAATGGGGTAGTCCCAGAGACATGGAAGTGGGGTACAGACTGACAATCCCCAAAAGAGAGGGTGGTAGTGGAGAGATAAACCACAGAACTTATATGCATGTATGCATGAACAGTGGACATGGACAACAAACTGGGGAAAGGGCAGGGAGGAAGGAGGAGGGGGTAATCAGTGGGGGGAAAAGGAGAAACATCTGTAACAAAAATTAATTAATAAAAAATAAATAAAAATAAAAATAAAATGAGGTAATGGTAATGGCCTCAAAATTAAATTAAATAATAAAAAATAATAAAACTACAAAAAATTTTCCAAAATATATAGAGTGCTCATAAAACTCAACGAAAGGAATACAACCTAATTAAAAATTGGTCAGAGGGCCCTGGCCAGCTTGGTTCAGCGGTTAGAGCATCAGCCTGTGGTCCCGAGAGACCCGGGTTTAGTTCCCGCTAAGGGCGTGTACCTGGGTTGCAGTTTGTCCCCAGCCCTGGTTGGTCGTGCGGGTGGCAGCCACTCGATGTGTCCCTTTCACGTCGATGTTTCTCTCTCTCTCTCTCTCTTCCTCTCTCTCCCTCCCACCTGAACAAAAAATGAAAAAAATGTCCTCAGGTGAGGATTAAAAAAAAAAAAAAAAATTGGTGAGAGGTACTAAATAGACACCTCTCCAAAAAGGACATACAAATGGCCAAGAGACATGAAAAAATGCTCAACATTACTAATCATCAAAGAGATGCAAATTAAAATAACTATGAGATATCACCTCACACCTGTAAGAGTGGCCTCCATCAACAAATCATCAAACAACAAGTGTTGGCGAGGGTGTGGCAAAAAGGGGACTCTAGTACACTGCTGGTGGGAATGTAGACTGGTGCAGCCAGTGGAAAACACTATGGTGTTACCTCAAATAATTAAAAATGAAGCTGCCATTTGACCCAGTGATCCCACATTTGGAATACACCCTAATAAGCCTGAAACACCAATCAGAAAAAATATATGTACCCCTATGTTCACAGCAGGACTATTTACAATAGCTACTATCTGTAAACAACCCAAATGTCCATCAGTAGAAGAGTGGGTTAAAAAGCAGTGTTACATGTACACAATGGAATACTATGCAGCAGTAAGAAAGAAAGATCTCTTATCCTTAGAGATATCATGGGAGGACCTGGAGAGTATTATGCTAAGTGAAACCAGCTAAGCAGAGAAAGACAAATATCACATTATCTCACTCATTTTTGGAATATAATGAACTAAACAAACTGCTGAACAAAATTAACACAAAGACATGGGCGTGGGGTACAGGCTGACAAGCCTCAGAGGAGGGGGGTTTTGGGGGGAAGAGATAAACCACAGAACTTACATGCATGTATTTATGACCAATGAACATAGACAACAAAGCTGGGGATGGGGCGGGGGGGGGGGATCCGAGGAGCGTGTTCATGGGGGAAAAATGAGAAACATCTGTAATAAAAACAAATTAATACATAAAAAAATTTTTCAAAAAAGAATGAAGAGAGCTCAACGTTTGTAAACATTGCCTTCATGGAAAGCACTCAGTTTATTCAAATTTTCCAGAAGGTCAAGTGCTTTGAAAATTAAAAGGCAGTATTGTAGCAACAATTCAGCTATTTTATATGGTCTTGGGGAATCTATCTGCGTGCAAAGTTCCAGTAGCAGCTGCACCTCAAGATGGAAGTTAAAAGCAGGAGAAAAACCATGACAAATTATGCTGTATCTTCTCCCATGCTGTGGTAGCATTAGTGCTATTTACCAAATTTTTCTAGTTTTCTCCCATTCTGCGAACATGGTAGTGTTTCTGCCCTCTTTTTTTGTTTTAGTCTGTTTTTTTTTTTTTTTTTTTTTTTTATTACTTCTACTTTTTAACTGCAAAAGGGAGCTGGAACCCTGATGGGAGGGGAAGCCTGATATTCATGCAGTGGCCTGAATAGGTGTCTTAAATGGTTGCCTCACTTCAGATGTTAACATATGAAATCAGGGATGTGTTCAAGACCACCTTGCAGCCCCACATATGAGCAGTTGCTAACTTTTCAGGCAGGGATTTGATGTGAGAAATGGTGACAACAGAGATGAAAAAGCTTTAACTTTCATGGAGCTAACGCTCCTTATGAAAATGTTGTAAAATTACAGAATCTATAAAACCAAGGGGATTTAAATAGATACCTGAAGTTTTAAATGTGGGTAGGGATATTAGTAATGCCATTCAAGTTTTAAAAACTTTGTTGTTGTTTTTTTATTACCTTTCCTTGAAAAGGTGGCTAAGGAGGAAATTGGCTTCAAGTTAAAGTTTTTGTCAAAGTAATTATTTTAAAATATATACTAAACATTTATTCTTTAAAGGCAGCTGGAATGTTTGAGCTCTGTGATTTATGTAAGTGAATAATTTTGTTTTTAACTGATGATCAGAGGATAAGGATTTAGAAATGATGTTCTACATGAAATATGACCCTCTTTTAAAAAGTGTGTAAATGAAACATGCAAATTCCATTGGTTAATGGTACAAAAATTTTCTGTCTGACATTTTTCTTAAAAGATGAGTATATGCATTCATTGCACATATAGATCAGACAATGGACTTTTTAATGGGTCTGAGCATTTGATCTCTATATTTCAGCATTTCTGTGATGATCTATGCTGTCCTAGTGTGCTACTGAACTGAAATGGCCTTGAGACAATTTACCTCAAGGATTAAAATAAGCATAACTTTGCCCAACCAGTGTGGCTCAGTGTATTGAGCATTGTCCCATGGACTGAGAGGTCCTGGTTCGATTCCTGGTCAGGCACATGCCCAGGTTGCAGGCTTGATCCCCAGTGTGGGGTTTGCATGAGGCAGCTGATCGATGTTTCTAGCTCACATCGATGTGTCTCTCTCTCCTTTCCTCTCTCTCTAAAAAAAATCAACAAAATATATTTTAAAAATAAGCATAGCTTGTAAAAGTTACACTATTTTGCTTTAAACATGATTTTCTTTAAGGAAGAAGATGATCTTGCTAGAGTGGGATGCAACTGGGATTGGGGAAGGGGGCAGTTATTGTCAGTAAACCCAAAGTGGAATAGTTCTCTCCAAGGTTACACATCTTGGGGAAATAATAGTTTGTTTGCTTTTCTTTGTTTTCTTCCTTTTAGAATGTTTTAAAATCTTGGCTTGAGGCTGAACTATGTGAGCTGAAATATAGAAATTTTGGTTTACCCTTTAATAAACATTGGGGAAAGGAAGAATGTAATAGATCAAAGGAGTGTTAAATGGATTGTATCGGACAGGATGAAAACCTATTGTGTTCATGATAAAATAGTAGTTCTGACATTGGGCACACACCAGAGGAGAGAAAAATCAGCAAGGCACTTCCCCATCCTGCCACATCACAGTTGGCTCCTCTTCCTGCATGCACAGCCAGAACTAGCCAAAGTGAAAGATGTCATGAGTCAGGCAAGCAAAGGAAGTCAGACAAGACCTGGTGGAAGAGAAGCTCCACTCTGCTCCAGGGTTTGGATAAAATGCTGAGCACAGGCATAGGGAAGATGTAGAATTAGAAGGGGGAAAAAAAAACTTTTCAGAAAACAACTCTGGGGAGACAAGGTTGACTGAACTGTGCCCCTATGCTAGACCACTGATGAAACAGGTGCTGATTGGACATGCAAAATGAGAACTGTTAGCATTACCAGCCCACAAAAAAGGTAAAAGGGTTAATCTAAAACAGTTAAATTCCTGAAAAATATATTACTGGCCCTGAGGCCAACCCCTGGTTGGCTTGTTATGGTTCTGGGAAAATCCATATCCCATACTTGAGTCTTTTATGGGTTATATTTACTAGACTATTTGGAAGAAATGGACTTTGTGCTTTATCTCTGTATTGATCATGAGATAACCACAAAGCACAAAATTAAGTCACTTCTTTCTGTTTTTATTATTGAAGTGTAGTTTACATAAAGTACAATTTATTCTTTTTAGTATATGAGTTTGGACAAATGGCAACAGTTATATAACCATAACCTCTTCCTCTCACAACCAGTTCCTCAAAACCATTCTGATCTGTTTTTCTCCCCCTAGGGTTTTGCCCTTTCCAGAATATTACATTAATGGAATCATATCATATGTATCTTTCTGAGTCTAAGTTTTTGAACTTAGAAAATGCACTTGAAATTCACCTATGTTGTTCTATGTATTAGTAGTTTATTGCATTATATTGCTGAGTAGTAGTACATTATGTTCATATGTACACATACCACTGTTTGTTTATTCATTTACCATTTGGAGGCCAGTTAGGTGGCTTCATGTTTGGGGAGATTATAAGTAAACCTGATTTAAACATCTGCGTGGAGATATTTGTGTGAATGTAAGTTTTTATTTTTCTCAAATACCCAGGAGTGGTATTGCTAGAGCATATAGTAAATGTGTATTTAACTTTATAAAAAATTGCAAACCTATTTGTGAAAGTGGCTGTAGTATTTTGCATTTCCACCAGTAATGTGTGTTGCTCAACAATTTTGCCAGCACGTGGTTATAGTATTTTTTAAAATAGCCATTCTAATAGGTGTGCAGTGATATCACATTTCAGTTTTAATCTGTACCTTCCTAAAGAGTAATCACATTGAACCCTGGCTGGTTTGGTTCAGTGGTTAGAGCGTCGGCCTGCGGTCCAGAGAGACCCAGGTTTGGTTCCCGCTAAGGGCATGTACCTCGGTTGCAGTTTGTCCCCGACCCTGGTTGGTCATGCAGGTGGCAACCACTCGATGTGTCCCTTTCACGTCCATGTTTCTCTCTCTCTCTCGATCTTCCTCTTTCTCCTTCCCACTCTATCTGAACAAAAAATGGAAAAAAATGTCCTCCGGTGAGGATAAAAAAAAAAGTAGTCACATTGAGTTCATGCACTTATTATCTACTTATGTATCTTTTTTGGTAAACTGCCCGAAAAACTTTTGCCAGTTTTTAAAATGATGCTTGTTTCTTTTATTATTCTGAATATATGATAAGTGTTTTGCAAATATTTTTCCCAGTCTGTAGCTTGTCTTTTCATTATTTTCATATGTCTCTTAAAGAGCAGTGGTTTTTAATTTTGATGAAGTCAAGCTAATTTATTCTTTATAGATTGTGCTTTGTGTGCCCTACCTAAAAAAAAATTGCTTACACCAAGGTGGCAAAATTTTATATTATGTTGCCATTTAGTGGTTTTATAGTTTTAGCTTTTAGATTTAGGTCTATCATCCACTTCAATTTTACTTTCGTATACACTGAGAGGTATGGATTGTGTTTCTATTTGTTTTCAAATGGATATTGAATTGATTTAGCACTAAATTTTGGCGTGAGTCTGGAAGATGGAAGGTGAGAGGAAATAAAGGCCAGTCAAAGGATAGGAGGAAGAAGTTAGAGTACAGTGAAGATATTCTAACTATTTAATCTTAGTGCAATGGGGGAAACAGGGAAGTAAATGTGCATTTTTATGGAGGCAACATTTGCTATCTTATTTTTGAATACATAGTAAAGAAATATCTATATTAGAAGAAATAAAAAATAGCAAACATCAATACAAAATATTAAATATAAAATGAGATGCAAAACACAAAATCAAGCATATGAGTCTATTCATTATATTTGTTTTTTTCATTAATTAGTTTTTGTTACAGCTGTTTCTCCTTTTTCCCCCACTGATTCCCCCACTCCCTCCCTCCCCGCCCTGTCCCCAGCTTTGTTGTCCATATCCATTATTCATGCATACATGCATATAAGTTCTGTGGTTTATCTATCCCCCAACACACCCTCTTCTGGGGATTGTCAGTCTGTACCACACTTCCACGTCTCTGGGACTACCCCATTCCTCAGACTGTTATGTTCATTATATTCCACAAATAAGTGAGATCATATGATACTTGTCTTTCTCTGTTTGGCTTGTTTCACTTAGGATGATACTTTCCAGGTCCCTCCATGTAGTCTCAAAGGATAAGAGGTCTTTCTTTCTTACAGCTGCGTTGTACTCCATTGTGTATATGTACCACTGCTTTTTTATCCATTCATCTACTGATGGACACTTGGGCTGTTTCCAGATCTTAGCTATTGTAAATAGTGCTGCTATGAACATGGGGGTACATATCTTCTTTCTGATTGGTGTTTCAGGCTACTTAGGGTATATTCCTAGAAGCGTGATCACTGTGTCAAATGAAAGTTCAATTTTTAATTTTTTGAGGTAACACCATAGTGTTTTCCATAGTGGCTGCACCAGTCTGCATTCCCACCAGCAGTGTACTAGAGTCCCCTTTTCTCCACACCCTCACCAACACTTGTTGTTTGATGATTTGTTGATGGCGGCCATTCTGACAGGTATGAGGTGATACCTCATAGTTGTTTTAATTTGCATCTCTCTGATGATTAGTGATGATGAGCATTTCTTCATATGTCTCTTAGCCATTTGTATGTCTTATTTGGAAAAGTGTCTATATAGTTCCTCTGCCCATTTTTCAATTGGGTTCTTTGTCTTCCTTTTGTTGAGTTGTATGAGCACTCTCTATATATATTGGAAATTAACCCCTTATCTGATATATCCTTGGCAATTATGCTCTCCCATACAGTGGGTAGCCTTTCTGTTTTGATGATTGTATCTTTCGCTGTGCAGAAGCTTTTGAGGTTGATGCAGTCCCATGTGTTCATTTTCTCCTTTATTTCTATTACCTTAGGAGACGTAACAGTGAAAATTCTTCTGCGTATGATGTCTGAAATTTTGTTGCCTACAGTTTCTTCTAGGATTTTTATGGATTCATGAGTCACATTTAAGTCTTTTATCCATTTTGAGTTTATTCTTGTGTAGGGTGTAAGTTGATGGTCTAGTTTCATTTTTCTGCATGTAGCTGTCCAATTTTCCCAGCACCATATATTAAAGAGGCTGTCCTTATTCCACTGTATGCTCTTGCCACCTTTATCAAATATTAATTGAGCATTTTGCCTTGGGTCCATTTTGGGGTTTCCTATTCTATTCCACGGGTCTACATGCCTGTTCTTGTGCCAGAACCAAGCTGTTTTGATACAGTGGCTTTGTAGTATAGCCTGAAACCTTGTGATATGATCGCTCCAATTTTGTTCTTCCTTTTCAAGATTGCTGTGGCTATTCGAGGTCTTTTTTGGTTCCATATGAACTTTTGAAGTAATTGTTCTAATTCTGTGAAGTATGCCATTTGTATTTTGATGGGGATTGCTTTGAATCTATAGGTTGCTTTGGGTAGTATGGACATTTAAATGATGTTAATTCTTCCAATCCATGAACAGGGTATGTGCTTCCACTTTTTTATATCTTCCTCTATTTCTTTTTTCAATGACCTGTAGTTTTCTGCGAATAGGTCCTTTATTTCTTTGGTTAAGTTTATTCCTAGGTATCTTAATTTTTTTGCCGCAATGGTAAATGGGATTGTTTTCTTAGTTTCTCTTTCTGTGAGTTCATCATTGGTGTATAAGAATGCCATTGATGTCTTGATGTTAATTTTGTATCATGTTACTTTTCCAAATTCAATTATTAAGTCTAGTAAATTTTTGGTGGAGTCTATGGGATATTCTACGTATAGTATCATGTCATCGGCAAATAATGATAGTTTCACTTCCTCCTTTCCCATTTGGATACCTTTTACTTTTTCTTCCTGTCTGATTGCTGTGGCTAAGACTTCCAGTACTATGTTAAATAAGAGTGGGCATCCTTGCTTTGTTCCTGTTCTTAAGGAAAATGCTTTTACTTTTTACCCATTGAGTATAATGTTGACTGTAGGTCTTTCATATATGACCTTTATTTTGTCAAGATGTGATCCCTCTATTCACACATTGCTGAGTGTTTTTATCAGAAATGGATGCTGGATTTTGTCAAAGGCTTTTTCGGCATCTATCGATATGATCATGTGGTTTTTATAATTCATTTTATTTATGTGGGGTATCACGTTTATTGATTTGCAAATATTGTACCAGGCTTGCATCCCTGGGATGAATCCCACTTGGGCACAGTGGATAATTTTTTTGGTGTATTGCTGGATCCAATTTGCTAGTATTTTGTTCAGGATATTGGCGTCTACGTTCATCAGGGATAATGGCCTGTAGTTTTCTTTCTTCGTAGTGTCTTTTTCTGGTTTTGGAATTAGAATTATGCTGGCTTCATAAAACGAGTTTGGAAGTCTTCCTTCTTCTTGAACTTTTTGAAATAGTTTGAGGAGAATGGGTGTTAGTTCTTCTGTGAATGTTCGTTAAAACTCCCCCGTGAAGCCATCCAGGCCTGGGCTTTTGTTTGCTGGGAGAGTTTGATTACATGTTCAATTTCTTCTATTGTTATTGGTCTGTTCAAGTTTTCTATCTCTTCCTGGTCCAGTTTTGGGAGACTATGTGTTTCTAGAAATTTGTCCATTTCGCTTAGATTGTCGAATTCGTTGCCATATAATTGTTCACAGTAGTTGTTAACAATCTTTTGTATTTCGGTGGTGTCAGTTGTAACCTCTCCTCTTTCATTTCTGATTCTGTGTATTTGGGTTCTCTCTCTTTGTTTCTTGGTGAGTCTTGCTAAGGGTCCATCAATCTTGTTGATCTTTTCGAAAAACCAGCTCTTTGTTTTATTGTACCTTGGAATTGTTTTTTTGGACTCTATGTCATTTATTTCTGCTCTGATCTTTACTATTTCCTTCCTTCTACTTGCTTTGGGTTGTCTTTTTGTGTGCTCTCTAGTTCTTTAAGTGTGAGGTTAGATAGTCTACTAGAGATTTTTCTTGTTTTTTGAGGTAGGCCTGTAGTGCTATGAACTTCCCACTGCTTTTACTGCATCCCACAGATTTTGTGTTATTGTGTGTTCATTTTCATTGTTTTCCAGGAAGTTTTTAAAATCTTCCTTGATCTCCTCGGTAACCCATTCATTGTTTAATACCATGCTATTTAGCTTCCATGTGTTCAAATGTCTTTGTATGTTCTTGTTGCAGTTGATTTCTAGTTTTATCCCATTCTGATCTGAGAAGATGCTTGATATGATTTCAGTCATCTTGACCTTGTAGAGACTTAGTTTGTGCCCTAACATGTGGTCTATCTTTGCGAATATGCCATGTGCACTTGAGAAGAATGTGAATTCTGTAGTTTTGGGGAGTATTTCTCTGTAGATATCTACTAATCCATTTGGTCTAGTGCTTCATTCAGAGTCTCTGTTTCCTTGCTAATTTTTTGTCTAGAGGATCTATCCAGTGATGTCAGCAGGGTGTTGAAGTCCCCTGCTATGATTGTATAGCTATTGATTTCTCCTTTGAAGTCCTCCAGAAGATTTTTAATATATTTTGGTGCTCCTATATTAGGTGCACATATGTTTATCAATGTTATATCTTCCTGTTGGATAGATCCTTTCAATATTATGTAGTGGCCTTCTTTGTCTCTAGTTGTGGCCTTCATTTTGAAATCTATTTTATCAGATATGAGTATTGCTACCCAAGCTTTTTTTTCCTCTCCGTTTGCTTGGAAGATTTTATTCCATCCCTTCACTTTCAACCTATGTGAGTCTTTTGTAGAGAAGTGGGTCTCTTGTAAACAACATGTAGATTAGTCCCTCTTTCTTATCCAATCAGCTACTCTGTGTCTTTTTATGGGAGCATTCAATCAATTTACATTTAAGGTGATTATTGATATGTACTTATTTATTGCCATTTTTGTTTAGTGTGGTTCTATTTCTCTACCCATTTCTCCTGCTAATTACAGCAGTCCTTTTAACATTTCTTGCAGTGCTGTTTTGGTGCTAATGTATTCCCGTAGCCTTTTTTTTTCTGAGAATCTCTTTATTTGACCTTCTATTTTGAATGATAGCCTTGCTGGGAAGAGTAGTCTTGGATCCAGATCCTTGTTTTTCATGACCTTGATTACTTCATGCCATTCCCTCCTGGCCTGTAGTGTTTCTTATGAGAAGTCAGCTGAGGGCTTTATGGGGTTTCCTTTGTAGGTAACCTGTTTCTTATCTCTTGCTGCTTTTAGGATTCTTTCTTTGTCTTTAATTTTTGGCTGTTTGATTACTATGTGTCTTGGTGTGGGCCTGTTTGGGTTCTTCTTACTTGGGACTCTCTGTGCTTCTTGAACTTGAATGCCTTCTTCCTTCACCCAATTAGGGAAGTTTTCTCTCACTATTTCTTTGAATATATTCTCTAACCCTTGATCATTTTCTTCTTTGGGGACTCCTATGATGCGAATATTATTACATTTCTAATTGTCCCACAGTTCTCTTAAGCTGTCTTCCTGTTTTTTAATTGTTTTTTTTCCTTTTTGTTTTCTGAATGGTTGATTTTTTGTACCCTCTCTTCTAATTCACTGATCCGGTCCTCAGCTTCCTCTACTCTGCTTTTTCAACCTTCCAATGTGTTTTTCATCTGTGATTTGTCATTCTTCATTTTTTCTTGGTGGCTTTTAATTTTCAACTGGTTGATTTTTAACATTTCTATGTCTTTACTCATGGTGCTCATGTCCCTACACATGCTGTTGAGCTTCCTCAAAATCATGGCTCTGAATTCTAGTTCTGATAACTTGCTTAACTTCACCTCATTTATCTCATCTTCAGAAGAGGTCTCTTGTTCTTTCATTTGGCTTTTGTTTCTATTTTTCACTATTTTGGCTATCACAGTGGGCTTTGGAGTCTGCCAAATCTTCCCTGTGTGTGTTGGTGTTCTTCTGTTTGTGGCTCCGTTTCTTGGGTTTGGATGAGGCAGGGAGGACCCACTTTAAACACCACAGTCAAGTCTTAACTTTTCTGGTTAGAGTTGCTAGCCCAGGGAGTGGTAGTTATCCTCTAGCTTTTTTGCCTGGAGGCTATTGGTAGAGGTCACCTGAAGAACCTTGGTTTTGAGTTGACTGATAAACTCCCTCAGGTGCTCAGTATAAGTGGATTTCCTGATGGTGTTGCAGATACTGGTTGTTAATTGGCCACAATTAGCATTTCAATGTCCACCAGGTGGGGTTGAAACTCCGAAGGAGGGGCCGCCACCTCTCCCCAGGGCCCTTGGAAGAAGATGACCACAGTCCTGCATGGCTGCACTCAGCACAAGCTCTGAGCACCCTCCAAATCCTGAGTGTCCTCACACAGTTCCAGTCCAGTCTTCCTTCCCTCTGCCAGAGCCCAAGGTGAGTGGTTGCTGCCAATTTAACCTTTGTCCAGGCTCTGCACCGTGGAGCCACCTGGGACTTTAACCCAAGGGCGCTGCTCCCAGCTAAGGGCTTCTGAGGTTGGGCACCAGCCCAGGGCATGTGACCAAGTTGAGGCGGCCGCAGCACCCAGTTGAGGCAGCTGCTGGTCCCAGCCGAGGCCACAGGACCCAGCCGAGGACGCGGCTTCCATCAGAGGCCGCTGGCCCCAGCCGTGGTCGCAGGATTCAGCCGAGGTTGCCGGACCCAGCTGAAGTCTCCGGACCCAGCTGAGGTCGCCGGACCCAGCCGAGGCGGCAGCAGCTTCCAGCTGAGACTGCTGGACTCAGTTGAGGGTGTAGCACCCTGTCAAGTTCGCAGGACCCCGCCACGGTGGCCACTGGTCTCAGCCGAGGCCACATAATCCAGCCGAAGGCGCAGCTTCCAGCCTAGTCCCCTGGACCCAGCTGAGTCCGCTGGTCCCAGCCCAGGCCACTGCAGATCGTGGGTTCCCAGCTCCCTCTCGCATCCTCACAAGCCTACCAGGATTGAGTCAGTGTCACTGATTATGTGGTCCTTCAAGCTGCCTTTCGGTTGCCCCTTCCTGATGATTTGTCTTTATTTTTGTTGTAAATCCAGTTTGGTCTTGGGAGATGGTTTGTGTAGCTTCCATTCTCTCCGCCACCATTTTCCTGTTCATTATATTTGAATGAGCTGATTTCTTCCATTAAAATATAGACTGTTAAATCAAGTAAAAATATCCTTAAATAAAGTGAGAAAAAGGATTGGAAATAGAAGATGGGCAAAAAAAGATCAGGCAAATACAGATAAAAAAGAATGCAGGAAGAATTTAAAGTTAATAGCACCAAAGAAGACAAAAAAGGACTTATGTGATTAAAAGAGGCAAGACTATAATAAACATAAACCTATATGCAATAAACAACAGAGCAGCTAATTACATAAAGTAGGGGTGGGCACTGATCTACAAATAGAAACGATTGGGTGGGGGTTCCAGACAAGCTTTTTAAAGAAGGCTGACTCTTAAACCTTCCCTTTCCCTCTTTTTCTCCCAAGAATGTTGGATGTGATGGCTGAAACTGTGTCAGCCATCTTTTTGGCATTAAACAACTTCAAGGATGGAAGGTAGAACTCAAAAATGCAAAGTAGAAAGATAAAAGGAACCCAGCACTTTGGTACATTAATAATATCATAGGGCTGCCAGTTCTGGGCTATCTATTGCAAAATTTGCATTTGTTTGTGTGAGAAAGAGAATAAACTTTTATCAGGTTTCAGTTATGGTTGTATTATTTCTTTTCCTAGTAGGTCACCACAATTCCTGTCTAATACATAGAGTATTTGAATAACAACAAATATACTTGGATTAATAGCTATGTGTATGTGTAGATTGGTAAGTGTACTATGTTGTGGGAAGTAATGGACGATTTAATACTATCAATCATGAGTAGGTCCAAAATGAAAGTTGAAACACAATTTTAAAAATAGTACCTTTAGCCCTGGCCGGTTTGGCTCAGCAGTTGGAGCATTGGCCTGCAATACAGAGAGACCGGGGTTCGGTTCCCGCTAAGGGCACATACCTCGGTTGCAGTTTGTCCCCGGCCCTGGTTGGTCGTGCGGGTGGCAGCCACTCGATGTGTCCCTTCACATCGATGTTTCTCTCTCTCTCTCCCTCCCGCTCTATCTGAACAAAAAATGGAAAAATGTCCTCAGGTGAGGATAAAAAAAAAAAATAGTACCTTTACAGATTATATTAACTGATCCAATTTAAATAAATTACGTAATAAATAACATAAAGATGACTCTTATATTCTTAGTTATTAAAAAACATATTTCTGAATAATCTCTGGGTCAAAGAAAAAGAGAAAAGTGAAAACTATTTAGAAGGCAATGGAAATAATTCATACTAAAATATATATTCTCAGAGGAAAATCTATGACCTTCAATATCCTCTATTTTTAAAAGAATGATGAAAAAATAAAAAAGTTAAGTATTCATCTAAAAAAACAAACAAACAAACAAACAACAACAACCAAAAAAAACACAGAACAATGAAAGAACCCAAAGGAACTAGGAAAAAGCAATTAAGAAAAATAAAAGCTAAATTTTATACATTAGCAAACAAAAATGGTAATAGGATAAAAATCCAAAAACTTATTTTAGAAAATAGCTATAAATTGATTAACCTTTGCTACTCTGATCAAGAAATAAAGGTAGAAAAAAAACAAACAAAAATCAATAAAATTCATAAGCAGAAATGAGATATAAATTCATGGGTAACATCTAGAGATCAAATTATGACATATTTTATACATGTGTTTGGCAGAAATTCTGAAAACATATAGGGATTGCTGATTTCTTTGTGATTTATGGTGATCAAAATTGACCAAAGTAGAATCGAAAGACTGGAAAAGATCAATTTCATAGGAGAAATTGGGAAGGTGATTTAAGATGTACCATGGTGCCCTAGCTGGTTTGGCTTAGGGGTAGGAGCATTGGCCTAAAGACCAAAGGGTCCTCTGTTTGATTCCCAGTCAAGAGCACATAACTGGGTTGCAGGTTGGATCCCTGGTTGGGGTCCTGTGGGAGGCAACCAATCGATGTGTCTCTCTCACATCAATGTTTGATGTCTCTCTCTTTCTCTCTCCCCCTCCTTCCCTCCCCCCCTTTAACTCTCTCTAAAAATCTATGAAAAAATATCCTTGGGTGAGGATCAACAACAACAGAAAAACCTGAAGATGTACCATGGTATAATCCACCAGAGAATATTGGATAAATATCATAAAAACAATTACAGAAGCATATAAGAGCTCAAAAGAATACAGAAGCAATTTTTAGGAAATAAACCAAATGTAGCTGAAGACCAGAGGGGTAAAATGGAGTTGGGGCTGAAGCTATCTGACATAGTTGTAGAATACAATGACCCTGTCAGGACAGGAGATAAGCCCATGGGACTGCAGAATTTGGACAGTTGAACTGAAACACCCACATAAAGTTGAGGAATTCTAAAATAAAAGTAAACTAGAAAAATTTTGTCTTCCAGGAAATGGAGAGAAGAAGAAAACCTGTTTGTTTCATCCCGGGCTCTGGATGGTGCATCCACCTGTGCAACTCTTCCCTCTTCCATCTTCAAGCCTTCCCCCAGAGGTAACTATTGTCCTGAATTTTGTTTTTGTTTTTATTTTAAAAATTTTTTTTAATCCACACCTGAGGACATTTTTCCCTTTTTTGTTCAGATAGAATGGGAGGAAGAGAGAGAAACATTGATGTGAAAGGGACACATCGAGTGGCTGCCATCTGCACAACCAACCAGGGTCAGGGACAAACTGCAACCAAGGTACGTGCCCTTAGCGGGAACTGAACCCGGGTCTCTCTGGACCTCAGGGCAACGCTCTAACCACTGAACCAAACTGGCCAGGGTTTGTGTTTGTTTTTACATAAAGCTCTGCTTATTTTGACTGGGCAGGAGTAGAGCCCCACCACCAACAGGCATTAGCAGCCCAGACTGGCAGCTGAAACAATCCCCAGTGGCATCAGCAAAGACTGATCAAGAGTGGTGCCCAAGACCAAGCAGCAGGGCTAGGGCAGCTGAGACCTGCTCCTGACAACTGCAGCAGTGGAGTTGGAGTCGAGCCCCTCCCCAGAGCAGCAGCAAAATCCAAGGTGCGGAGCATCCTCATCCCCCAACAGTAGTAAGGATTGGAACCTGAGAGGCCCTCCTTGCAGCAGCAGCAGCAGCTGTGCAAACTGGGAGCTGACACTGGCCCTCAGCAGCGACTGATCAGGAGCTGAGCCACACCAGGCAGCAGGGTTCCCCAACAGCACAACAGCAGGACTCACACACCCCAGCAGCAAATTAGAGGGACCCACAAACCCCAGAAATGCACCAGTGGAAGCCACAAACCCCAGCAGGACACCAGCTGGACCCACACACCCCAGCAGTGTAACAGAGGGACCCACGAACCCCAGCAACGTGCCAGTGGAACCCACACATCTTAACAGTGTACTAATGGAACCACAAACACCCCAGCAACATACCAGCGGGTTCCACACACCCCAGCAGGGCACAAGATGAACCCACACACCCAGGCAACAGCAGCACATATTGGCAGCTAAGACCGTCCCCAGCAGCATCAGCACATGCCAATCAAGAGTGGTGCCCCAGCCCAAGAAGCGGCAAGTCTCAGGGAGCTGAGAACTGCACAACAGACCAATTCCAGCTGCCAGGTGTCAACCCTCCAGGACCCACAAAGACAAGAGGTACCATACACCAAAACAGGTTGGGAGGCACAGCAGCCTTAATTAATACACACTGACCTGCTTACACATTCCAACATCCCTCACCAGGCTTAGAACTACCAGACTGCTAAAATGGTGAGACAAAGAAACAACACTGAAATGGAAAAAAAAAAAAAAAAAAAGAGGATTCACCAGAAAAGAAACTACAGGAACTAGAAGAAAGCAACTTGTCAGATAAGAAATTCAACACAATTATAAGGGTGCTCAAACAATTTGGTGAGAACTATAAGCAACTTAATAAGAATTATGAAGAGCTCACTGGGAACTAATTCAGCTTATAAAAAAGGTAGAAACTACACATAAAGAGGTAGAGACTATACATAAAAATCAAGAGGAAATAAAGAATGACATGGCTGATATGAAAAATACATTAGAAGCAGTGAATAGTAGATTAGAAGAAGCTGAAGACCGAATAAGCAACTTGGAAGACAAGGCAGAGAAAAACACCCAAAAAGAGCAGTAAATGGAAAAAAACGTTTAAAAAGCAGGAGGAGAGTTTAAGGGAGCTGTGGGATAATACAAAATGTAACAACATTTGCATTATAGGGGTACCAAAAGAAGAAACATCAGAAAAAGGAATAGAGAACCTGTTTGAAAAAAAATTGGCAGAAAACTTTCTTAAACTCGTGAAGGAAAAAGTCACAGAAGTCCAGGAAACACAGAAAGTCCCAAGCAAGATGAAATGAAAAAGACCCACAGCTAGACACATCATAATAAAAATAGCAAATATTAAAGACAAAGAGACAGCAAAAACTGAGCAGGAGTTGAGCCCCACAGGGCAGCAGCACTCCCCAGCCACCAGCTGCGGGACCTGGACCTCGACAGAGACCTGTGCAGCCCAGCAGCTTACAAGTGCAGTGGGAAGCCTGAACCTGAGACAGACTGGTGTGATCCAGCTGCCCACAGGTTGTGCAGGGTGCTGGGGCACCAGAGAAGCCTGTGTGAACCACCAGCCCACAACAGTGGTGAATAACCAGAGCCCGAGAAGGACTGGTGCAATCCAGCTGACTGCCCACAGGACATGCAAGGGGGCAGGGACATCAGAGAGGCCTGTGCGACCCAGCAGGGACTGTGCCATCCAGTTACCCGCGAGACCTGCGAGGTGCTGATGCACAAGAAAGGCCTGCAGGACCCAGCAGCCCATAATATAGGCATAGACCCAGGTCCCCAAAGGTACTGTGTAATTCAGTTATCCGCATGACCTGCAGAGTGCAGGGGCACTAGAGAGGCCTGTGCAACCCAGCTGTGCACAAGAGAGGCATAGAGGATCTGAAAATGGAGGAGGAGTGAATGGAAGCTACACAGAGGATCTCCCAGGACAAAACGGGAATTACAAATAAAATAAAGACAAATCCTCTAAAAAAAAAAGCAACAGAAAAGCAGCATGACAGGACCACATAACCAGGAACACTGGTAAGATATGTGGAGGCGTAAGAGGGTGGTGGGCTGAGAGCCCATGGACAGCAGTAGAATTAGATGTGAGCAGCACCCTTGGGGAATAATAGACCAAGCCTATTCCACAGCGCAGAGAGCTGGGACAGAGCACTAAAATAGCCAAAGTCACTCACCTGGGGGCTATAGCAGAGGAGGGCAGACTGGGCTTGAACTCAGTGGGGACAATCGGGATTTGGAGGGTGCTCAGAGTTTTTACTGAGTAGCAGCCACAAAGGACAGTGGCCAGTGTCCTGCTTCCCCTACCTGTGGGGAAAAGCAGCAGCTCCCCCCCTCCCCCCGGAGATAAAGCCTTTCCCAGGTGAAACAAAGAAATGCAAATTGAGGCTTATTAAAAACAACCATTGATTCCACCCTCTGAAAATCCTCTTATGCAGAACACCAGGGCTACATT
This sequence comes from Molossus molossus, assembly GCF_014108415.1. Classification (NCBI taxonomy): domain Eukaryota; kingdom Metazoa; phylum Chordata; class Mammalia; order Chiroptera; family Molossidae; genus Molossus; species Molossus molossus. The sequence goes on along the minus strand of NW_023425355.1, from coordinate 85,539,560 downwards.
CCAAGGCAATGAGTAACTGAGACTACTAGCCACCAGGAAAAAGCTAAAGGATAACTGAACCTTACCCGGGCTTGAAAATCTACCCAGGAAAGTAAGATTTGACAGTGGTGTTTCTCGTGGGCTCACCCAGACTCATCCAAACCCAGTAGAGGGAGCCACAAACAGCAGAACACCAACACCAACAGGAAAATTTGGCGACCTCCAAAACCCACTGAGATAGCCAAAATGGTGAAACAAAGAAACAAATCCCAAATGAAAGAACAAGAGAAATCTACCAAATATGAGATAAATGAAATACGGCTAAACTAATTATCAGAGTTATAGTTCAGAGCCATGATCTTGAGGAAGCTCAACAGCATGAATAAGGACATCAGTACCATGAGTGAAGATATAGAAACATTGAAAACCAACCAAGTGGAAATGAAGAATGACATAGCAGAAATGAAGAACACATTGGAAGGACTAACTACCAGAGTACAGAAAGCTGAGGACCAGATCAGTAAATTAGAAGGCAGGGTAGAAAAAATCAACCAACCAGAAAACCAAAAGGAAAAAACAATTAAAAAAGAGGAAGACAGCTTAAGAGAACTGTGGGACAACTGGAAACGTAATAACATTTGCATCATAGGAGTCCCCAAAGAGGAATAAAATGGACAAGGGTTAGAGAATATATTTGAAGAACTAGTGACAGAAAACTTTTCTAACATGGTGAAGGAAGAAGGCATTCAAGTTCAAGCAGCACAGAGAGCCCAAAGTGAGAAAAACCCAAGACACATAGTAATTAAAATGCCAAATATTAAAGGCAAAGAGAGAATCCTAAAGGCAGCAAGAGATAAGCAACAGGTTACCTACAAAGGAATCCCCATAAGGCTCTCAGCTGACTTCTCAACAGAAATACTACAGGCCAGAAGGGAGTGGCATGAAGTAATCAAGGTCATGAAAAACAAGGATCTGAATCCAAGGCTACTCTATCCAGCAAGGCTATCATTCAAAATGGAAGGTCAAATAATGAGCTTCCCAGACAAAGAAAAAGGCTAAGGGAATATATTAACATCAAACCAGCACTGAAAGATATGCAAAAAGGACTGCTATGAGTGAGGGAAGAAATAGGAAGAAACATATAACCACACTAAACAAAAATGGCAATAAAGAAGTACATATCAATTATCACCTTAAATATGAATGGTCTGAATGCTCTGAATAAAAGACACACGGTAGCTGACAGCATAAGAAAGCATGACTAACATATATGTTGTTTAAAAGAGACCAACCTCACAACAAAAGACTCACATAGGTTGAAAGTGAAGAGATGGAAAAAAATCTTTCACACACACCAAAAGCCAAAAAATAAAAATAAAAAAAGGCTGGGTAGCAATACTCATATCTCATAAAGTAGATTTCAAAATGAAGACTGTACAAGAGACAAAAAATGCCACAACATAATATTGAAAGGATCTATCCAACAGGAAGATATATCCTTAGTAAACATATATGGGCCCAATATAGGAGCACAAACACATATTTAAAATCCTGTGGAGCATATCAAAGGAGAAATCAACAGCAATACAATCATAGCAGGGCATTTCAACACCCCACTGTCATCACTGGATAGATCTTCTAGATAAAAATTTAACAATAAAAAACCAACTCTAACTAAAGTGCTAGATCAAATGGATTTCATAGATATATAAAGAGAATTACACCCCAAAACTGTAGAATTCACAGTAATCACAAGTGCACATGGGACATTCTCAAAGATAGATCACATGTTAGGGCACAAACTAAGTCTCTACAAGTTCAAGAAGATTGAAATCTTATCAAGAATCTTTTCAAATCACAATGCCATGCAACTAGAAATCAATTGCAACAAGAACATGCAACGAATGGGTTACCATGGAGATCAAGGAAGAAATTAAAAACTTCCTGGAAACCAATGAAAATGAACCCACAACAACACAAATCTATGGGATACAGGGAAAGCAGTCCTGAGAGGGAAGTTCATAGCACTACAGGCCTAACTCAAGAAATAAGAAAAATCTCTAATAGACTATCTAACCTCACAACTTAAAGAACTAGAAAGCAAACAATAATAAAACCCCAGAGCAAACAGAAGGAAGAAAATAGTAAAGATCAGAGCAAAAATAAATGACATGAAGACCAAATAAAACAATTCAAAGGATTGTTGAAACAAAAAGCTGGTTCTCTAAAAAGATAAACAAGACTGATGGACCTTTAGCTTGACTCAACAAGAAACAAAGAGCGAGAACTGAAATACACAAAATCAGAAATGAAAGAGGAGAAATAATAACTGACATTACAGAAATACAAAAAAAAATTGTTAACAAATATTATAAGCAATTAAACGGCAACAAATTCGACAATCTAAGTGAAATGGACAAATTTATAGAAACACATATTCTTCCGAAACTGGACCGGGAAGAGTTAAAAACTTGAACAGACCAATAACAACAAACAAAATTTAAGATATAATCAAGACTCTCCCAGCAAAGAGAAGCCCAGGCCAGGATGGCTTCATGGGGAAATTTTACCAAATATTCAAAGAAGAACAAATACCCATTCTTCTCAAACTATTTCAAAAAATTCAAAAAGACGGAAGATTTTAAAACACGTTTTATGAGGCCAGCATAATTCTAATTCCAAAACCAGAAAAAGATACTACAAAGAAAGAAAACTACAGGCCAATATCCCAGATAAACATAGATGCCAAAATCCTGAACAAAATACTAGCAAATCAAATCCAGCAAATCATCAAAAAAAAAAAATTATTCACCATGACCAAGTCAGATTCATCCCAGAGATGCAAGTTTGGTACAATATTCACAAATCAATATATGTAATACACCACATAAACAAAATGAAAAATAAAAATTATACGATTCTATCTATAGATGCTGAAAAAGCATTTAACAAATTCCAGCATCAATTTCCGATAAAAATGCTCAGCAATCTGGGAGTAAGAGGATCATATCTCGACATAATAAAGACCATATATGAAAGACCTACAGCCAACATCATACTCAATGGGCAAAAATTAATAGTATTTCCCTTAAGAACAGGAACAAGACAAGGATGCCCACTTTTGCCACTCTTATTAACATAATACTGGAAGTCTTAGCCATGGCAATCAGACAGAAAGAAAAAATAACAGGTATCCAAATTGGAAAGGGAGATGTGAAACTGTCATTATTCACAGATGACATTATATTATACATAGAAAACCCCAAGGACTTCATCAAAAATTTACTAGTTTTAATAAATGAATTTGGAATAGTAGCAGGATACAAAATTAATGTCAAGTAATTGATGGCATTCTTATATACCAATGATAAACTCACAGAAAAAGAAACTAAAAAAAATCCCATGTACCATTGTGGCAAAAAAATTGAGATAACTAGGAATATACTTAACTAAAGAAAAAAAGGACCTATTCACAGAAAACTACAGATCATTGAAAAAATAAATAGAGGAAAATATAAAAAAGTGGAAGCACATACCTTGTTCATGGATTGGAAGAATTAACATCATTAAAATGTCCATACTACCCAAAGCACTTTATAGATTCAATGCAATCCTCATCAAAATACCAATGACATACTTCACAGAACTAGAACAAGTTCTTCAAAACTTCATATGGAATCAAGAATGACCTCGAATAGCCACTGCAATCTTGAAAAAAAAAAAAAAAAAAGCACAAAGTTGGAGGGATCACATTACTGCATTTCAGGTTAGACTACAAAGCCACTCTAACCAAAACAGCCTCGTACTGGCAGAAGAACAGGGAGATAGATCAATGGAACAGAATAGAGAACCCAGAAATGGACCCAAGGCAATATGCTCAAATTATATTTGACAAAGTTTGCAAGAGCATACAATGGAGTAAAGACAGCCTCTTTAATAAATGGTGTTGAGGAAATTGGACAGCTACAGGAAAAAAATGAAACTAGACCATCAACTTTCACATTACACAAGAATAAACTCAAAATAGATAAAAGACTTAAATGTGACTCATTAATCAATAACATTACTAGAAGGAAATGTAGGCAACAAAATTTCAGACATCATACGCAGCAGGATATTCACTGATATATTACCTAATGCAACAGAAACATAAAAGAAAATAAACACATGAGCCTACATCAAACTCAAAAGCTTCTGTACAGCAAAGGATACAATCATCAAAATCAAAAGGCAACCCACTATATGGGAGAGCATAATTCCCAATGATATATCAGATAAGGATTTAATTTCCAAAATATAGAGTGCTTATACAACTCAACAAAAGAAAGACAAAGAACCCAATTAAAAAATGGGCAGGGGAACTAAATAGACACCTCTCCAAATAGGACATACAAATGTTTAGGAGACATATGAAGAATTGCTCAACATCACTAATCATCAGAGAGATGTAAATTAAAACAACAATGAGGTATCACCTCACACCTGTCAGAATGGCCGGCATCAACAAATCATCAAACAACAAGTGTTGGCAAGGGTGTGGAGAAAAGTGGACTCTAGTACACTGCTGGTGGGAATGCAGACTGATGCAGCCACTATAGAAAACAATATGGTGTTACCTCAAAACCACAGAACTTATATGCATGTATGCATTAACAATGAACGTGGACAAGAAAGCTGGGGACAGGGCAGAGAGGGTCGGTGAGGGGGGAATCAGTGGGGGAAAAGGGAGAAACATATGTAAGAAAAATTAATTAATTAATTAATAAAAAAAGAAAGGAAAAAAATTTAAATTGAAATGCCATTTGACCCAGTGATCCCACTTTTAGGAATATACCCTAAGAAGCCTGAAACACCAATCATAAAGAATATATGTACGCCCATGTTTGTAGCAGCACTATTTACAATAGCTAAGATCTGAAAACAGCCTAAGTGTTTATCAGTAGACGAGTGGATTAAAAAGCTGTGGTACATATACACAATGGAGTACTATGCAGCTGTAAGTAAGAAAGACCTTTTATTTTTTAATACCACATGGAGGGACCTGGAAAGTATTATTCTAAGCAAAACAATCCAAACAGAGAAAGAGAAATATCACATGATCTCACTTATTTCTGGAATATAATGAACGAAACAAACTTATGAACAAAATTAACCCAGAGACATAGAAGTAGTATACAGACTGACAATCCTCATAAGGTGGGGGAGGGGATAAATCACAGAACTTATATGCATGTATGTATAATGGATGGACATAGACATCAAAGTTGGAGACAGGGTGGGAGAGGATGGGGAGGTGGATGTCGGTGTGGGATAAAAGGAGAAACATTTTTAACCAAAATAAATTGATAAAAAATAAAAAAATGCAATACTGAAGCAGTTTTGTGATTTGCTCCCGCCCCCACTCAGTATGGTGTTTATAAGATTCATTCATGTTGCAGCATGCAGTTACAGTGAATTCATTTTCTTTGCTCTGTATTTCATTGTCTGAATTTACCACCATTTGTCTATCTTTACCTGTTGTTGGACATTTGATTGTTTCCATTTTTATTTTTTGCTATTATAAACTGTGTAGGTATGATCATGATGCACATATGCAAGAATATGTATATTCTAGGTGTGGTTGCTGCTTCACAGTGTATGTGTATATTAAAGTTTATAAAATAGTGCCAAATTGTTTTCCAAAGTGTTTATACCTGTTTCTACTCCCACCAGTAGTTCCCAGTGACTTGCATTCTGATGAATATTTGATGTTATTATATTTCTTACTTATTGACCACCTAGTGGATATAAAATGATATCTAATAATGGTATAATATGTATTTTTCTGATAATGTATAGCACCGAACATCTTTTTACATGGTTACATGCCACTCATTTTTCTTCTGTGTAATGTCTGTTCATGTCTTTGGCCTAATTTTGTGGGTTTTTTTGGTCTTTTTATTGATTTGTAAGACTTCTTTATGTATTCTAGATATTATTTTGTCAGGCATATTTGTTTCATATACCCTCTTACAGTTTATCACTTATCTTCTCACTTTCTTTTTTGATGAACAGGAGTTAATTTTTTGAATCAAATTTTGTCATTGCTTCAAGCATCTAATTTAAGAATTACTTCTTTACTTTGAGTTTGCAAAGATAACCACCAATACTATGTTTTAAATGTTTTTTTAAAAAATTTTTTCTTACTTAAGTCTTAATGTACCAGAAACTGATTTTTGAGTATGTTACATGGTCGGATATGTAATTGTCCCAGCACATTGTTTGAATAGTCTATCCTATTTCTGTATTACCACTCCTAGCATATGTAATTTATATATATCCATATATCTATTTCTCCACACTTTATTCTATTTAATTTTTCAGTTCTTTATCCCTATATCAATGTCATATTAATGTTTCTTTATAATAACTTTTGGCATCTGATATGACAAAGACAAACTTTGGATATCCTAGAGCATATAAATTTTAGAGTACTCCCATTGAGTTCATTTTAAAAATATGTTGGGGTTTTAGTTGGAATTACAATGAATTATGGATCACTTGACCATGAACAAGGTATCCTTTCTATTTTTTAAGATTTACTTTAATATCTTGAGGATTTCAAGACACTGACAGTTGATTATTAAACAGGGCCTAGCGCTTCTAGGCCCTGTGTGATTGCACAAGTTGCAGTCCTGTCCATATTTTACCTTCTATATTATCATTACTACTTGTATTTAAATTCTGTCCAAGAGATACTATCAAAAGTTACTACAACTAGAAATAGAGCTTTATGCACAGTATTTAAAGTTACCAGGGTAACGAAAGGGAGAGAACTAGAAATAACAAAGATCAACAAGCAGGAAGATGAGAGAGGACCGGAAAGATCTTGTGGATTAAATGCTTCTTTCATATCAGGGATATTAGGGAATCAACAGATTCAAATCAATGAATATATGTCTAAGTATATTATCTGTGTTTCCAGTAAAAATGGATTGCTTTTGATAAGTATGCTTAGGATTGAGGAAGGGTGAAGTGGGAGAAGGTCTATAGCCTTTTTGTCCTAGGATTTTCTGTACCCTTTGGTTTGTTACCATTTACATTCATTACTTTGATAAAATAAAAATGGAGACAGGGAAAGTTGTTTTATGTTGTGATAAGCTAATATGCATGAAGTATCATGATTCATTCTTAGCTGTTTGTGGACAGAGTAAACTTGATTGTTCTTTGAATACGAATATAAAAAGTTTATTATGATTAATTAGACACATATATTTTCTTATTCTCATAAACTGGAAATTAATAACAATAAACTTTCCTTGTATTTTACATTCTTAAAAATGGTTTGTGTGGTGACAGAAATATTTGATTTTGGGTGGTGGGCATGCAATGCAATGTGCAGATCATATATGATAGAGATGTTCACTAGAAAACTATGTGACCCTGTTGACAATTTCACTCCATTAAATCTAATTAAAAATGGTTTGATCTGAGTAGATGTTTATGAAATAGAAGGAGACTTTATTAGGCAGCTGGTACTTCCAACTTTTATATTAAGTGTGGCTCTCTGTCAGACAGAATGTACTAAGATTTATTTCAGATTGATCATCTTATTTCCAGGAGGCATTTTTAAACCAGTTCTGAGTTATAGGCACTAGAGAGAGATGATTAAGATTGTGGGACTAGAGCTCTGAAGGTTCAGATCCTGGTTCCTCTACTTATTAGCTGTCAGGCCTCTAGCAAGTTGATTAATAAATCTATACCTCTGTTTTCTCCATTCTAAAATGCAAACAATTATAGTAATCATCACATAGAATTTTGTGACAATTCAATGATAAAATATGTAAAATACTTAGCAGTGTCTGATACAAAAAACAACTGTCCATTTCCTATAGATCAAAGGGAAAATGTGCCTTAAAATACCTTTCTTTTTGTCTAAGAAATGGTGACAAAAGCCAATAATTTCATGTTTTTTAACTTTTCTGAAAGTCAAATCCGAAGAATCATGGTTTGGTGGTTAGAATATTGTTTGATTTTTAACCTCCTTGAAAATTCTAGTTGACTGTATCGTCCATGGTGAATAACATAGATAAGCAAAATCAAATATTGGATCAAGTGTTTTGATGGCTCTAAATCCATTTAAACTGTCCTCAGATATATCTAGTAATACATGGTTTATTTGATTCTTCATTCTGGAAACAATATGACATTAAACTGCAAAGATAATGTTTACTGAGTTTGAAACTTTCTTTTCTCTGAGGAACTGCCATGGGGAAACACATTTCCCTGAGTTACTATTTGCATATACCAAGTTTAGAACACATCCATTTGGGAACTAGGCTCTATAGAATTATAATTATGCAATACCTCCATGTTCATAGCAGCACTATTTACAATAGTGAACAGCCTAAATGTCCATCAGTAGACAAATGGATAAAGAAGCTGTGGTACATATACACAATGGAGTTCTATGCAGCTGTAAGAAAGAAAGATCTCTTAACCTTTGAGATGACATGGAAGGACCTGCGAAGTATTATCCTAAGTGGAACAAGCCAAGCAGAAAAAGATTAATACCATATGATCTCACTTATTTGTGGAATATAATGAACATAACAGTCTGAGAACAGGGTAGTCCCAGAGCCATGGAAATGGGGTACAGACTGACAATTCCCAGAGAGGGAGTGGGGGGGGGGATATAAATCACAGAGCTTATATGCATGTATGCATGAACAATGGGTATGGACAACAAAGCTGGGGACAGGGTGGGGAGGGAAAGGGAGGGGGGAATCAGTGGGGGGAAAAGGAGAAACATCTGTAACAATGATTAATTAATTAAATTAATAAAATGAAATAAATCTTATTGAGAGAAAAATATTCTGCCTTGTAGTTTTGAAATTATGCTTATAATTAACAAAAAATTGAAGTCCTACTTAATGTTTCTTTTTCCTTGGCTTTTTTTTCTCTCTGCCTCATTTCTTCTTTTTCTTTCTTCCACCCTTCTGGAAAGGAAAATTAATATGTTCAGATTCCAAAAGGAAAACACCAAAGTGTAACCTCACATTAATCTGATTACGAACAGTGTTCGAAAATATTTTTTCTCTTTTGATTCTGAATATTTACCCTGCAGAAAATACATATATATGGACTATGAATAGTAAATTATGATGATTATAAAATAATATTTGGAAAATGAAAGAGAAACAGCAGATAAGAATTATAAATTTATTTTCATTGTATTTCCAGCTATCCCAATATCTTAGAGCTCACATTTAGACTATATGCCATTTCTAAAAATAATGGCAATGCTGTTATAAAATTACCTTTTACATACACATTAGTTAACTTTTGCATCACTAATGTTGAATTGCAAATAAAGTTTTATTGATAGGCCAGTAGAAACTATCTCTCTCTATTTTTTTAAGGAAAATATGGCAGCTGGCAGGACCGGAGGGAGGGTGAGTGTGTGAGAGAGTGTGAGTGGACACGAAGGTGGACGACCAAACCTGAGCAGTGCAGAGATGCAGAGCAGAAGGTTCCTATGCTGTGGACCAGAGCAGCTGGCTACCATGGTAAGCGGCCCTTCAGGGTACCTCTACCTGCACCGTGGAGAGGTCCCATCATTTTGGAAGATCCTGGGTCTTCCCTGGGAGGAGGCAGTGGGAACAGCTAGGGCCCTGCAACCTGAGCCCACAAACATCTGGCACCATCGGATTAGTGGACACTCTGTGTCAACACAGACCGGTGCACAGTAGTGGAGCTCCCAAGGTGCTGGTCGGGGAAGCCGCAGACAGCCCATAACCCAGCACCATCCCCCATACTAGCAGCCTGATCAGAGTCCAGATATACCCCCAGCAACAGAGGCTGGGGAGCAGACATCTATCCCCAGGCAACAGAAGCACAGACCACCAAATGAGACCCATCCCCAAAATCTACAGCAAAAGCTGAACAGTTGAGCCCCATGGGGAAGCAGCACTCCCCAGCCACCAGCAGCTGGACTTAAGGCTCCACAGAGACCTATGCTGTCAAATAGCTCACAAGTGCAGAAAGAAGCCAGAGCCAGAGAGAGGTTGGTTTAATCTAGCTGCCTGCCAACAAGACCTGCAGGGTGCCTGCGCACCAGAGAGGCCTGTGCGACACAGAAGGGACTGTGCAATCCAGTTACCCGTGGGACATGTGGGGTGCTGAAGCAACAGAGAAGCCTGTGAGACCCAGGCTTCTGTGTGATCCAGTTACCTGTGGGTCCTGTGGGGTGCTGAAGCACCAGAGACATCCCTGCTACCTAGCAGGGACTGTGCCATCCAATTACATGTGCGACCCAGCAGGGACAGCACCATCCAATTACACTTGTGACCTGTGGGGTGCTGACGCACCAGAGAGTCCTGTGCCACCCAGCAGGGACTGCATAATCTAGTTACCCACGGGGCCTGTGTGGTGCTGCAGCACCAGAGAGGACTGTGCAACTCATCAGGGACTGCACGATCTACTTACCCACAGGGACTGTGGGATGCTGAAGCACCAGAGAGGCCTGTGGGATTCAGCAGGGACTGTGCCATCCAGTTTCCCACAGGACCTGCTGAGTGCTGAAGCACCAGAGAGGCCTGTGCAACCCAGCAGCCCATAACATAGGCATAGAGCCTGGTCCCCAAAGGGAATGTGCCATCTAGTTAACTGCTGAACCTGCAGGGTGCAGGGGCAAGAGAAAGGACTGTGCAATGCAGCTGTGTGCAAGATAGGCTTAGAGGATGTGAAAAAGGAGGCGGAATGAATAGAAGCCATGCAGAAGATCTCCCAGAACCAAATAAGAATTACAACTAAAATAAAGACAAATCCTCAGGAAAAAAAGCAACAGAAAAGCAGCAGGACAGGGACATATAACCAGGGACACTGGTAGGATCTGCAGAAGCGTGAGAGAAATCCAGGCTGGGAGCTCAGGAAAAGCAGCAGTCTGAGCTGTGAGCACTGCCAGTGGGGAATAAAGACCAAGCCTACTCCACAGCCCAGAGAACCAAGACAGAGGGCTAAAATAGCCACAGCAACTCACCGGGGGGCTACAGCAGAGGGAAGGCAGACTGGGCTGGAATACTGTGGGGACACTCTAGATTTGGAGGGCACTCAGAGTTTTTGCTGAGTAGTGGCCACAAAGGACAGTGGCAAGTGTGCTACTTCCCTGAGCTGTGGGGAAAAGCAGCATCCCACCCCTCGAAGAGTCAGCCTTTCCCAGGTGAGGCAAAGAAATGCAAATTGAGGCTCATTAACAACCAGCATCTATCCCACCCTCTGGAAATCTTCTTAGGCAGAACACCAAGGTTACATTCCATGGCACTGAGTAACTGAGACTATTAGCCACTAGGAAAAAGCTAGAGGATAATGGAACCTTTACGAGTCTTGCACATCTACCCAGGAAAGTACGACTTGACAGTGGTGTTAAGCAGGGGCCAACCCAGGATCATCCAAACCCAGTAGAAGAAACCACAAAAAGCAGAACACCAACACCCACAGGGAATATTTGGCAGGCTGCAACTCCCTGAGATAGCCAAAATGGTGAAACAAAGAAACAAAACCCAAATGAAAGAACAAGAGAACTCTATCAAAGATGAGATTAATGAAATGCAGCTAAGCAAATTATCAGAGGTAGAGTTCAAAGCCATGATCTTGAGGAAGCTCAACAGCATGAGTAAGAACATCAGCACCATGAGTAAAGATATAGAAACATGAAAAACCAACCAAGTGGAAATAAAGAATGACATATGAGAAGTTAAGAACACATTGGAAGGACTAACCAGCAGAGTAGAGGAAGCTGAGGACCATTGAGTTAGAAGACAGGGTAAAAAAACCCAACCAATCAGAAAACCAAAAGGGACAAAATAATTAAAAACCAAGAAGATAGCTTAAGAGAACTGTGGGTCAACTGGAAATGTAGTAACATTTGCATGATAGGAGTCCCCGAAGAGGAATAAAATAGACAAGTGTTAGAGAATGTATTTGAAGAAATAATGACAGATAATTTTCCAAAGGTGGTAAAGAAAAAAGGCATTCAAGTTTTAGAAGCACAGAGAGCACCAAGTCAGAAGAACCCAAACAGGCCCACACCAAGACCCATGGTAATGAAAATACCAAAAATTAAAGACAAAGAGAGAATCCTATAGGTAGCAAGAGCTAAGCAACAGGTTACCTGCAAAGGAAACCCCATAAGGCTCTCAGCTGACTTCTCAACAGAAACACTACAGCCAGAAGGCAGTGACAAGTAATCAAATTCATGAAAAACAAGGATCTGAATCCAAGATTACTCTACCCAGCAAGGCTATCATTCAAAATAGAAGGTCAAATAAAGAGCTCTCCAGACAAATAAAAATTAAGGGAATACATTAACACCAAACCAGCACTGCAAGATGTGCTAAAAGGACTGCTGCAATTAATAGAAGAAATAGAAAGAAAAATAGAACCATACTAAACAAAAATGGTAATAAATAAGTATGCATCAATTACCACCTTAAATGTGAATGGTTTGAATGCTACAATAAAAAGACACAAATTAGCTGACTGGATAACAAAGCATGACTTACATATATGTTGTTTACAAGAGACCCACCTCACAATAAAAGACTCATATAGGTTGAAAGTGAAGAAATGAAAAAAAAATATTTTAAGCAAACAGAAAGAAAAAAAAAAGCTGGGATAGCAAAACAAATATGTGATAAAGTAGATTTCAAAATGAAGGCCATACTAGAGACAAAGAAAGCCACTACATAATATTGAAAGGATCTATCCAACAGGAAGATATAATGTTGGCAAACATATATGCACAAAATATAGGAGCTCCAGAATATATTAAAAATCTTTTGGAGAACTTCAAAGGAGAAATCAACAGCAATACAACCATAGAAGAAGACTTTAACACCCCGCTGACATCCATAGAAAGATCTTCTAGACAAAAAATTAACAAGGAAACACAGACTCGCGCTAGATCAAATGGATTGAACAGATATCTACAGAGAATTACTCCCCAAAACTGCAGAATGCACATTCTTCTCAAGTGCACATGAAACATTCTCAAACATAGACCACATGTTATGGCACAAACTAAGTCACTACAAGTTCAAGAAGATTGAAAATATATCAATCATCTTCTCAGATTACAATGGCATGAAACTAGAAATCAATTGCAACGAGAACATGCAAAGACATTGGAAAACATGGAGACTAAAAGCATGCTTTTGAACAATGAATGGGTTACCAAGGAGATCAAGGAAGAAATAAAAAACTTCCTGGAAACCAATGAAAATGAACACACAACAAGACAAATATATGGAATGAAGCAAAAGCAGTTCTGAGAGGGAAGTTCCTAGCACTACAGGCATACCTCAGAAAACGAAAAAATTCTAACAGAATATCTAACTACACAACTTAACGAACTAGAAAGCCGACAAAAAGAATACCCCAGAGCAAGTAGATGGAAGAAACTAGTAAAGAGCAGAGCTGAAATAAATGACATGGAGACCGAAACAAAAAACAAAACAAAAAACAAAACAAAACAAAAAAAAACAATTCAAAGGGTCATTGAAACAAACAGCTGGTTTTTAGAAAACATGAAAATAAATGATGGACCATTTGGTATACTCCCCAAGCAACAATGAGAGAGAACCCAAATACACAAAATCAGAAATAAAAGAGAAGAAATAATAACTGACACCACAGAAATACAACAGAGTGTTAACAAATATTATGAACAATTGGACGGCAACAAATTCAACAATCCAAAGAAAATGGACAAATTTCTAGAAACAAATAGTCTCTCAAAACTGAACCAGAAAGATAGAAAACTTTCACAGACCAATAACAACAGAAAAAATTAAAGATGTAATCAAAACTCTCCCAGCGAACAAAAGCCGAGTCCCGGACGGCTTCACGGGGGACTTTTAACAAACACTCAAAGAAATAATACCCATTCTCCTCCAACTATTTCAAAAAATTCAAGAAGAAGGAAGACATCCAAACTTGTTTTATAAGGCCAGCATAATTCTAATTCCAAAACCAGAAAAAGACACTAAAAAAAAAAAAAAAGAAGAAAACTACAGACCAATATACCTGATGAACATAAATGCCAAAATCCTGAACAAAATATTAGCAAACCAAATCCAGCAATACATCAAAAAAATTATTCACCATGACCAAGTCGGATTCATCCCAGAGATGCAAGGCTGGTACAATATTTGCAAATCTATAATTGTGATACACCACACAAACAAAATGAAAAATAAAAATTATATGATAATAACAATACATGCCGAAAAAGCATTTGACCAAATCCAGCACCCATTTATGATAAAAACGCTCAGCAATCTGGAATAGAGGGATGATATATCGACATAATAAAGGCTATATATAAAAGACTTACAGCCAACATCATACTCAATGGGCAAAAATTAAAAGCATTTCTCTTAAGAAGAGGAACAAGACAAGGATGCCCAAGTTCGCCACTCTTATTTAACATAGTACTGGAATTCTTAGCCACAGCATTCAGACAGGAGGTATAAATAAAGGATCCAAATGGAAAAAGAGGAAGTGAAACTGTCATTATTTGCAGATGACATGATAATATACATACAAAACCTCAAAGACTCCATCAAAAATTTCCTAGACTTAATAAATGAATTTGGCAAAGTAGCAGGATACAAAATTAACATCGAGAAATCAATGGCATTTTTAAACACCAATGATGAACTCACAGAATGAGAAACTAAAAATCAATTCCATTTACCATCGAAGCAAAAAAAAATAAGATGCCTAGGAATAAACTTAACCAAAGAAATAAAGGACCTATTCACAGAAAACTACAGGTCATTGATAAAATAAATAGAGAAAGATATGAAAAAATGGAAGCACATACCTTGTTCATGGATCGAAAGAATCAACATCATGAATATCTCCACAGTACCCAAAGCAATTTATAGATTCAATGCAATCCCCATCAAAATACCAACGACATACTTCACAGAACCAGAACAAATACTTCAAAAGTTCATATGGCACCAAAAAGAGCTCGAATAGCCACAGAAACCTAGAAAAAAACAAACAAACAAACAAAAACAACAACAACAAAACAAAGTTGGAGGGATCACATTACCAGATTTCAGGTTATACTACAAAGCCACTGTAATCAAAACAGCCTGGTACTGGCACAAGAACAGGCATATAGACCAGTGGAACAGAACAGAGAACCAAGAAATGGACCCAAGGCAATGTGCTCAATTGATATTTGACAAACGTGGCAAGAGCATACAGTGGAGTAAGGACAGCTTCTTTAATAAATGGTGTTGGAAAAATTGGACAGCTACATGCATAAGAATAAAACTAGATCATCAACTTACACCCTACACAAGAATAAACTCAAAATGCATAAAAGACTTAAATGTGACTCATGAATCCATAAAAATACCAACAGACAATGTAGGAAACAAAATTTCAGACATCATACACAGCGGAATCTTCACTCATACATCATATAAGGCAACAGAAATGAAGATGAAATGAACACATGGAACTGCATAAAACTAAAAAGCTTCTGCACAGCAAAAGAAACAACCACCAAAATGGAAAGGCAACCCACTCTATGGAAGAGCATAATTGCCAATGATATATCAGATAAGGGGTTAATTTCCAATACATATAGAGTGCTCATACAACTCAACAAGAGGAAGACAAAGAACCCAATTTAAAAATGGGCAGAGGAACTAAATAGACACCTCTCCAAACAGGACAAACAAATGACTAAGAGACATATGAAGAAATGCTCAACATCACTAATCATCATAGAGGTGCAAATTATAAAAACAATGAAGTATCACCTCACACCTGTCAGAATGGCCACCATCAATAAATCATCAAGCAACAAGTGTTCCAGAGGGTGTGTAGAAAAGAGAACTCTAGTACACTGCTGGTGGGAATGCAGACTGGTGCAGCCACTATGGAAAACAATATGGCGTTACCTCAAAAAATTAAAAATTGTACTTTCATTTGACCAAGTGATTCCAGGTCTAAGGAATATACCCTAAGAAGCCTGAAACACCAATCAGAAAGAATATATGTACCCCCATTTTGTAGCAGCACTATTTACAATAGCTAAGATCTGGAAACAGCCCAAGTGTCCATCAGTAGATGAATGGATAAAAAAGCTGTGGTACATATACACAATGGAGTACTATGCTGCTGTAAGAAAGAAAGATCTCTTATCCTTTGAGATGACATGGAGGGAACTGGAGAGTATTATACTAAGCGGAACAATCCAAACAGAGAATGACAAGTATCACATCATATGATCTCACTTATTTTTGGAATATAATGAACATAACAGTCTGAGTAATGGGGTAGTCCCAGATACGTGGAAGTGGGGTACAGACTGACAATCCCCAGAAGAGGGGGTGGTGGGAGAGAGATAAACCACAGAACTCATATGCATGTATGCATGATTGCTGTTGGTATTCAGGTTTTTTCTGTTTGTTTGTTTCATATTAACTTTTGAAGTGTTTGTTCCAGTTATCTGAAGTATGTCATTGGTATTTTGATGGGCATTGCATTGAATTTATAGATTCCTTTGAGTCGTATGGTCATTTTTCCACTCCATGAGCGAGGTATATGCTTTCACTTTTTTATCTTTTTCTATTTTATTTTTTTGAATGACCTTTAGTTTTCTGTGAATAGTTCCTTTATTTCTTTGGTTAAGCTTATTCCAAGATATCTTAATTTTTCCTGCGATGGTAAATGAGATTGCTTTTTTAGTTTCTCTTTCTGTGAGTTCATCATTGATGTATAAAAATGCCATTGATTTCTTGAGTTAATTTTGCATCTTGCTACTTTGCCAAATTCATTTATTAAGTCTAGGAAATTTTTTATGGAGTCTTTGAGTTTTTCTACGTATAGTATCATGCCATCTGTGAATAATGACAGTTTCACTTCCTCATTTGCAATTTGGATTCCTTTTATTTTTTCTACCTGTCTGATTCCTGTGGCGAAGACTTCCAGTACTATGTTAAATAAGAGTGGTGAAAGTGGGCATCCTTGTCTTGTTCCTGTTCTTAACAAAATGCTCTTGGTTTTTGCCCATTGAGTATGATGTTAGCTGTACATCTTTCATATATGGCCTTTATTATGTCGAGATATGATCTTTCTATTCCAAGATTGCTCAGCGTTTTTATCAGAAATGGGTGCTGAATTTTGTTGAATGATTTTTTAGCGTCTAATGATATGGTCATATGATTTTTATCTTTTGTTTATGTGGTGTATAACATTTATTGATTTTCAAATATTCTACCAGCCTTTCATCCCTGGAATGAATTCCACTTGGTCATGGTGAATACTTTTTTTAATGTATTGCTGGATTCAATATACTTGTATTTTGTTCAGGATTTTGGCATCAATGTTCATCAGGAATATTGGTCTGTAGTTTTATTTCTTTGTAGTGTCTTGTTCTGGTTTTGGAATAGAATTGTGCTGGCCTCATAAAATGAGTTTGGAAGTCTTCCTTCTTCTTAAATTTTTTGAAATAGTTTGAGGAGAATGGGTATTATTTCTTTGAGTGTTCAATACAATTCCCCCATGAAGCCATCTGGGCCTGGGCTTTTGTTTGCTGGGAGGTTCTTGATTACATCTTCGATTTCTTGTGTTTTTATTGGTCTGTTCAAGTTTTCTCTCTCTTCTCAGTTCAGTTTTCAAAGACTATTTGTTTCTAAAAATTTGCCCATTTTGCTTAGATTTTCAAATCTGTTGCCGTATAATTGTTCATAATATTTCTTAACAATATCTGTGGTGTCAGTTATAATTCCTCCTCTTTCATTTCTGATTTTGTGTATTTCAGTTCTCTATCTTTGTTTCCTGGTGAGTCTAGCTAAGGGTCCATTGATCTTGTTTACCTTTTCATAGAACCAGCTTTTTGTTTCATTAATCCTTTTAATTTTTTTTTCTTTTTTGGTCTCCATGTCATTTATTTGTGCTCTGATCTTTACTATTTTCTTCCTTCTGCTTGCTCCGGTCTTTCATTTCTGTTTGCTGTCTAGTTCTTTAAGTTGTGAGGTTTGATGGTCTACCAGAAATTGTTCTTTAGTAAAAGGCGAAAGATTTATGTGATCTGAAGAGAAACCAGATTACACCAATCAGAAAGAATACCTGTACCCCCATGTTTGTAGCAGCACTATTTACAATAGCTAAAATATGGAAACAGCCCAAGTGTCCATCAGTAGACGAATGGATAGAAAAGCTGTGGTACATATACACAATGGAGTACTATGCAGCTGTAAGAAAGAAAGATCTCTTATCCTTTGAGACTACATGGAGGGACCTGGAAAGTATTATCCTAAGCAAAACAAGCCAAACAGAGAAAGACAAGTATCATATGATCTCACTTATTTGTGGAATATAATGAACATAACAGTCTGAGGAATGGGGTAGTCCCAGAGATGTGGAAGTGGGGTACAGACTGACAATCCCCAGAAGAGGGGGTGGTGGGGGAGAGATAAACCACAGAACTTATATGCATGTATGTATGAACAATGAACATGGACAATAAAGCTGGGGACAGGGCAGGGAGTGAGGGGGAGGGGGGAATCCGTGGGGGAAAAAGGAGAAACATCTGTAACAAAAATAATTTAATTAATAAAAAAAAGAAATTGTTCTTGCTTTTTCATGTAGGCCTCTTGTGCTATGAATATCCCTCTCAGAACTGCTTTGGCTGCATCCTAAAATATTATTTTGTTGTGTGTTAATTTTCATTGGTTTTCAGGAAGTTTTTAATTTCTTCCTTGATCTCCATGGTAACCCATTCATTGTTCAATAAGATGCTATTTGGCTCAAAGTATCCGAAACCCTCATTAACAGTGGCTGAAACTAGTAAGGGTTTGTTTTTTTCTTCAGACAAACAGGAGTCTGGAAGTAACAAGCTGCTGGTGGTATTGGTTCAGCAGCTCAATGATGTAGTATTTTAAAGATGACTGCTCTACCTTCAGCAATCCTAGTCTTGTGGTAAAGAATATGTATAAAATCTGTACTTTAAATCAAGAGAACATAAATTTTTCTAGAAATACCTCTGTCCTCCAGCAGATACTTATTAGTAAGATGTGTCCCATTACTACTCCTAGTTGCCAGTGAGGCAAGCAAGGGAGATGGGGGTTGGGAATGCTTGTTGAGTGAGACCATCAACAGTGCATGATCCGTTGCCTATTTATCTATTAGAATGTTGTCTTTTTTTTATTGATTTGTAAAAGTTCTTTGAATATTAACAGTAGTAACCCTTTTTGTCACATTGTTTGAACTTTAATTTTGTTTCAATATAGAGATTGATATTTTTATAGCCAGGGCCCTACATCTTTCATTTTATAGTTTTTTCTTTTGTTGTTGTGCTTACAAAAGCCTGGTTCATTCCGAGAAAAAAAAATCTTTCGTACTTACTCCTTGATCTTTCATGGTCTCATTTTAATTTAAAAAACTGGTAATGTTACCCTGTTTGACTTCTTACCCGAGACCAAGGAAGGAGTTGTTCAGGGAGGTGGGTTCAAAGGAACTGGAAACAAATTTAATCTACTACCACTGAACATGGAAAAACAACCTGCCAACTATTTAAGAAAGTATCTCATTTTAAAATGTTCAGTGGTGGATAGTGGATAAGGTAGACTCTTAGGGGTGTATTGAAAGGCAAGAAATGTTTTATGACAGACAAACCTCGACTATTGACTGGTGCAAAGAATATGAAACAAAGACGCTGGCTGAATTTCAGAAATAAGAGGTGAGTATGAATATAGAAATGGAAAGACAACACAGAGATCAGTTTTGCAAGCAGATGTGTTATGAAATTTCTATTAGCCTGATGTAAAGTCTACAATTTGCTGAGTGGCACCAGAGAAGTATAGCTGGAACTGTCCTTAGCACAGTGTCAAAAGTAGTTTTTTTTGTTTTTTTTTTTTTAATTTTTCAATTACAGTTGACATTCAATATTATTTTGTATTAATTTCAGGTGTACAGAACAGTGGTTAGGCAATCATATAATTAAAAGTAGTTTTTATGAAGGGTAGAGAAAAATTTAAAAGCTTGCTTAGTAAAGCCATTTCCTATATTCTGCACTAACCTAGGACTTGACACTCTCTATATTGCAGACAAAATTACTTTAAGGTGAAAGCCAAGTGACAGCCCAACCCTGTTATAATAATGAGAAATTATACAAATATACAAGGCATTTTAGTCTTAGGAAAAAAATATCTTCCCATATGTTTGTATCTAATCTCATCTGTCTTTGATAAAGAAAGATGACAAAGTGATATTGAAAACAAATTTTCCGAAGTATTTTTCTATGCTCCAAATAGAAACTACAGAATGACCTAAAGAATAATCTGTAAATCCCCACCGCCTGGCATCAAAACACTAGCATCATGGTATTTTCTAGTTATTTTGAAACTATAAGACTAAATTAGAAAAAATAGATTGTATGATGATGCAATATTTCTCCATGTTTATTTGTGTTCTCTGTGTTGGATAATTAACTGGGTACTTGGACTCATGACTGCTTTGATAGAAATTAATAAATTTGATGAATACTGGCATTGGAAGGGACCTTTGCATTCAATCACTTGTTTATTGGCTTCTGGTCATCATTTGTGGCATATGATGCCTTTGAGACTATAGTTCACTTTAGAAGTGTTTGTTCATCAAGGAGAAGGTAAAAAAACTTTTAACGCTATAGAAACATCCATTTAACTAAGTATTCCTCCCAAAGTGTTCTTTAATGACACTCAATATTTACTCAAGAGTTGAGTTGGCCTTCTTCCTCCCATGTTTTAACTAAATATTTTCCTGTCTGTTGGACTGGCTACTTCAGATTATTTTTGGAAATTGCGTGAATTGAGAGCTTTGTTCACAACTTTCAACCTTTGGATTCAGAATTATATTTTCACTTTGCTTTTCCTAGTACAACAGTCCTTGAAAAGATTGGTTAATTTATCATACTATGTATCCATCTTATTACATTTGGTTCTCCCACAGGATACTATTAGTGACTACTGTTGCAGACTTTGTATAATTTACTACTTTCTCTTTTGTCCTAATTGCTTTATTTTATTTCATTTTATTATTTTATCACAGCTAGATCCAAACAACTGGCTTAAGATGTCTTTTTCATTTTTTAGCATTCTATTCCCCTCTATATTAAAGCAAGTCTAAAGCACTTTAATAATGAGCACATAATAGAGAAAATTCGGGACTTAGGATTCATGAGGGTATTAGCAATAGGTATCATTTTGTCTGGCTATACCAAACAACTCAGAGACTTCTTCAGGTGCTGCCTTGTTAAATCTTGCAGCACACATATGGATCTTACCTTTGCAAGGAATTTTCAATTGTGGAGCTCTGGCTTTGTTGGATCTAATTGCACTTTCACCAATACAGCACTGTGCAGTGGAAGTGTACATTTCCCATGCACGTTGTCTTTATGAACCTGATGTCTGCAAACTCTCAACCTATCTGTCTTGCTGGCTGGGGACTTTGGAATAGATGAAACTTCTGTGATCTGATGAACTGAGCAGGTTCCATGCTGTTTATAGATACAATATGTATCACTATCTTTAAAAATACAATGTTTAGCCTGGAATGATCCTACACTATTAATGATCATTCTCTAACAATGGAGAAGCAGCCTTCCATTTTCTGGAGAACTGGTCACTGTGTTTTGTTCTACTAATAAAATTAAAGAGGTTATTTGTTTAAGAGGTGGCAACAGCATGGCAAATATCCTGTAAAATTGAAGGGGATCACATAGTTGATTAGATGAGAGCCAAGGCTCCTTAAAGTCTCCATTTGTATTCATGATCTCCTTTGAAAAAATTAAATTGAACTGTTGCCATGGTATTGATTTATTCTGTGTAAGCCTGGTAGAGATAGCAGTAAGTTTCATGGTGATGGATGGACAGTTCAAGATGATGGGTACTTCAAGCCTTGTTTGCTAGCTTTTCTTCTTAATGGCTTCATTGTCTTCAGGCTTGGTTGGTGGTGGCGTTGAGATCCAGGAAAAAAAAGGCAAGATGGGAGGGAGGAGGAAGTTTGAGAGACAGATCAATATTATGATCCAAGTTTCATTAGGTTTGTTCCTCAAAGCTGTCTTGAAAGCAGACAGTAGATAAATACTGAAGTACAACATGTGATTACAATTATATGAAAAAAAAAATGCATTGCAAAACAAGGGAGAAAAATAAACCAGAACGTTAGCAGTTGTTCTCTTGTGGGTGGAAATAGAGTTCACTGACTTTTTTCTCCTCTCTTCTGCATTTTCCCCATATTTTCTATGCTGATTCTGTATTACTTTATAATAAAGCAATAGTTTTATTAAAATGCAAAGAAAAAGACTTGTGCCTATCAAAATAGTTACCTTTTTGTCTCACTACAAATATATTATACCATGAAATATAGTTACTGAATATTTTCCCTACTACTGAGAGTAAATACCATGAAACCATGTCTTAATCAGCATCCTTGGAAGATCACATTCAACAAAGCAGCAAAAGCACATTACTGACTATTACTCTAAAACCAACAGTATTCCATAAGCAATTAAAGAAAATTCAATAGCAAATAAACTCAGTGTTAAAAAAGCATATCTTCAATATCTCAGGTTTATTGAAATATAATTCACACAACATATAATTTACCCATTTAAAATGTACAATTGAGGCATTTTTAGTATATTCACAGAAATTGGAATGCATGACCACAATCAACTTTAAAATATTTTCATCACCCCCAAAAGAGATCCCATACCATTTAACCATCACTCTCCATTGTACCCCCCAATTCCCACAAGGCCTTAGTAACAATTAATCTTCCTTCTGTTTCTCAGATTCACCTATGACATATCTTATAAATGGAGTCATAACAAAATGGTGATCTTTTATAACCGGTTTCTTTTATTTATTTTGTTTATGAATTTTTATTTATTTTTTTGTTACAGATACTTAACCTTTTTACCCCACTGGCACCCCCCACCCCACCCCACCTCCGCCCCATCCCCGGCTTAGTTGTCCATGTCCATTGGTCATGCATATATGCATATAAGTTCTGTGGTTTATCTCTTCCCACCCCCCCACCCCCCCATCCTCTCTTCTGAGGAATGTCAGTCTGTGCCCTACTTCCATGTGTCTAGGTCTACTGTATTCCTCAGACTGTTATGTTCATTATATTCCATATATAAGTGAGATCATGTGGTATTTGTCTTTTTCTGCTTGGCTTCTTTCACTTAGGATAATACTTTGCAGGTCCCTCCATGTCGTCTCAAAGGATAAGAGATCTTTCGTTCTTACCGCTGCATAGTACTTCATTGTGTATATGTACCACAGCTTTTTTATCCATTCGTCTACTGGTGGACACTTGGGCTGTTTCCAGATCTTAGCTATTGTAAATAGTGCTGCTACAAACATGGGGGTACATATATTCTTTCTGATTGGTGTTTCAGGCTTCTTAGGGTATATTCCTAGAAGTGGGATCACTGGGTCAAATGGAAGTTCAATTTTTAATTTTTTGAGGTAGCACCATATTGTTTTCCATAGCGGCTGCACCAGTCTGCATTCCCACCAGCAGTGTATTAGAGTCCCCTTTTCTCCACACCCTTGCCAACACTTGTTGTTTGATGATTTGTTGATGGTGGCCATTCTGACAGGTGTGAGGTGATACCTCATTGTTGTTTTAATTTGCATCTCTCTGATGATTAGCGATGTTGAGCATTTCTTCATATGTCTCTTGGCCATTTGTATGTCCTGTTTGGAGAGGTGTCTATTCAGCTCCTCTGCCCATTTTTTAATTGGGTTCTTTGTCTTCCTTTTGTGGAGTTGTATGAGCACTCTATATATATTGGAAATTAACCCCTTATCTGATACATCATTGGCAATGATGTTCTCCCATACAGTGGGTTGCCTTTCCATTTTGATGATTGTTTCTTTTGCTGTGCAGAAGCTTTTTAGTTTGATGTAGTCCCATGTGTTCATTTTCTCCTTTATTTCTGTTGCCTTAGGTGATGTATCAGTGAAAATTCTGCTCCTTATGATGTCCGAAATTTTGTTGCCTACATTTTCTTCTAGAATTTTTATGGATTCACGGGTCACATTTAAGTCTTTTATCCATTTTGAGTTTATTTTTGTGTATGGTGTAAGTTGATGGTCTAGTTTCATTTTTTTGCATGTAGCTGTCCAATTTTCCCAACACCATTTATTAAAGAGGCTGTCTTGACTCCACTGTATGCTCTTGCCACCTTTGTCAAATATTAATTGAGCGTATTGCCTTGGGTCCATTTCTGGGTTTCCAGTTCTGTTCCACTGGTCTATATGCCTGTTCTTGTGCCAGTACCAGGCTGTTTTGGTTACAGTCGCTTTGTAGTATAACCTGTGATCCCACCTACTTTGTTCTTCTTTTTCAAGATTGCTGTGGCTTTTCGGGGTCTTTTTTGGTTCCATATGAACTTTTGAAGTAATTGTTCTAGTTCTATGAAATATGTCATTGGTATTTTGATGGGGATTGCATTGAATCTATAGATTGCTTTGGGTAGTATGGACATTTTAATTATGTTAATTCTTCCAATTCATGAACAGGGTATGTGCTTCCACTTTTTTATATCTTCCTCTATTTCTTTTTTCAATGACCTGTAGTTTTCTGCAAATAGGTCCTTTACTTCTTTGGTTAAGTGTATTCCTAGGTATTGTAATTTTTTTGGCGCGATGGTAAATGGGATTGCTTTTTCAGTTTCTCTTTCTGTGAGTTCATCATTGATGTACAGGAATGCCGTCGAGTTCTTGACGTTAATTTTGTATCCTGCTACTTTGCCAAATTCATTTATTAAGTCTAATAGATTTTTGATGGAGTCTTTAGGGTATTCTATGTATAATATCATGTCATCTGCAAATAATGACAGTTTCACTTCCTCCTTTCCAATTTGGATCCCTTTTATTTTTTCTTCATGTCTGATTGCTGTGGCTAAGACTTCCAGTACAATGTTAAATAAGAGTGGCAAAAGTGGACAACCCTGTCTTGTTCCTGTTCTTAATGGAAATGTTTTTAGTTTCTGTCCATTGAGTATGATGTTGGCTGTAGGTCTTTCATATATGGCCTTTATTATGTCGAGATACGATCCCTCTATTCCTACATTGCTGAGCGTTTTTATCAGAAATGGATGCTGGATTTTGTTGAATGCTTTTTCAGCATCTATTGATATGATCATGTGTTTTTTTTCCTTCATTTTGTTTATGTGGTGTATCACGTTTATTGATTTGCGAATATTGTACCAGTCTTGCATCCCTGAAATGAATCCCACTTGGTAATGGTGAATAATTTTTTTGATGTATTTCTGGATCCGATTTGCTAATATTTTGTTCAGGATTTTGGCGTCTATGTTCATCAGGGATATTGGCCTGTAGTTTTCTTTCTTCGTAGTGTCTTTTTCTGGTTTTGGAATTAGAATTATGCTGGCCTCATAGAACGTGTTTGGAAGTCTTCCTTCTTCTTGAATTTTTTGAAATAGTTTGAGGAGAATGGGTGTTAGTTCTTTTTTGAATGTTCGGTAAAACTCCCCTGTGAAGCCATCTGGGCCTGGGCTTTTGTTTGCTGGGAGAGTCTTGATTACCTCTTCAATTTCCTTAGTTGTTATTGGTGTGTTCAAGTTTTCTATCTCTTCTGGGAATAGTTTTGGGAGACTGTGTGTTTCTAGAAATTTGTCCATTTCACTTAGATTGTCGAATTTGTTGCCATATAGTTGTTCGTAGTAGTTGTTAACGATCTTTTGTATTTCCGTGGTGTTGGTTGTTACTTCTCCTCTTTCATTTCTGATTTTGTGTATTTGGGTTCTCTCTCTTTGTTTCTTGGTGAGTCTAGCTAAGGGTCCATCAATATTGTTTATCTTTTCAAAGAACCAGCTCTTTGTTTCATTGATCCTTTGAATTGTTTTTTTTGGTCTCTATGTCATTTATTTCTGCTCTGATCTTTACTATTTCCTTCCTTCTACTTGCTCTGGGGTTTTCTTTTTGTTTGCTTTCTAATTCTTTAAGTTGTAATGTTAGACAGTCAATTAGAAATTTTTCTTGTTTTTTGAGGTAGGCCTGTAGTGTTATGAACTTCCCTCTCAGAACTGCTTTTGCTGCATCCCATAGATTTTGTGTTGTTGTGTGTTCATTTTCATTGGTTTCCAGGAAGTTTTTAATTTCTTCCTTGATCTCCTCGGTGACCCATTCATTGTTTAATAACATGCTATTTAGCCTACATGTGTTGAAATGTCTTTGCATGTTCTTGTTGCAATTGATTTCTAGTTTCATGCCACTGTGATCTGAGAAGATGTTTGATATTATTTCAATCTTCTTGAACTTGTAGAGATTTAGTTTGTGTCCTATCATGTGGTCTATCTTTGAGAATGTCCCATGTGCACTTGAGAAGAATGTGTATTCTGTAGTTTTGGGGTGTAATTCTCTGTAGATATCTATGAAATCCATTTGGTCTAGTGCTTCATTTAGAGTCTCTGTTTCCTTGCTAATTTTTTGCCTAGAGGATCTATCCAGTGCTGTCAATGGGGTGTTGAAGTCCCCTGCTATGATTGTATTTTTGTCGATTTCTTTTTGGAAGTCCTCCAGAAGATTTTTAATATATTTTGGTGCCCCTATATTGGGTGCATATATGTTTATCAAGGTTATATCTTCCTGTTGGATAGATCCTTTCAATATTATATAGTGGCCTTCTTTGTCTCTAGTTATGGTCTTCATTTTGAAATCTATTTTATCAGATATGAGAATTGCTACCCCAGCTTTTTTTTGCTTTCCATTTGCTTGGAAAATTTTTTTCCATCCTTTCACTTTCAACCTATGTGAGTCTTTTGTTGAGAGGTGGGTCTCTTGTAAACAACATATAGATGAGTCATGCTTTCTTATCCAATCAGCCACTCTGTGTCTTTTTATGGGAGCATTCAATCCATTTACGTTTAAGGTGATTATTGATATGTACTTATTTATTGCCATTTTTGTTTAGTTTGGTTCTATTTTTCTTCCCATTTCTACTGCTAATTACAGCAGTCCTTTTAACATTTCTTGCAGTGCTGGTTTGGTGCTCATGTATTCCCTTAGCCTTTTTTTTTGTCTGGGAAGCTCTTTATTTGATCTTCTCTTTTGAATGATAGCCTTGCTGGGGAGAGTAGTCTTGGATTCAGATTCTTGTTTTTCATGACTTTGATTACTTCATGCCATTCTCTTCTGGCCTGTAGTGTTTCTTGTGAGAAGTCAGCTGAGAGCCTTATGGGGTTCCCTTTGTAGGTAACCTGTTGCTTGTCTCTTGCTGCTTTTAGGATTCTCTCTTTGTCTTTAATTTGTGGCATTTTAATTACTATGTGTCTTGGTGTGGGCCTGTTTGGGTTCTTCTTACTTGGGACTCTGTGTGCTTCTTGAACTTGAATGCCTTCTTCCTTCACCAAATTAGGGAAGTTTTCTCTCACTATTTTTTTGAATATATTCTCTATCCCTTGCTCATTTTCTTCTTCTTCAGGGACTCCTATGATGCGAATATTATTACGTTTCCAGTTGTCCCACAGTTCTCTTAAGCTGTCTTCCTGTTTTTTAATATTTTTTTCCTTTTGTTTTTCTGATTGGTTGATTTTTTCTACCCTGTCTTCTAATTCACTGATCCAGTCCTTAGCTTCCTCTACTCTGCTTTTTAAACCTTCCAATGTGTTTTTCATTTCGGGTATGTCATTTTTTATCTCTTCTTGTTGGTTTTTAATTTCCAATTGGCTTATTTTCAGTGTCTCTATGTCTTTACTCATGCTGTTCAGCTTCCTCAAGATCATGGCTCTGAATTCTAGCTCTGTTAACATTCCTAACTGCTCCACATTGATCTCATCTTCGGTGGAGGTCCCTTGCTCTTTCATTTGGCTTCTGTTTCTGTGTTTCACTATTTTGGCTATCACTGTGGGCTTTGGGGCCTGTCAAGTTCTCCCTGTGGGTGTTGGTGTTCTGCTGTTTGTGGCTCCCTCTCCTGTGTTTAGATGAGCGAGGGAGGACCCACGTTGAACACCACTGTCAAGTCTTACTTTCCTGGTTAAAGTTGCCAGCCCAGGAAACGTACTGTTATCCTCTAGCTTTTTGCCTGGAGGCTAGCAGTCTAGGTTACTTGATGAATTTTGGGTTGTCAGTTGATTGAAAAGCTCCCTCAGGTGCTTAGCACAAGGGGATTTCCTGAGGGTGGGGCAGATGCTGGTTGTTAGTGAGCCTCAATTAGCACTTCAGTGGCCCACAGGGTGGGGTTGGATCTCCGAGGGAGGGGATGCTGCCTCTCCCCAGAGCCCTGGGAAGGAGCTATATGCCCACCGTCCTAAGTGGCTGCACTCAGCCAAAGCTCTGAGCGCCCTCCAAACCCCGAGTGTCCCGACTCAGTTCCAGTCCAGTCCGCCCTCCCTCTGCCAGAGCCCAAGGTGAGTGGCTGTGGCTGTTTTAGCTTCTGTCCCGGCTCTGCGCTGTGGAGCCACCTGGGAGTGTGACCCGAGGGCACTGCTCCCAGCTAAGGCCGCTGCAGAGCTGCCGAGCTGCCGAGCTGCCCACCGTGTGCTCCCAGCCCTTGTCTCGCGCCTTCGCAAGCCTACAGGGATGGAGTCAGTGTTCCTGGTTGTATGGTCCTCGCAAACTGCTTTTCTGTTGGTTTTTCCCATCGATTTGTCTGTGTTATAGTTGTAATTCCAGTTTGGTTTTGGGAGACGGTCTGTGTAGCTCCGTTCACTCCGCCGCCATTTTTCGGTTCCCGGTTTCTTTTATTTAGCATGATGTATTTGAGGTTCATCCATGTTGTAGTATGTATCCGTACTTCATTTATTTTTATGGTTGAATAATATTCCATTGTATGGATAGATCACATTTTGCTTTATTAGTTGATGGACATTTGGATTGCTTCCATTTTTGACCAAATAATGCTGCTATGAACATTTGGGTATACCTTTTTCTGTGGATATGTGTCGTCATTCCTCTCAGGTTATACTTAGAAATATAATTATTTGATCATATAGTGATTCTGTATAACTTTCTATAGCTGCTAGACTGTTCTACAAAGTAGCTGTACCATTTTACATTCTGTTAGTGGTGTATAGAGGTTTATATTTCTCTACATCCTCATCCAACACTTGTTATTACTCATAATTTTTATTGTATATGTTCTAGTAGGTGTGAAGTGGTATCTCATTGTGGATTTCATCTGTGTTGTTGTGATGCCTATTCATGTTGAGCATCTTTTAATGTGCCCATTAGCTATTTCTATATCTTCTTCGCAGCAATGTCTATTCAAATCCTTTGCCCATTTTAATTGGATCTTCTTTTTATTGTTGACTTGTTGAATAATGGAAAGGATTTTGAGCCTGGTAATTCTGGATTTGAACTTAGCTCAAACACTGGGTGAATTTACTCAATAAGTGATAACCATTCTTAGTGTTATCTTAGAGCTCTATAAGGGATAGGATGTTCTTTATGAAGGAACAGGGTATTCTTTGTGACTGCATTTTCCACATAACTAAAGTTTATTCATTTGTTTGCCAAAAGTTGAAATATTTTTTAAGCTTTCTTATGTACATTCTGTACTTTGGCAACAGAGAGCACTGAACCTAATTTAACTGTTTCTTGATGATTCCTTGTAACATCCTGGATGGTACTTATTTGTAGCCCTATCAGGGCACTCAGGGGACACTAAACTGTGGAGGGTTGTTTGCTGAGGCTCTTGTGGCTCATCTACTGACTTATTTCCTCTGCTTGGGGTTCCTTTTTTTTTTTTTTTTAGTTAACCTATTTCTCACAGTGGTCTTCCACCCCCTCATTGTTTCAAATTTGATTGTGATTTTATACAGAATGGAAAGTAACCACAGGATACCAGATAAAAAAAATCACATTAAATATCACACATAATTCAAAAATATTAGTTTCTCTTTCAAAAGGCACAGGGTAGCTTCCTTGTCTACTATATAATAAAATGCAGCCTGGCTGGGTGTCCCATACACCAAAAGTTTGTGGATTTGATTCCCAGTCAGGACACATACCTAGGCTGTGGTTTCAATTCCCTGTTGAGGCATGTATGGGAAGCAACCAATCAATGTTTCTGTCACACATTGATGTCTCTCTCTCTCTCATCTTCTTCTCTCTAAAATCAATAAAGGCTTCATTTTTTTTGGCCAGTAGCTGTCCAATTTTCCCAACACCATATATTGAAGAGACTGTCTTGATTCCGCTGTATGCTCTTGCCAACTTTGTCAAATATTAATTGAGTATATTGTCTTGGGTCAGTTTCTGGACTCTCTGTTCTGTTCCATTGATCTATCTGCCTGTTCTTGTGCCAGTACCAGGCTGTTTTGATTACAGTGGCTTTGTAGTATAACCTGATATCTGATCATGTGATCCCTCCTAATTTGTTCTACTTTTTCAAAATAGCTGTGGCTATTCAGAGACTTTTTTGGTCCCACATAAATTTTTAGAGTGTTTGTACACCATACACAAGAATAAACTCAAAATGTATAAAAGATTTATATGTGACTCGTGAATCCACAAAAATCCTAGAAGAAAATGTAGGCAACAAAATTTCAGACATCATACGCAGCAGAATTTTCACTGATGTAATACCTAAGGCAACAGAAACAAAGGAAAAAATGGACACATGGGACTAAATCAAACCAAAAAAGTTCTGCACAGTAAAAAACAAAACAAAAACATGATGATCAAAATGGAAAGGGAACCCACTATATGGAAGACAATAATTGCCAATGATGCATCAGATAAAGGGTTAATTTCCAAAATATATAGAGTGCTCATAGAACTCAACAAAAGGAATACACAGAATCCAATCAAAAATTGGCAGAGAGACAGACATCCATCCCCAGGCAACAGAAGCACAGACCACCAGCTGAGACCCATCCCCAAAAACTACAGCAAAAGCTGAGCAGGAGTTGAGCCCCACTGGGCAGCAGCACTCCACAGCTGCCAGCAATGGGACCTGGGGCTCCACAGATGCCTATGCTGTCCAGTAGCTTATGAGAGCAGTGGAAAGCCTAAGCCCTAGAGAGACTGGTGCGATTCAGCTGCCCACCCTCAGGAACTACAAGGAGTGGGGGCACCAGAGAGGTTTGTGCTACCCAGCAGGGACTGTGTGATCCAGTTACCCACGGAGCCTGCAAGGTGCTGAAGCACCAGCTAGGTCTCTGCCACCCAGCAGAGACTGTGCAATCTAGTTACCCCGAGGACCTACAGGGTGCTGAAACACCAGAGAGGCCTGTGTTACCCGGCATACACTATGCCATCTAGGTACCTGCGGGACCTGCAGGGTGCTGAAGCACCAGAGAGGCCTGTGCGACCTAGCAGGGACTACGCAATCTAGATACCCAGGAGACCTGGGGAGTGCTGAAGCACCAGAGAGGCCTGCATGACCCTGCAGGAACTGTGCCATCCAGTTACCCACACGACCTGCGGGCTGCTGAAGCACCAGAAAGTCCTGCGTGACTCTGCAGGGACTGTGTCATCCAATTACCCACCGGACCTGCAGAGTGCTAAAGCACCAGAAAGGTCTGTGCTACCAAGCAAGGACTGTGCTATCTAGTTACCCCGAGGACCTACAGGGTGCTGAAACACCAGAGAGGCCTGTGTTACCCAGCATACACTATGCCATCTAGTTACCTGCGGGACCTGCAGGGTGCTGAAGCACCAGAGAGGCCTGTGTGACCCAGCAGGGACTGCACTATATGGTTACCCATAGGGCCTGTGGGATGCTGAAGCACCAGAGAGGCCTACACAACACAGCAGGGACTATGCCATCCAGTTAACCACAGGACCTGTGGGGTCCTGAAGCACTAGGGAGGTCTGTGCGACCCAGCAGCCCATAATATAGGCATAGAGCCAGGTCCCCAAAGGGACTGTGCAATTCAGTTACCCGTGGGACCTGCAGAATGCTGGGGCACCAGGAAGGCCTGTGCAATCCAGCTATGCACAAGATAGGCATAGAGAATATGAAAATGGGGGGGGGGGTGAATAGAAGCTATACAGAGGATCTTCCAGGACGAAACAAGAATTACAACTAAAATAAAGACAAATCCTCGGAAAAAAGCAACAGAAAAACAGCAGGACAGGACCATATAACCAGGGAAACTGGTAGGCTCTGCGGAGGTGCAAGAGGGTGCCTGGATGACAGCCCATGGAGAGCAGCAGACTCAGCTGTGAGCAGCACCCCTGGGGAATAAAGACCAAGCTCACTCCACAGCCCAGAGAGCCAGGTCAGAGCACTAAATAGCCACAGCCAATCACCTGGAGGCTGGACCAGTGGGAGGACAGACTGGGCTGGAATTCTGTGGGGACACCCAGGATTTGAAGATCACTCACAGTTTTTGCTAAGTTGTGGCCACAAAGGATGGTGGCCAGTGTGCTCCTTCCCAAAGCAGCAGCCTGCCCCCCTCCAGGAGATTCAGCCTTTCCCAGGTGAGGCAAAGAAAAGCCAATTGAGGCTCATTAATAACCAGCATCTATGCAACCCTCTAGAAATCCTCTTGTGCAGAACACCAGGGCTAAATTCCAAGGAACTGAGTAACTGAGACTACTAGTGACCAGGAAAAAGGTAGAAGATAACTGAACCCTTCCTGGGCTTGCAAATCTACCGGGGAAAGTAAGACTTGACAGTGGTGTCTAACATGGACCCACCCAGGCTGATCAAAACCCAGTAGAGGGAGCCCCAAACAGCAGAACACAAACACCTAAAGGGAAAATTTGGCAGGCTCCAAAACTCACTGAGGTAGCCAAAATTGAGAAACAAAGAAACAAATCCCAAATGAAAGAACAAGATAACTCTAAGTGAAATAAGCCAAGCAGAAAAAGTCAAATACCACATGATCTCACTTATATACGGAATATAATGAACATAACAGTCTGAGGAATATGGTAGACCCAGAAACACGGAAGTAGGGCACAGACTGAAATCCCTTGGAAGAGGGGGTGGGGTGGTGGGAAGAGATAAACCACAGAACGTATATGCATATATGCATAATCAATGGACATGTACAACAAAGCCGGGGATGGGGTGGGAGGCGGGATGGGGAGGGGGGTGCCAATGGGGGAAAAAGGAGAAACATCTGTAACAAAAAAAATGAATATTAAAAAAAGAAAAAGATGAAATCAATGAAATGCAAATAAGCAAATTATCAGAGGTAGAGTTCAGAGCCATGATCTTGAGGAAGCTCAACAGCATGAGTAAGGACATCAGCACCATGAGTGAAGATATAGAAACATTGAAAACCAACCAAGTGAAAATGAAGAATGACATAGCAGTGGTTAAGAACAATTTGTAAGGACTAACCAGCAGAGTAGAGAAAGCTGAGAACCGGATCAGTGAATTAGAAGACAGGGTGGAAAAAATCAACCAATCAGAAAACAAAAAGGAAAAACCTATTAAAAAACAGGAAGAGAGCTAAAGAGATCTTTGGGAAAATTGGACACTTAATAGCATTAGCATAATAGGAGTCCGCGAAGAGGAAAAAAAATGGGCAAGGGTCAGAATATATTTGAAGAAATAGTAACAGAAAAACTTGCTAACGTGGTGAAGGAAGATGGCATTCGAGTTCAAGAAGCACAGAGAGTCCCAAGTAAGAAAAACTCAAACAGGCCCACACCAAGACACATAGTAATTAAAATACCACAAATTAAAGACAAAGAGAGAATCCTAAAGTAGCAAGAGATAAGCAACAAGTGACCTACAAAGGAAACAACATAAGGATCTCAGATGAATTCTCAACAGAAACACTACAGATGAGATGGAGGTGGCAAGAAGTAATCAAGGTCATTAAAAAAAGCATCAGAATCTAAGACTACTCTACCCAGCAAGGCTGTCATTCAAAAGAGAAGGTCAAATAAAGAGCTTCCCAGACAAAAAAAGACTAAGGGAATACATTAGCACCAAACCAGAACTGCAAGATATGCTAAAAGGATTGCGGAAATTAGTAGAAGAAATAGAAATAAAAATATAACCAAACTAAACAAAAATGGCAATACATAAGAACATATCAATAATTACCTTCAATGTAAATTGACTGAATGCTGTGATAAAAAGGCCCAGAATAGCTGACTGAATAAGAAAGCATGACTCATCTATATGTTGTTTACCAGAGACCCACCTTACAACAAAATACACACATAGGTTGAAAGTTAAGAGATGGAAAAAAAATCTTCCAAGTAAACGGAAAGAAAAAAAAAGCTGAGGTAGCAATACTCATATCTGATAAAATACATTTCAAAACGAAGGCCATAATTAGATACAAAGAAGGCCACTACATAATATTGAAAGGCTCTATCCATCAAGAAAATATAACCTTGAAAAACATATATGCACCCAATATAAGAGCAACAAAATATATTGAAAATCTTCTGGAGGACTTTGAAGGTGAAATCGACAGCAATACAATCGAAGCAGGAGACTTTAAAACCCCACTGACACCACTGGATAGATCTTCTAGACAAAAAATTAGCAAGGAAACTCAGACTCTAAATGAAGCACTAGACAAAATGGATTTAATATATATCTACAGAGAATTACACGCCCAAAATGCAGAATTCATTCTTCTGAATTGCACATGGGACATTCTCAGAGATAGACCACATGTTAGGGCACAAACTAAGTCTCTACAAGTTCAAGAAGATTGAAATCATATCAAGCATCTTCTCAGATCACAATGGCATAAAACTAGAAATGAATTGCAACAAAAAAATGCAGACATTTGAAAACATGGAGGCTAAATAGCATGTTATTGAACAATGAATGGGTTACCAAGGAGATCAAGGAAGCAATTAAAAATTTCCCGGAAATCAATGAAAATGAACACACAACACAGAATCTATTGGATGCAGTGAAAGCAGTTCTGAGAGGCAAGTTCATAGCACTACAGGCCTACCTCAAGAAGCAAGAAAACATTCTAATTGACTGTCTAACCTCACAACTTGAAGAATTAGAAAGCAATCAAAAAGAAAACCCCAGAGCAAGTAGAAAGAAGGAAATAGTAAAGATCAGAGCAGAAATAAATGACATAAAGACCAAAAAAAAAAAAAAAAAAACAATTCAAAGGATCAATGAATCAAAGTGCTGGTTTTTCGAAAAGGTAAACAAGATTGATGGACCCTTATCTAGACTCACCAAGAAACAAAGAGAGAGAACCCAAATACACAAAATCAGAAATGAAAGAGAAGTAACAACTGACACCACAGAAATACAAAAGATCATTAACAATTACTATGAACAATTATATGGCAACAAATTCGACAATCTAAGCGAAATGGACAAATTTCTAGAAACACATGGTCTCCTAAAGTGGCCTGGGAAGAGATAGAAAACATGAATAGACAAAAAACCACTAAGCAAATTGAAGAGGTAATTAAGACTTCCCCAGAAAACAAAAGCCCCGGCCCAGATGGCTTCATGAGGGAGTTTTACCGAACATTCAAAAAAGAACTAACAGCCATTCCCCTCAAACTATTTTAAGAAATTCAGAAAGATGGAAGACGTCCAAACAAGTTTTATGAGGCCAGCATAATTCTAATTCCAAAACCTGAATAAGAGACTACAAGGAAAGAAAACTACAGGCCAGTATCCTTGATGAACATAAACCCCAAAATCCTGAACAAAATACTAAAAATTTGGATCCAGCAACACACCAAAAAAATTATTTACCATGACCAAGTGGGATTCATCCCAGGGTTGCATGGCTGGTACAATATTTGCAAATCAATAAATGTGATACACCACATAAATAACAAAAAAGCAATAAAAACCACACAGTTATATGAATAGATGCTGAAAAAGCATTTGACAAAATCCAGCAACTATTTCTAATAAAAACACTCAGCAATGTGGGAATAGAGGGATCATATCTTGACATAATAAAGGCCATGTATGATAGACCTACAGCCAATAACATACTAAATGGGCAGAAACTAAAAGCATTTTCCTTAAGAACAGAAACAAGACAGGGATACCCATTTTTGCCAGTCTTATTTAACATAGTACTGGAAGTCTTAGCCACGCAAATCAGACATGAAGAAAAAATAAAAGGGATCCAAATTAGAAAGGAGAAAGTGAAATTGTCATTATTTTCAGATGACATGATATTATACATAGAAAACCATTAAGACTCCATCAAAATCTACTAAACTTAATAAATTAATTGGGCAAAGTAGCAGGATAAAAAATGAACATCAAGAAATTGGCATTCTTATACAGTAATGATGAACTCACAGAAAGAGAAGGCAAAATAATTAAGACACCTAGGAATAAACTTAACCAAAGAAATGAAGAACCTATTTGCAGAAAACTACAGGGCATTGAAAAAAGAAATGGGGGAAGATATAAAAAAGTAAAAGCACATACCTTGTT
This sequence comes from Molossus molossus, assembly GCF_014108415.1. Lineage (NCBI taxonomy): Eukaryota > Metazoa > Chordata > Mammalia > Chiroptera > Molossidae > Molossus > Molossus molossus. The sequence goes on along the minus strand of NW_023425355.1, from coordinate 85,503,188 downwards.
TATGGAGTGGAAGAAATAACGTCATTAAAATGTCCATATTACACAAAGCAATCTATGGATTCAAAATACCAACGACATACTTCACAGAACTAGAACAAATACTACAAAAGTTCATATGAAAACAAAAAGAACTAAAATAGCCACAGAAATCTTGAATGAAAAGAACAAAGTTGGAGGGATCACATTACCAGATTTTAGGTAATACTACAAAGCTACTGTATTCAAGAGAGCCTGGTGATGGCACAAGAACAGACATAATCCAGTGGAACAGAATAGAGAACCGACAATTGGAACCAAGGTAATATGCTCAATTAATATTTGACAAAGGAGGCAAGAACATACAGTGGTGTAAAGACAGCCTCTTTAATAAATGTTGTTGGGAAAATTGGACAGCTACATGTAAAAAAATGAAACTAGACCATCAACTTACACCATACACAAGAATAGACTGTAAATGGATGAAAGACTTAAATGTGACTCACATATCCATAAAAATCATAGAAGAAACTGTAGGCAACAAAATATCAGACATTATATGCAACAGAATTTTCAATGACACATCACCTAAGGCAACAGAAACAAAGAAAAAAATTAACACATGGGACTTCATGAAACTCAAAAGCTTCTGCACAGCAAAAGATACAATCATAAAAAATGGAAAAGCAACCAACTGTATGGGAGAGCATAATTGCCAATGATATATCAGATAAGGGGTTTATTTCCAATATATATAGAGTGCTCATACAACTCAACAAATGAAAAACAAAGAACCCAATTAAATAATGGGCAGAGGAACTAAATAGACACCTCTCCAAACAGGACATATAAATGTCTAGGAGACTTATGAAGAAATGCTCAATATCACTAATCCTCAGAGAGATGCAAATTAAAAAAAAACAATGAGGTATCACCTCACACCTGTCAGAATGGCCACCATGAACATATCATCAATTAACAAGTGTTGGCGAGGGTGTGGAGAAAAGAGGACTCTAGTACACTGCTGGTGGGAATGCAGACTCGTTCAGCCACTATGGAAACAATATGTTGTTACCTCAAAAAATTAAAAATTGAACTGCCTTTTGACCCAGTGATCCCACTTTTAGGAGTATACCCTAAGATGCATAAAGCAGAACTTAGAAATGATATATGTACCCCTATGTTCACAGAAGCAGTATTTACAATAGCTAAGATCTGGAAATAGCCCAGTGTCCTCCACTAGACAAATGGATAAAAAAGCTGTGGTAAATATAAACAATGGAATAATATGCAGCTGTATAAAAGATAGATCTCTTATCCTATGAGATGACATGGTGGGACCAGGAGAGTATTATGCTAAGTGTACCAACTAGAGAAAGACAAATATCACATGATCTCACTTATTTGTGGAATATGATAAACTAAACAAACTCATGAACAGAATTAATCCAGAGATATAAGGGTAGAGTACAAACTTACAAACCTTACAAGAGGGTGTGTTAGGGGTAAAGAGATAAACCACAGAACTTATATGGATGTATGAATGTATGCAACGAGGGAAAAGAGAAACGTCTATAACAAAAACAAATTAATATGAATACTTTTTTAAAAATTAAAAAAATAAAATCAATAAAGGCATATTCTCGACTGAGGATTAAAAGTATACAAATAAAGAGTATAACTTGCTGCAGCTGTTTCATTAAAGGTACAGGTACTTTTTTGTTGTTTGTTCCATTTTTCAATTATTTTTTAAATAGATTTTTTTTATTATAGATGTTTCTTTTTTTTCCCCCACTGATTCCCTCCTCCCCCTCCCTCCCAGCTCTGTCCACAGCTTTGTTGTCCATGTATGCATATAAGTTCTGTGCTTTAACTATCCTCTCCTCCTTTTCTGGGATTTTCAGTCTGTATTCCACTTCCACATATCTGGGACTACCCCCTTCCTCAGACTGTTATGTTCATTATATTCCACATGTAAGTGAGATCATGTGATATTTATCTTTCTCTGCTTGGCTTGTTTCACTTAGGATGATACTTTCCAGGTCCCCCCATGTAGTCTCAAAGTATAAGAGGTCTTTTTTCCTTACAACTGCATAGTACCCCATTGTGTTTATGTACCAGAACTTTTTTATCCATTCGTCTACTGATGGACACTAGGGCTGTTTCCAGATCTTAGCTATTGTAAATAGTGCTGCTACAAACATGGGGGTACATATATTTTTTCTGATTGGTGTTTTTGGCTTCTTAGGGTATATTCCTAGAAGTGGGATCACTGGGTCAAATGGAAGTTCAATTTCTAATTTTTTGAGGTAACACCATATTGTTTTCCATAGTGGCTGCACCAGTCTGTATTCCCACCAGCAGTGTACTACTGTCCCTTCTTCTCCACACCCTCCCCAACACTTGTTGTTTGATGATTTGTTGATGGCGGCCATTCTGACAGGTGTGAGGTGGTAACTCATTGTTGTTTTGATTTGCATCTCTCTGATGATTAGTGATGATGAGCATTTCTTCATATGTTTCTTAGCCATTTGTATGTCCTGTTTGGAGAGGTGTCTATTTAGTTCCTCTGCCCATTTTTTAATTGGATTCTTTGTCTTCCTTTTGTGGAGTTGTATGAGCACTCTATATATGTATTGTAAATTAACCGCTTGTTGGATATATCATTGGGAATTATGCTCTCCCATACAGTGGGTAGCCTTTCCGTTTTGATGACTGTATCTTTCGCTGTGCAGAAGCTTTTGAGTTTGATGTAGTCCCATGTCTTCTTTTCTCCTTTATTTCTATTGCCTTAGGTGATGTGTCAGTAAAAATTCTGCTGCGTATGATGTCTGAAATTTTGTTGCCTACAGTCTCTTCTACGATTTTTATAGATTCATTAGTTACATTTAAGTCTTTTATCCATTTAGAGTTTATTCTCGTGTAGGGTGTAAGTTGATGGTCTAGTTTCATTTTTTTGCATGTAGCTGTCCAATTTTCCCAACACCATTTATTAAAGAGGCTGTCTTCACTTCACTGTATGCGCTTGCCACCTTTGTCAAATATTAATTGAGCATATTGCCTTGGGTTCATTTCTGGGTTTTCTGTTCTGTTCCACTGGTCTATATGCCTGTTCTTGTGCCAGTACCAGGCTGTTTTGATACAGTGGCTTTGTTGTATAACCTGAAATCTGGTATTGTGATCCCTCCAACTTTTTTCTTCCTTTTCAAGATTGCTGTGGCTATTCGAGGCCTTTTTTGGTTCCATATGAACTTTTGAAGTAATTGTTCTAATTCTGTGAATTACGCCGTTGGTATTTTGATGGGGATTGCGTTGAATATATAGATTGGTTTGGGTAATATGGACATTTTAATGACGTTAATTCTCCCAATCCATGAACAGTGTATGTGCATCCAATTTTTATATCTTCCTCTATTTCTTTTTTCAATGACCTGTAGTTTTCTGTGAATAGGTCCTTTATTTCTTTGGTTAAGTTTATTCCTAGGTATCTTAATTTTTTTGCCGCAATGGTAAATGGTATTTTTTGCTTAGTTTCTCTTTCTGTGAGTTCATCTTTGGTTTATAAGAATGCCATCAATTTCTTGACATTAATTTTGTATCCTGCTACTTTGCAAAATTCATTTATTAAGTCTAGTAAACTTTTGATGGAGTCTTTGGGGTTTTCTATGTATAGTATCATGTCATCTGCAAATAATGACAATTTCAGTTCCTCTTTTCCAATTTGGATCCCTTTTATTTTTTCTTCCTGTCTGATTGCTGTGGCTAAGACTTCCAGTACTATGTTAAATATGAGTGGCGAAAGTGGATATCCTTGCATTGTTCTTGTTCTTAAGGGAAATGCTTTTAGTTTTTGCCCATTGAGTATGATGTTGGCTGTAGGTCTTTCATATATGGCCTTTATTATGTCTAGATATGATCCCTCTATTCCCACACTGCTGAACATTTTTATCAGAAATGGATGCTGCATTTTGTCGAAGGCTTTTTCAGCATCTGTTGATATTATCATGTGGTTTTAATTCTTCATTTTATTTATGTGGTATATCACGTTTATTGATTTGCGAATATTGTACCAGCCTTGCATCCCTGGAATGAAATCCACTTCGTCATGGTGAATAATTTTTTTGGTGTATTGCTGGATCCGATTTGATAGTATTTTGTTCAGGATTTTGACATCAATGTTTATCAGGGATATTGGCCTGCAGGTTTCTTTCTTTGTAGTGTCTTTTTCTGGTTTTTGAATTAGAATTATGCTGACTTCATAAAACGAGTTTGGAAGTCTTCCTTATTCTTGAATTTTTTTAAATAGTTTGAGGAGAATGAGTAATATTTCTTCTTTGAATGTTCGGTAAAACTCCCCTGTGAAGCCATCCGGGCTTGGGCTTTTATTTGCTGGGAGAGTCTTGATTACATCTTCAATTTCTTCTGCTGTTATTGGTTTGTTCATGTTTTCTATCTCTTCCTGATACAGTTTTGGGAGACTATGTGTTTCTAGAAATTTGTCCATTTCGCTTAGTTTGTCGAATGTGTTGCTATATAGTTGTTCATAGTAGTTGTTAACGATCTTTTGTATTTCCGTGGTGTTGGTTGTTACTTCTCCTCTTTCATTTCTGATTTTGTGTATTTGGGTTCTCTCTCTTTGTTTCCTGGTGAGTCTAGCTAAGGGTCCATCAATCTTGTTTATCTTTTCGAAAAACCAGCTCTTTGTTTTATTGATTCTTTGAATTGTTTTTTTGGTCTCTATGTCATTTATTTCTGCTCTGATCTTTACTATTTCCTTCCTTCTACTTGCTCTGTGGTTTTCTTTTTGTTTGCTCTCTAGTTTTTTTAAGTTGTGAAGTTAGATAGTCTATTAGAGATTTTTCTTCTATTTTGAAGTAGGCCTGTAGTGCTATGAACTTCCCTCTCAGAACTGCTTTGGCTGCATCCCATAGATTTTGTGTTGTTGTGTGTTCATATTCATTGGTTTCCAGGAAGTTTTTGATTTCTTCCTCGATCTTCTCAGTGATCCATTCATTGTTTAATAACATGCTATTTAGCTTCCATGTCTTCAAATGTCTTTGTATGTTCTTGTTGCAATTGATTTCTAGTTTCATTCCATGGTGATCTGAGAAGATGCTTGATATAATTTCAATCTTCTTGAACTTGTAGAGACTTAGTTTGTGCCCTAACATGTGGTCTATCTTTGAGAATGTCCCATGTGCACATGAGAAGAATGTGAATGCTGTACATTTGGGGTGTAGTTCTCTGTAGATATCTATTAAATCCATTTGGTCTAGTGCTTTATTGAGAGTCTCTTTCCTTGCTAATTTTTTGTCTGGAGGATCTATTCAGTGATGACAGAGGGGTGTTGAAGTCCCCTGCCATGATTTTATTGCTATCGATTTCTCCTTTGAAGTCCTCCAGAAGTTTTTTAATATATTTTGGTGCTCCTATATTGGGTGCATATATGTTTATCAAGGTTATATCTTCCTGTTGGATAGATCCTTTCAATATTATGTAGTGGCCTTCTTTGTATCTAATTATGGCCTTCATTCTGAAATCTATTTTATCAGATATGAGAATTGCTACCCCAGCTTATTATTTATTTTCACTTGCTTGGAAGTTTTTTTTTTTTCCATCCTTTCACTTTCAATCTATGTGAGTCTTTTGTTGTGAGGTGTGTCTCTTATCAACAACATATAGATGAGTCATGCTTTCTTATCCAATCAGCTACTCTCTGTCTTTTTATGGGAGCATTCAGTCCATTTACATTGAAGGTGATTATTGATATGTACTTATTTAATGCCATTTTTGTTTAGTGAGGTCCTATTTTTCTTCCTATATCTCCTATTAATTACAGCAGTCCTTTCAACATTTCTTGCAGTGCTGGTTTGGTGTTAATGTATTTCCTTAGCCTTTTTTTTTTTTTTTTTTTGTCTGGGAAGCTCCTCATTTGACCTTCTATGTTGAATGATAGCCTTGCTGGGTAGAGTAGTCTTGGATTCAGATCCTTGTTTTTCACGTCCTTGATTACTTCATGCCATTTCCTTCTGGCCTGTAGTGTTTCTTGTGAGAAGTCAGCTGAGAGCCTTATGGGGTTTCATTTGTAGGTAACCTGTTGCTTATCTATTGCTGCTTTTAGGATTCTCTCTTTGTCATTAATTTTTGGCAGTTTGATTACTATGTGTCTTGGTGTGGGCCTGTTTGGGTTCTTCTTACTTGGGGCTCTCTGTGCTTCTTGAACTTGAATGCCTCCTTCTTTCACCAAATTAGGAAAGTTTTCTGTCAATATTTCTTTGAATATATTCTCTAACCCTTGCTTATTTTCTTCTTCTTCAGGGACTCCTATGATGCAAGTATTGTTCCGTTTCCAGTTTTCCCACAGTTCTCTTAAGCTGTCTTCCTGTTTTTTTAATCGTTTTTTTCTTTTGGTTTTCTGATTGGTTGATTTTTTCTAGCCTGTCTTCTAATTCACTGATCCAGTCCTCAGCTTCCCCTACTCTGCTTTTTAGACCTTCCTATGTGTTTTTCATTTCTAATCTGTCATTCTTCATTTCTTCTTGGTGTTTTTTTAATTTCCAACTTGTTGATTTTCAACATTTCAATGTCTTTACTCATGGTTTTCATATCCTTACACATGCCGTTGAGCTTCCTCAACATCATGGCTCTATATTCTAGTTCTGTTAACTTGCTTAACTTCACCTCGTTTATCTCATCTTCTGTAGAGGTCTCTTGTTCTTTCATTTGACTTTTGTTCCTGTTTTTCATCATTTTGGCTATCACAGTGGGCTTTGGAGTCTGCCAAGTTTTCCCTGTGGGTATGGTGTTCTGCTGATTGTGGCTCCCTCTCCTGAGTTTGGATGAGTCAGGGAGGTCCCACATTAAACACCAATGTCAAGTCTTAACTTTCCAGTTAGAGTTGCTACCCCAGGGAGTGGTAGTTATCCTCTAGCTTTTTTGCCTGATGGCTATTATTAGAGGTCACCTGACGGACCTTGGTTTCTGAGTTGCCTGAAAAACTTCTTCAGGTGCACAGTGTAAGAGGATTTCCGGAGGGTGGGGCAGATGCTGTCATTAATGGGCTTCAATTATCTTTTCAATGTCCACCAGTTGGGGTTGAATCTACAAGGGAGGGGCTGCCACCTCTCCCCAGGGTCCTGGGAAGGTGTAACATTACCACAGTCCTGTGTGGCTGCAGTCAGCAGAAGCTCTGAGCACCCTCCAAATCCCGAGTTTCCCCACACAGTTCCAGTCCAGTCTGCCTTCCCTCTTCCGAGGCCCAAGGTGAATGGCTGCTGCCAATTTAGCCTCTGTCCGGACTCTGCGTTGTGGAGCCACCTAGGACTTTTACCCAAGGGTGCTGCTCTCAGCTAAGGTCGGTAGAGGCTGCGGCACCAGCTGAGGGCATAGCACCCTGCCGAGTTCACAGGACTCAGCCGATGGCGTAGCACCCAGCCGAGGCCACAGGACCCAGCTGCAGTCGTGGGACCCAGCCGAGGTGGCAGCAGCTTCCAGCTGAGGCAGCGGACCCTGCAGAGCATGGAGCACCCAGCCGAGGTTTCAGGACCCAGCCGAGGTGGCCACTGGTCTCAGCCGAGGCCACAGGACCCAGCCGAGGGCGTCGCTTTTCTCTGAGCCCCTGGTCCCAGCTGAATCCAGTGGTCCCAGCCCAGGCCGATGCCGACCGTGGCCTCCTAGCCCCCTCTCAGCTTCCTGTACTCTGCTGGTTATTCCTTCCAATGTGTTCTTTATTTCTGCTATGTCATTCTTCATTTCCACTTGGTTGGTTTTCAGTGTTTCTATATCTTTACTCATGGTTCTGATGTCCTTACTCATGCTGTTGAGCTTCATCAAGATCGAGGCTCTGAACTCTACATCTGATAATTTGATTAGTTGCACTTCATTGATATCATCTTCGATAAAGTTCTCTTTCTTTCATTTGGGATTTGTTTCTTTGTTTCACCATTTTGGCTATCTCTGTGGGTTTGGGAACCTGCCAAAATTTCCCTGTGGCTTTTGGTGTTCTGCTGATTGTGGCTCCCTCTACTAGGTTTGGATGAGCCTGGGTGTGCCCACGTTAAACACTACTGTCTAGTCTTACTTTCCTGGGTAGATTTGCAAGCCCAGGAAAGGTTTAGTTACCCTCTATCTTTTTCCTGTTAGCTGGTAGTCTCAGTTTCTCAGTGCCTTGGAATGTAGCCCTGGTGTTCTGCATAAGAGGATTTCCAGAGGGTGGGATGGATGCTGGTGTTTAATGAGCTTCAGTTTCCATTTATTTATATCACTTGGGAAAAGATGAATCTCCGAGGTGGGGGGCTGCTGCTTTTCCCCACAGATCTGGGATTCAGCACACTGGGCACTGTCCTTTGTGCCTGCCACTCAGCAAAAACTCTGAGTGCCCTCCAAATCCCGGATGTTCACAGATTTTTTCCCAGTCAGCCTTCCCTCTGCCGTATCCCCAAGGTGGTGGCTGTGGCTATTTAGGGCTCTGTTCTGGCTGTCTGCACTGTGGAGCGGGCTTGGTCTTTACTCCACAAGTGTGAGGCTCACAGCTGAGATTGCTGCTGTCCATGGGCTCCCAGCCAGCCACCCTCTCAAGCTTCCGCAGATCCTACCAGTGTCCCTGGTTATATGGTTCTGTCCTGCTGCTTTTCTGTTGCTTTTTTTCTGAGAATTTTTGTTTATTTTAGTTGTAATTCCCAATTGTTCCTTGGAGACCCTCTGTTTACCTTCTATTTACTCTGCCTCTGTTTTTCACATCCTCTATGCGTATCTTGTGCACAGCTGGGTCACAAAGACCTTTCTGTGCCCCAGCACCCTGCAGGTTCCACAGGTAACTCGTAACTCAGTGGCACAGTTCCTTTGGGTACCAGGCTCTAGGCTTATGTTATGGGCTGCTGGGTCTCACAGGACTATCTGGTACTTCAGCACCCCTCAGGTCCAGCAGGTAGTTGGATAGCTCAGTTACTGTAGGGTCGCACAGGCCTCTCTGGTGCTTCAGCACCCAACAGGCCCCGTGGGTAACTAGATTGCACAGTCTCTGATGGGTCGCACAGGCCTCTCTGGTGTTTCAGTACCCTGCACGTCTCACTGGTAATTGGATAGCATAGTCCCAGCTGGGTCGCACAAGCCTCTCAGGTGCTTCACCATCCCCGAGGTTTACACAGTCCCTGGGGGGTTGCACAGGCTTCTCTGATGCCCCTGCACCCTGCATTTCCTGAGGGCACTGCAGCAGGATCACACCAGTATCTCTGGGGCTTAGGCTTCCCACTGCTGTTGTGAGCTACTGAATTACACAGGTCCTGCTGCTGGTGACTGGGGGAGTGCTGCTGCCCCATGAGGCTCAACTCCTGCTCAGCTTTTATTGTTGATTTTGGGGATGGGTTTCAGCTGTTGGTCCGTGCTTCTGTTACCTAGGAATGAATGTCAGCTCCCCAGCCTCTGTTGCTGGGTGTATATCTCCACTCTGATCAGGCTGCTATTATGTGGGATGGTGCTGGGCTCTGGGCTGTCTTTGGCTTCTGCTACTGGCACCTTGGGAGCTCCAGTACTGTGCACAGGTCTGTGTTGACATAGAGTGTCCCCTGGTACGATGGTGCCAGGTGCGCTGGTGGGCTCAGGATGCTGGGCTCTAGCTTCTCCCACTGCCTCCTCCCAGGAAAGACTCAGGGTCTTCAAAAATGTTGAGACCTCCCCATGGCACAGGGAGAAGCACCCTGAAGGGCTGCTTACCTAGGTAACCGGCTGCTCCTGTTCACAGCACAGGAACCTTCTGCTCTGCGGTTCTGCACTGCTGGGGTTTGGTCATCTACCTTCATGTCTACTCACACTCTCTCCGGTCCAGCCCACTGCCATCCTTCATGGAGTCATGCTTTCTTATCCAGTCATTTACTTTGGGTCTTTTTATTGGATCATTCAAACCATTCACATTTAAGGTGATAATTGATATGTACTTACTTATTGCCATTTTTGTTTAGTGTGGTTCTATTTTCCTTCCTATTTCTTCTACTAATTAAAGCAGTCCTTTTAGCATATCTTGCAGTGCTGGTTTGGTGTTAATATATTCCCTTAGCCTGTTTTTTGTTTTTTTCTTTTTTCTTTTTTTGGTCTGGAAAGCTCTTTATTTGACCCTCTATTTTGAATGATAGCCTTTCTGAATAGAGTAGTCTTAGATTCAGATCCTTGTTTTTCATGACCTTGATTACCTCATGCCATTCCCTTCTGGCCTGTAGTGTTTCTGTTGAGAAGTCAGGTGAAATCCTTATGAGGTTTCCTTTGTAGGTAACCTGTTGCTTATCTCTTGCTGCCTTTAGAATTCTCTCTATGTCTTTAATTTTTGGCATTTTTATTACTATGTGTCTTGGTGTGGGCCTGTTTGAGTTTTCTCACTTGGGACTCTCTGTGCTTCTTGAACTTAAATGCCTTCTTCCTTCACCAAGTTAGGAAAGTTTTCTGTCAATATTTCTTCAAATATATTCTCTAACCCTTGCCCATTTTATTCCTCTTCAAGGATATTTATGATATGAATGTTATTACGTTTCCAGTTGTCCCACAGTTCTCTTAAGCTGTCTTCCTGTTTTTTAATTGTTTTTTTTCTTTTGGTTTTCTGATTGGTTGATTTTTTTCTAGCCTGTCTTTTAATTCACTGATCCAGTCCTCAGCTTCTTCTACTCTGCTGGTTATTCCTTCCAATGTGTTCTTTATTTCTGCTATATCATGCTTTATTTCCACTTGGTTGGTTTTTAGTGTTTCTATATCTTTACTCATGGTGCTGATGTCCTTACTCATGCTGTTGAGCTTCATCAAGATTGTGACTGTGAACTCTACAACTGATAATTTGATTAGTTGTATTTCACTGATCTCCTGTTCGATAAAGTTCTCCTGTTCTTTCATTTGGGATTTGTTTCTTTGTTTCGCCATTTTGGCTATTTGGCAGGCTCAGTGGGTTTTGGAGCCTGCCAAATTTTCCCTGTGGCTTTTGGTGTTCTGCTGATTGTGGCTCTGTCTACTAGGTTTGGATGAGCCTGGGTGGGCTCACATTAATCATCACTATCAAGTCTTACTTTCCTAGGTAGATCTGCAAGACCAGGAAAGGTTCAGTTATCATCTAGCTTTTTCCTGGAGTCTATTAGTCTCAGTTACTCAGTGCCTTGGGATGTAGCCCTCGTGTTCTGCCTAAGAGGATTTCCAGAGGGTGGGATAGATGCTGGTTGTTAATGACCCTCAATTTTTATTTCTTTGCCTCACCTGGAAAAGGCTGAATCTTTGAGGGCGTGGGGGGGGGCGTCCTGCTGCTTTTTCCCATATCTCTGAGAAGGAGCACACTGGCCACTCTCCTTTGTGGCCACAACTTAGCAAAAACTCTTAGTGCCCTCCAAATTCCGGATGTCCCCACAGAGTTCCAGCCCAGTCTGCCCTCCCTCTGCTATAGCCCCCAGGTCAGTGGCTGTGGCTATTTTAGCACTCTGTCTTTTCTCTCTGTGCTGTGGAGCAGGCTTTGTCTTTATTCCCTAAGGGCACTGCTCACAGTTATGACTGCTGCTGTCCTGGTGCTCCCAACCCGCCACCCTCTTGCACCTCTGCAGATCCTACCAGTGTCCCTGGTTATATGGTCCTGTCCTGCTGTTTTTCTGTTGCTTTTTTTTTTAGAGGATTTGTCTGTATTTTAATTGTGATTTCTGTTTGGTCCTGGGAGATCGTCTGTGTAGCTTCCATTCACTCTGCCTCCATTTTCACATCCTCTATACCTATCGATTTTCATTTACTTTCAAGGTTCATTTTGAGCTCCAGTTGGTTAAGGTTCCTGGAAGTTATCCTATTAGGCAAGTGAAATATTGTACTCATTCCATATTTCATAAGGGCTTTTGTTTCATTGTCAACATTCTTTGAGGTATATGTGTGAAATTTAACAGTTCAAAACCATCTAGGATCAACTTTTAAGTAATATTTAAATTTAAAGATCAACCTAAACAAACCCCAAACTTTCCATTAAGTGGAAAGTTGTTTTAAAAAAAAAATCTGACACTAAATTCAACTTCTAAATATCTGAAGGTAAAACATTTGTAATTGACCTAACTTTAGAGAACTAATACCTTCAAAGCACTCCATGTAGGCACTTGGGTCAACCAACAACACTCTTGGTTAAAAATTAACACCTATTCCATACAACCTCATTTGTTTATTCTTTTTTGCATGTAATGTGCACCCTATCTGGGAAAGATTTTAAACAATGCCCTCATTCCAGGTGAGGGTTGCAATCCTGACTGGCATGAAAGTGTTAACTGCATTGGCTGAGGTCCACTAACAAGGGAAAACTGCTGTGGGGAAGGGATGCTTTAAGGAATGGGTGGCATGCAGGTGCCTGGCTATATTGGATATTACACTGTAAAGTTTATCAATTCAAAATATTTTTTCAAGATTATAGGATTATGTTTTTGGTCATGAGAAACCAGTTTAAATTTTTTTGACAGTTTTAGAAATTTGGGGCTTAATAAGCAAGCCAATGAAATGCAAGAGAACTCAGCCTGGGATCTTGCTGAAACTACAGAACCAGGTGTCACATTCCTTGGGGAAAATTATGACCTATAGGGTGAATTGCTGGCACCAGCTTGCCTAGACTGAATTTAGCTGCAGGCAGGAGGTGGCTGAAGTGGCCCCTGAAGCTGAAATCTTGATCTACCAAAGAGCCAGCTGGAGGGGGTTGGTTTGTAAAAGCATAATCTTTTAGGAGGGCGTTTCTCACTAGACTAGTGATTTGGGAAACTTTTTTTAAGAAGTTCATGCCCTATTTTCTCAAGCATACCCTGTTCTAGGTCCTGGTTCTGTCTGCCCTACCTGATTCCACTGGACTTAATTATTTCTTGCTCTACCACATCAAGACACATTAAAATGATAGGCTGGGTCTCAATTCTGTTTTTGGTTTTGTTTTTTGTCTTCTTTTTTCCTCTTGGCAGTATGTGTCATCCTATTTTGGATATCTCATTAATACTTGCTAGTGGACATCTAAGGTTCCCAGATTTCCTCTGCATTTTCCAGTGTCTGTGATTCTGATGCAAAATCATACATATCTGCCAGTTCTCTGCTACTGATGTTATGGCTGCACATGTGACAACTGACATTTGCACCATTTTTTCTTAGCCACTGCACATCTGTTCCTTGTGATCTTTTTTTGGGTGCAGGTTTCTTTGTATTCTCATTATTTGCCTGTTTATCATCTCTCAGTGCTGCTCTGTACCCCAAAACATGGGCTGTAGGTCTTATGATCCTCCTGAGAAACTCTACCCTTGGTTGCATAACCACAGGGTCACACCCACACTGTGAATATGGCATTCTAGTCTGAGTGACAGCCATGAGCCCCATGCTGACCTGCCCAGGCACTGCTGACTTAGCAGTGTAGCCTCCTGGCCTGTTTTTCTCTCACACAGGACATCTCAGTTTTGTATACTGCTAACTTCCATGAAGCTCTGTTTCCTACCACAATTCAGCTCTGTTTGTTGTACTCCTCCTTTCATCCTTTCTGTGGCCTTAGCCATGAAGGAATAGCAGCTTCTGGGCAGCATGCCACAAGAAAGACTATTCACTCAAGAGCAGTACTTTTTCTGCTTCTCATTTTCAAATATTCCTTCTTTAAATCTTCTTTCTCTTCCCCACCATGGTATGCAGGTATCATGAAGGTCTCCTTTTCAGTCTCCACCTATAATAGGAAGTTGATACTAGATATATATGTTCTACAAAAGGAAACTTTGCTAAGATATATCAAGATAAACATGACTGCTGAGTTGGAAAAATGCAAAAACAAAAACACTAATGAAGAGCAAAGAGGAATTTCCAAGGGTTTCTAATAACCCCAACCTAGAAGGAGTAATTCTGAAATGTAGTAATGGAAAATATCACACAGAAACTAATGTGCAACTGTGAAATAAAATGTGATGCTTCTAACATGAAAAGACCAAGTATTCATTAAAACTAATTTTAGAGTTCCCCTGTAATATGAACTTTCTGTTTTGTGTTTACAGGAAAGCTTCCAGTGGGAAAATTTTACTTTTTACTTTTTCAGGTTGAATTTTTTGTCCAAATAAATGTTAACGTTTTTAAAAATTCAAAATCAGATTTTTAAATTGAATTTATTGGGTTGATATTTATTAATAAAATTATTACAGGTATATAATATATCATCTGTATATTGTATTCTGTGCTCACTGCTCCAAGTCTGGTTTCCTTCCATCACCATTTATCCCTCCTTTACTCTCTTATACCTCCCACTCTACTTTCCCTCTAATAATCACCATACTTTCTCTGTGTCTATGAGTTTATTGGGGGGGGGATGTGAGCTTAATTTTTTAAACACACAGTGGCAGCTTAAAATTGATGTGTTAAATACAGAGGAGCCTCACTTTACAAAACATGTGTGTTCCTGAAAAGCTTTGTATGGTTACAGTTTTGGAAAATCCAGTTACAGCTTAAGGGCACTGATGAAATAGGCTATTTAAAGGAACTGCATTCAATGAACTATTTTTTTTGTAGTAAAATGAATACTCTCCTAATATAACTATTTTGTAAGTTTTAGTTTTCTTAAGACAAGGACCTCCTACACTTTTCTTTTACCTCAATAATTTTATAGGAGAACATCAAAATAAAGTAGATTATGGTTTTTACTATTGATTGATCCAGAAGCAAACACTCATAAGGATGCTTTAACAAACCCCTGTACAGCCTGAAGGAACAGCTATTCAACTGAATCCATCAACAATAGAGTTTGACATGCAGCTGTTTAGGGTTTAGACTACTTTGTGACCCTTCTTAAGAGCCTCAAGTCACTTTTGACTACCTCTAAAATACTGTTTCTTTAGTATGTGACCTTATTTTTTGCTGCAGAAAATTATTTTCTGAAAGTTTTTAAATGGACACAAAAGGCCCTGGCCGGTTTGGCTCAGCAGTTAGAGCATTGGCCTGTGGTCCAGAGAGACCCGGGTTCAGTTCCTGCTAAGGGCACGTACCTCAGTTGCAGTTTGTCCCCAGCCATGGTAGGTCATGCAGGTGGCAGCCACTCAATTTGTCCCTTTCACGTCAATATTTCTCTCTCTCTCTCTGTTCCTCTCTCCCTCTCACTCTACCTGAACAAAAAAAAAAAAAAATGGAGGAATGTCCTTGGGTGAGGATAAAAAGTAAATAAATAAATGGATACAAAAGTCTTTGTTCTTGAGTAAATAGAATCTAGCTAGGAATGCAACATGGGTTTTGAAACATACACATAGGTATATGTATATGTGTATATGCATGCACACATATCCTTAGCCAAAATTTTAGCACTTCTCTGGATAGAGAAGTGTTACAGCTGGTTCTCTAAGAAATAATAGATAGGATAGTTAATTTGTTTTTATTAATTAATTTATTCAACAAAGATTTGTCAAATATTTACTGAAAGCCAGGTACTATAGTTACAGTCTGCCTTCTGTATCCTTAGGTCCCATATCCTTGTGTTCCATCAACTGTAGATAAAAAATAATTTAAAAAAAATTACATCGATGCTGTACAGTAAGTCCTCACTTATGTATGTCATCAATACGTTCTGTGACTATAAACAAAATTATGTATAACAAAACCAATTTTAACACTGACTAATTGATATAAACAAGAGTTAAGTTCCTAAGGCATCTCATCAACATTATAACAAAACAGCATTGAATGAAATGAGGATCTGCTGCACTATGTAGATAGACCTATGATGGTTGTGTTTGTACTGAACATGTACAGACTTGTTTTTTTATTATTCCCTAAACAATACAGTATAACAATTATTTACATAGCATTTACATTTTCTACATAATATAAGTAATCTTGAGATGATTTTTTTTTTGGTATTGTTTTTATTGATTTTTTTAGAGAGAGAGGAAGGGAGAGAGAGAAATAGAAACATTGATGTGAGTGAGAAACAGTGATTGGCCGCCTCCTGCATGCCCCCTTCGTGGGATTGAGCCCGCAATCCAGGCATGTGCCCTGATGGGGAATTGAACCAGGACCTCTCAGTCCATGCGAAGATGCTCAGTCCACTAAGCCACACTGGCTAGGCAATCTAGAGATGATTTAAAGGGATGATATGCATAGGTTTTATGCATGTAATAAATATTTTTATATAAAGGACTTTATATTTTTATGCAAGTAATAAATATTTTTATATAAATCTGTGGATTTTGATATCCATGGGGGTTGCTGGAAACAATGCCATGCTGATATTGAAGGATGACTGTATTTAACACTTCCCACCTTCCATAGGGAGAACATTATATAAGTAATAGAACTCTAAGCTGGGAGAAGGAAATAATGGGATCAAGTCAGCATTATCCTCCTCCCCACTATGTTAGGTAGTAGTCAATGCTGATTTATCACCACCACAGCTCACAGAATGTTAATGTTGAAAAGAATCTTTGAAATCTCCAGTCAAAAGCTTCCATTGTACAGAGGAAAAAACTGAAGCACAGAACAAATAAATGATTTGGTCAGTGTCACACAGTGAGAAAGTAATAGAGCCAGAGCAACAACTCATAGTAGTGCTATATAGTGCCAATAGTGCTCTCATAGTGCTATTAAGGGGATTAAATGAATTAGTATTTATAAAGTGCTTAGGATATTGCTTGGAATTTAGTAAGCATGATGTTAATATTTGTTAAATAATATCAATAACAACAACATCATGCTGCATCTCAAGCAGATCTAATCTTACCTATTGTATTCTTTCTGATGCCTTCAGAGACTTAAAGAGGCCTTTACAAAGTTGGAGGCTCAGAGAAGGTATTCCCCTTATTTTGGTGGAGTCAAACTTGCCTTATGAGAGGATAAGATAAATAGTTGTTAGGATTAGAATCTGGAAGCTTGGAAGGCCACAGATCAGAAAACCACATCTATATATCCTGGATTATGCAGGTAATGCTTATTTTCACTTTCTTTTGTGTTTTAAACAGATTTTCTCAAATTATAAGTACTTTTTTTGTTTTTTAATTAACTTTCTTCAAGTGTTGGTCAGTGCTGTGAACACTTCACCTTTCTTGTTTGACCTTGGGGCAACATTCCAATGTTCTGATTATCCCCTCCTGCTTAAAAGTTGGTTTCTGTTCATCCACATACTTTATCTTTTTCTGTACTTTCTTTATCTTTCCCTCTCATCTCTCTGTCCAGACCTTCCCTGTTTCAGTCTGTCTGTCAGTCTCTCTCTCCCTGTCTCCCTCTTCCTCTCCCTACCTTTACCCCCTCCCTTTATCCTTTCTGCCTTCCCTCTCCCTGCCCCATGGAAAATTTTAAATGTACACAAAATTAGAATAGATAGTTTCTCTCTGTGAGATTATGCCTCAACTAAGTATGCAGTTAGGTTCATTTGCATTGTTTTATTTTTATTTTGGGGGTTCATTTTTAAAATTTAATTTTATCTTATAATTACATAAAATATTTCTGTAGTTTCAACATCAAATCTACAAAACAAGGTATATTCAAAGAAGTGTAGCTTCTATTCTTGTCCTCTTCATCATCTTCCTTCTTTCTCTCTATAGGTAACCATTTAGCTTTAAATTTTTGGTTCATTTTTTTATTTAAAAAGACATTATGTATTATTCAGGTTTTACCTGCATCTGTACACCTGTGTTTACATCTGTTTCCCTGTCCTCCTCTATACACAATATTGCAATCAAGTCATATTGAATTATTTGAAGTGGCTCTGTGTGTGTATGTGTATATATATATATATATATATATATATATATATATATATATATATAATCTTGTCCAATTTCTTGCCTTTAACTTATCTTTACACCTGCTTTATATCTATTTCCCTGCCCCCCACCACTATACTTCAACTGTATTGAACTATTTGAACTATATACTATGTTTCCTATTGCCTCTGAGCCTTCTTAAATGCTGTTCTTTCACACAAAATCCTGATTGGAAAGAGTTCAAGGGAGAATGAAGGGAAAGGCTATAGGGCAAAAGACACTGTCATACATTACTAGTGGGATGCATGTAGTACAACCTCTACAAAGGGCTATCCTACCAAATTTCAATACTCTGTTAATCAGTTCCACATACCACATGTACATAATTTATATACGCATATATGTATGTGCATATATCTATCTTTACTTCTATCTTTATTTAACATCCACAATATAGAATAGGATACAGCTTAAAAAGTGCTGAGGATGATATTTATACAGTGATATTGGAAGATCTGTAAGATATGTTGTTTAAAATGTATATAGAATCATGTACAGAACAGTACATGCTACATCTGGTGTAAGAAAGGATGGGGAAGAGAAGACAATGCATTTACAAATGGTTTCTTTTTATAAAGAAACACTGGTAGATAAGAAAGAAAGTAAAACACATAGATATCAGTGGGGAGGAAAAGGGTGGATGGGGCAGGGGAATTAATAAAACACTTATGAAAGAAAGAAGAAGGGTTAGAATTGAAAGGAGAGAATTTGGAGAAAGTACTGGCATCTCTTTTGAGAAATTTTGCTGAAAAGCAAATATGAGATTGTTTTCACAAAAGTCAAAATTCTCATTATTTTAATCAAATTCAATATTTAGTTTCTTCTGTAATGCTTGGTATTTTATTTTCCATAATATATTTTCCTAATTATATAATGTAAATAAAATAGTATTTGTTTTAACAACTTCCTCTTAGATACTCCTGATGTCCTCTACTTTACGTCATTGTACTATGCATATATCACTTTCTATGTGTGCCTTAGTATGAAATAGGTGGGAAACACTGCTTTACAGAATGGTGTTCGAGCAGCACTATTCTTGTGTGAGTAATGTAACTCATTGCAGGGTCTTTGGAAGGTCAGGACAAGTGCCAGAGGTCATTTGCATGAAGATCCCTGCACCTCTTAGAAAGAATTGTAGAGAGGACTTGGAGACCAGAGTTAGTTCTGAATTATTCTGATCCTCAAGGCAAATTAGGGAGATAAGAACAGCACAGTCTTTAGAAAAGGTTGCCCCAGGAAGACAGAGTACTACCCATTATAATTTAGGGGTTATGGGCAGACTAGAAGGTCTTGAGATTTTATAAAATAGGCTTATAATAACACAGGTGTAGTTTGACATTTTTCAGTGTTTTCTAATCCAGGTTAGGCAAATCCCAGTTTAATGAAATTTGGTCCCCTTCTCAATGGATGAAGGATTTGAGAGGGTAGAGTTTAAAACAGATCTCTGGATGTGGATCTAGGAGCAATGAAACAAACATCTAAATTTATGTTTTCATACTGAATTTCCTGATCTGTAGGGTATTTACAAGTAAAAGTGGCGAGTAGTCCCTGGGCCTACCTCAACCTCTGGCATTGTGAGGGCAGGGTCTTTTGTTTGTTTTGTTCATTGATAGATGTCATACATTAGAACAGCTCTGAGCACTGGGTAGGTACTCAATACATATTTATGAAAGGAAGGAAAGAATAAAGAAATAGTTTATGTTTGAAAGACTCCTTGCAATTTCTGATCCAGACTTTTTAAAAGATCATCTCTTCAAATTCTGGATAATCACCATTGATGAGAAAAATTTTACAAAATATAAATTCATTACTAACAATTCAAAATGTAAGGTAGTTGAAATTATATAAAGAATTCAACATTTATTTGATAGATATCATTTTGAATTTTTTGTAATAATATAAATATATTATTTTTTTAATTTATTGATTTGATAGAAAGAGAAACATTGATTTGCCTTTCCACCCATCCATGCATTCATTGGTTACTCCCACATG
Source organism: Molossus molossus (assembly GCF_014108415.1). Classification (NCBI taxonomy): domain Eukaryota; kingdom Metazoa; phylum Chordata; class Mammalia; order Chiroptera; family Molossidae; genus Molossus; species Molossus molossus. The sequence goes on along the minus strand of NW_023425355.1, from coordinate 85,483,476 downwards.
TGCCCCAACCAGGAATCGAACCAGCAACCCTGGTACACCAGGACAACACTCCCACCAACTGAGCTACCCTGCCAGGGATATAAGTGTATTTTTGTATTTAATTGACTATTATTGTGTCAAGTTATTAAAAGTATGTAGAACATCTTAGAGTAAGCAATATATTCTTAGAGCAATCAACATGTAACTACCTTGGACACTACTAAAAGGTCATGTTTGCCACAAATAGGCAGAAATGTCTAATATATGTGAGAACAGAGATTGGGGCCAATGCTTGGGGATGTGTCAGCCAGAAGCCTCTGTCTGGGTGTTGCTCTGCTCCCAGCCCCTGCCACCCTGAGTGCACAAATGGGAGTGGCAATCCATGTCTTTACATAGGGTCTGTTCCTGCACACCAGTTGGAACACAGAGCTGTGAGAGATGCTACTTGGGCAAAAATTAAGATTAAACCTGACTGTGACTCTTGTTACAGCTATAATATCCTAGATGAAGATTATCTCTTAAAATAGAGTATCTGCTGGAACTCATTAACATTTAAATGTTTTAGAGCAGCACTGTTTAATGGAAATATAACAAGTCATATATATAATGTAAATGATCTAGTCATATTAACAAAGTACAAAGAAAGAGGTGAGATTAATTTTAATATTAAATTTTATTTAAAGCAATATATTAGAAATTTATTAACATGTAGTCACTACAAAATTACTCATGAGATAGTTGACATTATTTTTCTTCATGTTAAGTACTTGAAATCTGGATATATTTTACATTTGCAGCACATCTCAATTTGGATGCGAAAATTTTAGTGGTTAAAGTGAACTGTAGTTCTATCAAAATAATAAAAAAGTAACAGGCAAATATTTTACACTGCTTCAGCTTTTAAAATTAAATCAAGTAAAATCAAATACAGTAAAATAAAACAAAAATTCAATTTATCAGTTGCATTAGACACATTTCAAGTGCTCAATAACCACATATGAGCAGTAGCTACCATAGTGCACAGCACAGATCTAGACCATTTCCATCATGTTGGACAGTGTGGCTCTAGCGGTATGGTGCCTATAACTAAAAATAATGTATAAATGCTATCTGGAAGACAGGTACATTATGAGATCTATCTCAGCTATTAATATGATCACTTAAAAAGTGAATTAAAAAATACTCTTCTCAAAAATATATTTCTCAGACTAAAGTTCCCAGGGCTTTAAATAATGACTTTTATCTTTTGCAATTCAACATTGGAAAATCTCCAAAATTATAAGATATCTAAAAGATCTAAACTGTAGTAGTTAACTTGTGCCACAAGAGGACCTGCAAATACAAGTTTGCTCAAATTTTACCTATTCTTATGTTATTAAATGGAAGTGTAATTAGGGAAGATCTCACTGTCAATATTAATATTCTCACATCTGTCTTTATTAAAATTTAAAAAGATGATTCATTTTAATCTAATGTTAAAATGTCACATGGTACGGGGGCTATAAATGATAAGTTGAGACTACCAAATATACCATTTCAGCAGGAAATATTTTGGTTAAGAACATGGGTGTGATATCATAAGGGCCAGGGTCAAGTCCGGGTTTGCCCCCATACCAGCTTTATGACCCCAGGCAAGTCTCTTCATTCTAAAATAGAGCTAATTATAGTACGTACATTCTAAAAATTTTCAGCATTAAATAACACATATAAAATGCTTATCATAGTGTACATAGAAAGTACTCAAAAATGCTATTTGTTATTATGGTTACTAGTTTCCACAAGGTCTTAATCCTCTTGGGATTTAGAACATTTCTTTTGTAGGGGAGGAACCTTGCTTTAAACTTACCATACTCTGTATGCCACTTATGTATAAGTAGTTACAGGAAGATTTACATATAGCAGTGTATTAAAATAGGAAGTAACTATGTTATATGCATAAGTGGTCCAGCCCTGCCTGGCTCCTGCCCACACCTGCTCTTCCCAGACTTAGATCAGAACCAAGATCCTTGTCTCCAAGTACCTATTTCTGTCCTAGAATCAACTTCCCTGGCTACTAACTGTATACTTCATGTTCTTTTTCTGTCAGAACCACACCCTTTTGAATTTTGATGCTTGGTATCATTTTCCCAGCTGTGTCCTTGACCTTACTTCTTGGTGTTTCCCCTTTACCCTGCTTCAGATGAACAACTTTGCCAGTTTGATCTGGAATCTTCTTACTGAATCTTATCTCCTTCAACAATACTCCCACTCCCCATCTATGAGCAAAAATTTGCTGTGAGAGACCAAAAGAACTCTGACTACAGAATGTCCATTAAGTTGCTTTAAGTCATTTACAAAAATATTTGTTTAATTGAATAATAGCATGTGCCTTCAACATTGATCATGTGTGCATTTTGGATTTGCAATACTGAGATTATGATTTTGCCATTCAGTGAGTTAGAGCTCAAAATAGAAATTAATTTGCACTGCAGAAAAACAAAGAAAGTGATATTTCTTTTGCAATTGACATTGTAGGCTGAGATTAATAACTGGTATATAATCTTGAATAAGATCAGTTATCAGTTAATATTAACAGTCTACTTGTACAGGTGACAGAATTGAGAACCTCTTTCTTAGAAGAAAAAAAAACAAGAGAAAAGTTTGCACATATTGTATAAATCTTTTATGAAATGATAGAATAATAGTTTTCTCTAGAGGCTGTAAACGAGCATATGCAAATTTAGTTGCTTTTAAACTACAGTCCAGCATTGCTAACTTGAATTAATTGGGAACAGACTTGTTTGAACTAACAAAGCATTAGCATTTTAGATAATTGTCCAATACCTAAAGTAACTTGAAGTGGGTTATAAAGCCCATCCATTACAAAGATGTGACCTTGAATGGATTATATAAAGGCTCTCAGCTCATTTCCTCTGCCCAGGAATTGATGTCATGATCCTTATATTACATGGTTTTTGTGAAGATTAAATGAGAGAATGTTTATAGAAGTACCCAACAAGAAGCAACCACTCAATAACCTTTTCCTGAATGTGAAACTGATGGAAATGCATTGGTTTCTCTGAAAGCCCAAACAAAACCTCATAGCACAATAATGACATAAATTTTAGGAAGAAGGGCCTTGTACTACAAATGAAAAATTGGAAACCAAGGTCATATCCTTTGAGTTCTAAACCAATTATTTACCTTGCTGGTATATGTCTAATATAGCTAATGTTTTTCATTCTACACCTTAGCATTTTTGACCAATTTTGAAGAAATTGATATATTTTTAACTTAAAAATGCATCATTTTGAAAACTTAAATGATGTAGAGAAAAACAACTAACTAGCTTCAATTATGTTTGTAAAGGTTTTACCTAAGTGGCTAGATGTCAACATTTTAGGTTTCTTTTGCCTTGACCTAATCTCATCTGCTCTAAGCATAGCTGAGTGTAACATTTAACAACTCACTTCAAAAAAATCTTACTATGCCCGGCTGGTGTGGCTCAATGGATTAAGCATCCTCCCATGGACTGAGAGGTCCTGGTTGGATTTCTGGTTAGGGCACATGCCCGGGTTGCAGGCTTAATCCCTGGTGGGGGCCTCCAGGAGGCAGCCAATTGATGTTTCTCTTACACTGATGTTGCCATCTCTCTCTCCCTTTTTCTCTATCTTAAAAATGAATAAAAACATATTTTAAAAATTTGTACTATAAACAGAACAGGCATAGCAGGGACTATTTGACAGTCTGTGATGAGTGTAGTTTGTATGCACAAACTCTAAAGGACCTGTGAATAAAACAAGTTTTTTAAATGAAAAAAGCAAAAAACCAAAACCTTGGTGGTGAAGTGAGTGAGGTTTATGTTCCTGTTAAGAGAAATAGGCTTTGAAAAGTGTGGGGCTATTAGAAAGGTTGAAGATAATATTTCTCAATTTATGGGTGATAGGACATTATAATAATGTTAGCTACTATTAATAAATGGCTACTATGTGCTTGGTGCTTTAGTGACTCCTTTACATATGTAATTGGAGGAGTGCATTTGGTCAGGAGGATAATAAATTCTTATTTTACTCCCCTTCATATTAGAGAAAATAGCTTGGTGACACTTAGGTACAGGAAAGAGATAATTTTAAAGCTTGTAGAGATTGTTTTTGGAGCCATTGCTAGGTGGATAATAGTCCTGTAATTGTACCTCTCTTCCCTCACAGATTTTTTGTGGTGTGGACAGAAACCTGTGAAAACCATATTTAATTTAGGGAAGTTTTCTTCTTGCTTAGATTGGATCTTGATTATATATATATATATATATATATATATATATATATATATATATATATAACATATGAATATATAAGCAGATATGTATAAGTATTGTATGTATGTGTAATTTGCACATGTAGGGGTATAACTGGTCAATTAGGTCCCAGAGTCAGCCAAAATTTGGTAAGACAACCCTTTGTAGAGGTTGTACTACATACATTCCACTAGCAATATTTGACAGTGTCTGTCTCCCTACACCCTCTTCTTCATTCTCCTTTCAAATCTTTCCAATCAGGAATTTTGTGTGAAAAGCATTTAAGAGGGTTCACAAGCAATTGGTAGCATAGTATATTGATGCCCTTCAAATAATTTAATATGCTTGAAGTACAGTATGGGGGGATAGGGAGGCAGATGTAAACACAAGTGTAAGGATGGAGTTAAAGGCAACAAATTTGCAGGAGAGGTACACACACACACACACACACACACACAGAGCAACTTCAAATAATTCAATTTGGCTTGAGTGTAGTATTTGGGGGGGGTATTTTACGAGGGAGGGAAGTGTATTTGGTTTCTATTGCCTTCTTTTAAAATATCTCTTTATTGTTGAAGGTATTACAGATGTCCCTCCCTTTTCCCCCATTGACTCCCTTCACCCTGTACCACCCCAGGGCTTCACAGCACTATTGTCTGTGTCCATGGGCTATGCATATAAGTTCTTTGGTTAATCTTTTCCTACCCCCCTTCCTTCTGAGATTCATCAGTCTGTGACCTGCTTCCATGTCTCTGGATCTCTTCTGTTTCCTCATTTATTTTGTTAATTAGATTCCACATATAAATGAGATCATGTGATACTTATTTATCTCTGACCGGATTATTTCATTTAGCATAATACTCTACAGGTCCCCTCCATGCTATCTCAAAGGGTAAGAGATCTTTCTTTCTTACAGCTGCACAGTATTCCATTGTATATATGTACCACAGCTTTTTTATCCACTCATCTACTGATGAACATTTGGACTGTTTCCAGATCTTAGCTATTGTAAATAGTGCTGCTATGAACATAGGGGTACATATATTCTTTCTGATTGGTATTTCAAGATTCTTAGGATATATTCTTAACAGAGGGATCACTGGGTCAAATGGCAGTTCCATTTTTAAATTTTTGAGGACACTCCATACTGCTTTTCATAGTGAATGTACCAGTCTGCATTCCCACCATCCATGTACAAAAATATATAAATAATTCATACAGCTTAACAAAAGGAAGACAAACAATTCAATTAAAAACTGGGCAAAGGACCTAAATAGCACTTCTCCAAATAGAACATACAGATGGCCAAGAGACATATGAAAAAAATGCTCAGAGTCACTAATCAGACAGATGCAAATTAAAATGAGAATGAGGTATCACCTCTCATCTGCCAGAATGACTCCCATCAGCAAATCAACAAACAAGAAATGCTGGTGGGGAGGTGAAGAAAAGAGAATCATGTTACCTTCTTGATGGCTAGAATGACTTCTCATTTTGCTCTTTCCATTATCAGGAAGATTTTTGAGCCAGGGGAGGTGACAGGTTTACAGGACAAAGGCCATGCAGGTTGTTGTGCTGACAATTCAGGAGGACAGGCCTGTGGAGCAAGCAGAAGGGCTAGGAGCTGGGAATATCCAAGATAGTAACTCTGTGAAGAGTTTAACTTTTTGGAGTGCTTTTCTTCTGGTCCAAGGGAATAGTCATATGAAGAGTACAGTTTTAAATATGTTCCCTCCTATGTTGCAATCCCCTTTACTTACTCAACCAGCTTAGTGAAGACTCACCTGCTATCAGTTTGGGTGCTATAGGTGTGAGGACAAAATTGCACAAGGAAGTATTAATTTCCCTACAGTTGCCCAGCTCCTAATGCCCATGTGCAGGGAGAAGTATGTTGTGTAGTAGGCAACTGTGTTCAATTGTTTCTGGAGGCAATCGACATCCATAAAAGGTAGCTCATACCTGAGCTGAGAATAGCCAGAAGGAGCACCTGAGAGATGGGAAGTTTAGAAAGCCAGATGAGATAATCCCTTACTTAGTGTATCCTAGAAGGTGGTCCTTGTAAAGGAGAAGACTGACCTGGGATTTACATAAATCATCTTTTATTTTCCCAGAAAATCTGTGTGATAAGTATTATTCTCCCTATGTTATGTATTAGAAAATAATAATTTCTTATTCCATGCTGTAAATAATGATAATAATAGCTATCATTTATTGTGTATTTGCTTTGTGCCAGGCTCTCTTCAGTTTTCTTTATGTACACTATTATTATTATGGAAAGATTGCTGCAAAAAATATTTTTTTCTTCAATTTTACAGATCAAAACTGGAGCCTCAGAGAGTAAATAATATACTCAGGGTTATGGAGCTAACCCTTACTTAAAACTGGGACTAGAATCCAGGTTTGCAGAGCCCAGAGCCATGCTGATCCCCTTCATACATCATAGAGACAAGAGATGACAGAGGCAATTAGGGATGAGCTTCCTCGTTTTTCCTCTCTTGCCTTTTCTACACTTACTTATATCCTCATCTTCTGATTTTTGTGCTAACTTCTCTCTAGGTTATCTTATCCAAGCATTATTTGAACCCCATCTCTTCCTGCCCCCTTGAGATCTTTCTCCAGCAATTATTTCTTCTCTCTTAACCTTCCAACTATAATAAAGAACTCTATCACTCAATCTTTTCTCTCTTTCATGCTAGTGTTCTTCGAAGAAAAAATTATTTTCACTGTATCTATGTTCTATTCATTGTCAGTTCACTTTGATGAAGCTCACACTAAAGTTATTGTGGATCTCCTGATTACCAAACCCAATGGCCTATTTTCAATCTATTCCTCTGAACTTTTCTTCAGCTTTTGCACTATACTAGTGGCTCTCTCATATTTCTTGAAATTCTCTCCTTTTTCAGGATCCATGACACCTATCTTTTGTTCTACTTTTGTCAACATTTCTCATCAGTCTTGTTCAGTGGCTCTTTCTCCTTCCCTGCCCACCTCTTACACATGGGTTTCCTCAGGGATTCATCCTGTGTGCTAATCTCTTCTCTCCTGAGATGAATTTATTTTCTCCTATGGCTTTTACTCACAAACCTAAATCAGAATTTCTGTCTGAGATTCAGAACTGTATTGGCTATTGGAATTGTTCTAAAGTCGAGTTTAAAAAGAACCCTCATCTGTGGAACCTTCTTACTCTCCCAACTAGATGTACTTCTCATTGTTTTGAACCTCCATATAATTTTTCTCTCACCTCTTCGCTGACACTCATTACATCAAATTTTGTCTGGTAGCTGTTTGTGTGCTTGTCTTATTCCTTTTAATAGATTGTAAGTTCCTTGAAGGCCAGAACTTTGCCTTTCTTATCAATGCCTGTTTTTTTAGAATTGAATGCAGTGCCATGTTTATGATAGGGATCAATATTTATTGAATGCAACTTAATGTATTTTTGTAATTAAATTAACTCTAATTCCATCTTCTAGAATTTATCCAAGTTGAGGCTTTTTTGAGCCATGTACCAGTACTTGACAGTGACAGAGTTCACCTCCTTACCAAGCTGCTGCTGCAGGTTGAGGGTTACAGTTGGATCTCTGCAGCAGATGCCATGAAACATTCCTTCTTCCTCAGTTTGGGCAGAGCAGATCTACGAATTCCCTGACACTGTTTCCATATTTGCACCAAAAGAGATCCTGTTCCAAAGGGAGGTCAGCCTGACTCAGGCAGACCAGCTTTCCATATGGTAGACACTGAGTTCTATGCCACTTATCTGGGCCCAAGCAGGCAGTGTCTGGAGAGATTCCACACATCTATCAGGGGAGCTCTGGCTGTATCTCCCTTGATTGTTACCTGTCAACCAACCTGACTCCTGATGACCTGTTCACATTTCTCCTGTTGTCAGCCTTATAATTCTTGCCTTTCTTGTTACTACTCTTTACTCATTCTTTTGTGAAAACATAAAATAAATATTTAATTTTAATATTTTATTTTCTTATTACCTACTCTTAATATGTATGTATTGGTCTAGATTGGTTATATTATGATGTAAGATCCTAGAGGATAGAGATGAATCTGCTTGGCTCAATTTGATGAATTCTTATCTCAACATCCTTTGATATGTGCACTTAATAAGCAAAAATATATCTGATAATAATTTAATACAATCTACTTGTCTTTGATCTGAATATATCAGTCTTTAAAATCTGTGGTGATTTATAAGCAGTACAGATATAGCCCGTGTTCTCGTGGTCACCACAAAATTGCTATTACTTAGAGATAATAACTGATAGATACCTTTCATCATATTGAAAATGTAGAATGGGAGAGATTCCATAATGGTAGTGGAGTGAATGGAAGCTACACAAACCATCTCCTAGGACCAAACTGGAATTACAAAGAAAATAAAGACAAATCATCAGGAAAAAGCAACAGAAAAGCAGCTTGGACGACCATATAACCAGGGACACTGACTCAATACTGGTAGGATTGCGGAGGCACAAGAGAGGGGCTGGGAACCCACAGACAGCAGCAGCCTTAGCTATGAGCAGCACCCTCGGGTTAAACTCCCATGTGGCTCCATAGCGCATGGCTGGAACAGACTCTACAATAGCAATGACCACTCACCTTGGGCTCCAGCAGAGGGAGGGCAGACTGGACTGGAACTGTGAGGGGACACTCAGGATTTGGAGGGCACTTAGAGATTTTGCTGAGTTGTGGCCATGCAGGACAGTGGTCATCTTACTCCTTCCCAGGGCTATAAGGAGAGGCAGTGGCCCCTCCTTGGGAGATTCAACTGAACCCAGTGGCCATTGACATGCAAATTGAGGCTAATTAACAACCAGCATCTGCACCACCTTCTGGAAATCCACTTACTCTGAACACTAGAGGGAGTTTTTCATTAAACTGAGATGCCAAGGCTCTTGAAGTAACTAATAGCCTCCAGGTAAAATGCTAGAGAATAACTAATCCATTCCTGGGCTTGCAACTGTGCCCAGGAAGGTAAGACTTGACACTGGGTCCTCCAATGCTCATCCAAACCCAGAAGAGGGAGCCACAAACAGCAGAACACCAACACCCACAGGAGAAATTTGGCAGGCTCCAAAGCCCACTGAGATAGCCAAAATGGTGAAACAAAGAAACAAATGCCAAATGAAAGAAAAAGAGACCTCTACTGAAGATGAGATAAAAAAAGGTGCAGTTAAGCAAGTTAACAGAACCAGAATTCAGAGCCATGATCTTAAGAAAGCTCAACAGCATGTGTAAGGACATGAGCACCATGAGTAAAGATATAGAAATGTTGAAAATCACCAGTTGCAAATTAAAAACTACCAAGAAGAAATGAAGAATGACATACCAGAAATAAATAACACATTGGAAAGTCTAAACAGGAGAGTAGAGGAAGCGGAGGACCGGATCAGTGAATTAGAGGCCAGGGTAGTAAAAACCAACCAATCAGAAAACTAAAAGGAAAAAAACGATTTAAAAACAGGAAGAAAGCTTACGAGAACTGTGGGACAACTAGAAACATAATAACATTAGCATCATAGGAGTCCTCAAAGAGGAAGAAAATGGGTAAGGGTTAGAGAATATATTTAAAGAAATAGTGACAGAAAACTTTCCTAACTTGGTGAAGGAAGAAGGCATTCAAGTTCAAGAAGCACAGAGAGCCCCAAGTAAGAAACCTAAAAAGGCCCACACCAAGACACATAGTAATTAAAATGCCAAAAATAAAAGACAAAGAGAGAATCTGAAAGGCAGCAAGAGATAAGCAACAGGTTACCTACAAAGGAAATTCCATAAGGCTCGAAGCTGACTTCTCAACAAAAACACTACAGGAAAGTTGGGAATGGCAGGAAGTAATCAAGGTCATGAAAAACACAAATCTGAATCCAAGAATACTCTATCCAGCAAGTCTATCATTCAAAATAGAAGGTCAAATAAAGAGCTTCCCTGACAAAAATAGGCTAAGGGAATATATTAGCACCAAACCATCACTGCAAGATATGCTAAAAGGACTGCTGTAATTAGTGGAAAAAATAGGAAGAAAAATATAACCACTCTAAACAAAAATGGCAATAAATAAGTACATGTCAATAATGACCTTAAATGTAAATGTTTTGACTGCTCCAATAAAAAGACACAGAGTAGATGACTGGATAATAAAGCATGACTCACATATATGTTGTTTACAAGAGACTCACCTCACAACAAAAGACTCACATAGGTTGAAAGTGAAGGGATGGAAAAAATCTTTCAAGCAAAAAACAAACAAACAAAAAGCTGGAGTAGCAATACTCATATCTAATAGACTAGATTTCAAAATGAAGACCATACTAGAGACAAAGAAGGCCACTACATAATATTGAAAGGATCTATACAAGAGAAAGATATAACGTTGGTAAACATATATGCACCCAATATAGGAGCAACAACATATATTAAAATCTTCTAGAGGACTTCAAAAAAGAAAACAACAGCAATACAATCATAGCAGGGGACTTCAACACTTTGGTGTCATCAATGGATATATCTTCTAGACTCAAAATTAACAAGAAAACACAGACTCTAAATGAAGTGTTACATCAAATGAATTTCATAGATATCTACAGAGAAGTACACCCCAAAACTACAGAATTCACATTCTTCTCAAGTGCACATGGGACATTCTCAGATAGACCACAGGTTAGGATGCAAACAAAGTCTCTACAAGTTCAAGAAGATTGAAATCATATCAAGCATCTTCTCAGATCACAATGGCATGAATCAAGAAATCAATTGCAAGAAGAATATGCAAAGACAGTTGAAAATATGGAGGCTAAATAGAATTTTATTGAACAATGAATGGATTACCATGGAGATCAAGAAAGAAACTTAAAACTTCCTGGAAAACAGTGAAAATGAACACACAACAACACAAAATTTATGGGATGCAGTGAGAGCAGTACTGAAGGGGAAATTGAAAGAACTACAGGCTCACCTCAAGAAACAAAAAAATTTTCTAACTGACTATTTAACCTCACAATTTAAGAACTAGAAAGCCAAAAAACAAACAAACAAAAAAACCCAAAGCAAGTACAAGAAAAAAAATTGTAAAGATCAGAGCATAAATAAATGACATGGACACCAAAAAAATAATTCAGAGGGTCAATGAAACAAAGTGTTGGTTCTTTGAAAAGTTAAAGAAGATTGATGGACCCTATGCTAGACTCACCACGAAACAAAAAGAGAGAAACCAAATATACAAAATTAGAAATGAAAGAGGAGAAATAATAACTGATACCACAGAAATGCAAAGGATTGTTAAGAAATATTATGAACAATAAAATGGCAATAAATTTGACAATCTAAGTGAAATGGATAACTTTCTAGAAACACATAGTATCCCAAAACTGAACGAGGAAGAGATAGAAAACTTGAACACACCAATAACAACAAAAGAAATCAAAGATGTAATCAAGACTCTCCCAGCAAACAAAAGCCCAGGACTGGAGGGCTTCACAGGGGAGTTTTACAGAACATTCAGAAAAGAACTAACACCCATTATCCTCAAACTATTTCAAAAATTCAAGAAGAAGGAAGACTTCCAAATTTGTTTATGAGGCCAGCATAATTCTAATTTCAAAACCAGAAAAAGACACTACAAAGAAAGAAAACTACTGGCCAATAACCCTGATGAACATAAATGCCAAAACCCTGAACAAAATACTAGAAAATTGAATCCAGCAATACATCAAAAAAACTATTCACCATGACCAAGTGGGATTTCTCCCAGGAATCCAAAGCTGGTAAAATATTTGCAAATCAATAAATGTGATACACCAAATAAACAAAAAAATTATATGATCATATAAATATATGCTGAAAAGGCATTCGACAAAATCTAGCACCAATTTCTGATAAAAATGGTCAGCAATATGGGAATGGAGGGATCATATCTCACCAAAATAAAGGCCATACATGAAAGACCTACAGCCAATATCATAGTTAATGGGAAAAACATAAAATCAATGAAATACTTCACAGAACTAGAACAAATACTTCAAAAAATTATTTGGAACCAAAAAAGACCCTGAATACCCACAGCCATCTTGAAAAAGAACAATGTTGGAGGGATCACATTACCAGATTTCAGATTATATTACAAAGCCACTATAATATAAACAGCCTGGTACTGGCACAAGAACCAGCAGATAGATCAAGGGAACAGAATAGAGAACCCAGATATGGAGCCCACACAATATGACCAATTAATATTTGACAAAATAGGTAAGAGCATACAATGGAGTAAAGACAACCTCTTTAATAAATGGTGTTGGGAAAATTGGACAGCTACATGCAAAAAAAAAAAGAAAATAGACTATCAATTGACACTACACACAAAAATAAACTCAAAATTGATTCTTGAAAAAATGGCGGCGGAGTGAACGGAGCTACACAGACCGTCTCCCAGAACCAAACTGGAATTACAACTATAACACAGACAAATCGACTGGAAAAACCAACAGAAAAGAAGCTTGCGAGGACCAGACAACTAGGGACACTGACTCCTTCCCGGTAGGCTTGCGAAGGCGCGAGACGGGGCTGGGAGCAGGTCTGCAGCTCCTCAGCGGCCTTAGCTGGGAGCGGCGCCCTCGGGTTACACTCCCAGGCGGCTCCACAGCACAGCTGGGACAGAGGCTGAAACAGCCACAGCCACTCACCTTGGTCTCCGGCAGAGGGAGGGCAGACTGGACTGGAACTATGTCGGGACACTCGGGGTTTGGAGGGCGCTCAGAGCTTTGGCTGAGTGCAGCCACTCAGGACGTGGCCATATTGCTCCTTCCCAGGGCTCTGAGAGAGGCATCAGCCCCTCCCCCGGAGATCCAACCCCACCCTGTGGGCCATTGAAGTGCTAATTGAGGCTCACTAACAACCAGCATCTGCCCCACCCTCATGAAAGCCCCTTGGCTGAGCACCAGAGGGAGTTTTTCAATCAACTGACAACCCAAAACTCATCAATTAACCTAGACTGCTAGCCTCCAGGCAAAAGCTAGAGGATAACAGTACGTTTCCTGGGCTGGCAACTTTAACCAGGAAAGTAAGACTTGACAGTGGTGTTCAACGTGGGTCCTCCCTCGCTCATCTAAACACAGGAGAGGGAGCCACAAACAGCAGAACACCAACACCCACAGGGAGAACTTGACAGGCTCCAAAGCCCACAGTGATAGCCAAAATGGTGAAACACAGAAACAGAAGCCAAATGAAAGAGCAAGAGACCTCCACTGAAGATGAGATCAATGTGGAGCAATTAGGCATGTTAACAGAGCTAGAATTCAGAGCCATGATCTTGAGGAAGCTGAACAGCATGAGTAAGGACATAGAGACACTGAAACTAAGCCAAATGGAAATTAAAAACCAACAAGAAGAGATAAAAATGACATATCAGAAATGAAAAACACATTGGAAGGTTTAAAAAGCAGAGTAGGGGAAGCTGAGGACCGGATCAGTGAATTAGAAGACAGGGTAGAAAAAATCAACCAATCAGAAAAACAAAAGGAAAAAACTATTAAAAAACAGGAAGACAGCTTAAGAGAACTATGGGACAACTGGAAATGTAATAATATTCGGATCATAGGAGTCCCCGAAGAAGAAGAAAATGAGCATGGGATAGAGAATATATTCAAAAAAATAGTGAGAGAAAACTTCCCTAATTTGGTGAAGGAAGAAGGCATTCAAGTTCAAGAAGCACAGAGAGTCCCAAGTAAGAACCCTAACAGGCCCACACCAAGACACATAGTAATTAAAATGCCACAAATTAAAGACAAAGAGAGAATCCTAAAAGCAGCAAGAGATAAGCAACAGGTTACCTACAAAGGGAACCCCATAAGGCTCTCAGCTGACTTCTCACAAGAAACACTACAGGCCAGAAGAGAATGGCATGAAGTAATCAAAGTCATGAAAAACAAGAATCTGAATCCAAGACTACTCTACCCAGCAAGGCTATCATTCAAAATAGAAGATCAAATAAAGAGCTTCCCAGACAAAAAAAAGGCTAAGGGAATACATTAGCACCAAACCAGCACTGCAAGAAATGTTAAAAGGACTGCTGTAATTAGCAGTAGAAATGGGAAGAAAAATAGAACCACACTAAACAACAATGGCAATAAATAAGTACATATCAATAATCACCTTAAACGTAAATGGATTGAATGCTCCCATAAAGAGACACAGAGTAGCTGATTGGATAAGAAAGCATGACTCATCTATATGTTGTTTACAAGAGACCCACCTCTCAACAAAAGACTCACATAGATTGAAAGTGAAGGGATGGAAAAAAATTTTCCAAGCAAATGGAAAGCAAAAAAAAGCTGGGGTAGCAATTCTCATATCTGATAAAATAGATTTCAAAATGAAGACCATAACTAGAGACAAAGTCGGCCACTACATAATATTGAAAGGATCTATCCAACAGGAAGATATAACCTTGATAAACATATACGCACCCAATATAGGAGCACCAAAATATATTAAAAATCTTCTGGAGGACTTCCAAGGAGAAATCGACAAAAATACAATCATAGCAGGGGATTTCAACACCCCATTGACAGCACTGGATAGATCCTCTAGGCAAAAAATTAGCAAGGAAACAGAGACTCTAAATGAAGCACTAGACCAAATGGATTTAATAGATATCTACAGAGAATTACACCCCAAAAATACAGAATACACATTCTTCTCAAGTGCACATGGGACATTCTCAAAGATAGACCACATGATAGGACACAAACTAAATCTCCACAAGTTCAAGAAGATTGAAATCATATCACGCATCTTCTCAGATCACAATGGCATGAAACTAGAAATCAATTGCAACAAGAACATGCAAAGACATTTCAACACATGGAGGCTAAATAGCATGTTATTAAACAATGAATGGGTCACCGAGGAGATCAAGGAAGAAATTAAAAACTTCCTGGAAACCAATGAAAATGAACACACAACAACACAAAATCTATGGGATGCAGCGAAAGCAGTTCTGAGAGGGAAGTTCATAGCACTACAGGCCTACCTCAAAAAACAAGAAAAATTTCTAATTGACTGTCTAACCTCACAACTTAAAGAATTAGAAAGCAAACAAAAAGAAAACCCCAGAGCAAGTAGAAGAAAGGAAATAGTAAAGATCAGAGCAGAAATAAATGACATAGAGACCACACACAAAAAAAAAAAAAACAATTCAAAGGATCAATGAAACAAAGAGCCGGTTTTTCGAAAAGATAAACAAGATTGATGGACCCTTAGCTAGACCCACCAAGAAACAAAGAGAGAGAACCCAAATACACAAAATCAGAAATGAAAGAGGAGAAGTAACAACCAATACCACGGAAATACAAAAGATCGTTAACAACTACTATGAACAACTATATGGCAACAAATTCGACAATCTAAGCGAAATGGACAAATTTCTAGAAACACACAGTCTCCCAAAACTATTCCCGGAAGAGATCGAAAACTTGAACAGACCAATAACAACTAAGGAAATTGAAGAGGTAATCAAGACTCTCCCAGCAAACAAAAGCCCAGGCCCAGATGGTTTCACGGGGGACTTTTACCGAACATTCAAAAAAGAACTAACACCCATTCTCCTCAAACTATTTCAAAAAATTCAAGAAGAAGGAAGACTTCCAAACACATTCTATGAGGCCAGCATAATTCTAATTCCAAAACCAGAAAAAGACACTACGAAGAAAGAAAACTACAGGCCAATATCGCTGATGAACATAGACGCCAAAATCCTGAACAAAATATTAGCAAATCGGATCCAGAAATACATCAAAAAAATTATTCACCATGACCAAGTGGGATTCATTCCAGGGATGCAAGGCTGGTACAATATTCGCAAATCAATAAACGTGATACACCACATAAACAAAATGAAGAATAAAAACCACATGATCATATCAATAGATGCTGAAAAAGCATTAGACAAAATCCAGCATCCATTTCTGATAAAAACGCTCAGCAATGTAGGAATAGAGGGATCATATCTCGACATAATAAAGGCCATATATGAAAGACCTACAGCCAACATCATACTCAATGGACAGAAACTAAAAACATTTCCATTAAGAACAGGAACAAGACAGGGATGTCCACTTTCGCCACTCTTATTTAACATTGTACTGGAAGTCTTAGCTACAGCAATCAGACATGAAGAAAAAATAAAAGGGATCCAAATTGGAAAGGAGGAAGTGAAACTGTCATTATTTGCAGATGACATGATATTGTATATAGAGAACCCTAAAGACTCCATCAAAAATCTACTAGACTTAATAAATGAATTTGGCAAAGTAGCAGGATACAAAATTAACGTCAAGAAATCGACGGCATTCTTGTACATCAATGATGAACTCACAGAAAGAGAAACTGATAAAACAATCCCATTTACCATCACTCCAAAAAAATTACGATACCTAGGAATAAACTTAACCAAGGAAGTAAAGGACCTATTTGCAGAAAACTACAGGTCATTGAAAAAAGAAATAGAGGAAGATATAAAAAAGTGGAAGCACATACCCTGTTCATGGATTGGAAGAATTAATATAATTAAAATGTCCATACTACCCAAAGCAATCTATAGATTTAATGCAATCCCCATCAAAATACCACCGACATATTTCATAAAACTAGAACAAATACTTCAAAAGTTCATATGGAACCAAAAAAGACCCCGAATAGCCACAGCAATCTTGAAAAAGAAGAACAAAGTAGGTGGGATCACAATACCAGATATCAGGTTATACTACAAAGCGACTGTAACCAAAACAGCTTGGTACTGGCACAAGAACAGGCATATAGACCAGTGGAACAGACCTGAAAACCCCGAAATGGACCCAAGGCAATAAGCTCAATTAATATTTGACAAAGGTGGCAAGAGCATACAGTGGAGTAAAGACAGCCTCTTTAATAAATGATGTTGGGAAAATTGGACAGCTACATGCAAAAAAATGAAACTAGACCATCAACTTACACCATACACAAAAATAAACTCAAAATGGATAAAAGACTTAAATGTGACCCGTGAATCCATAAAAATTCTAGAAGAAAATGTAGGCAACAAAATTTTGGACATCATACGGAGCAGAATTTTCACTGATACATCACCTAAGGCAACAGAAATAAAGGAGAAATTGAACACATGGGACTACATCAAACTAAAAAGCTTCTGCACAGCAAAAGATACAATCATCAAAATGGAAAGGCAACCCACTGTATGGGAGAACATCATTGCCAATGATGTATCAGTTAAGGGGTTAATTTCCAATATATATAGAGTGCTCATACAACTCCACAAAAAGAAGACAAAGAACCCAATTAAAAAATGGGCAGAGGAGCTGAATAGACACCTCTCGAAACAGGACATACAAATGGCCAAGAGACATATGATGAAATGCTCAACATCACTAATCATCAGAGAGATGCAAATTTAAACAACAATGAGGTATCACCTCACACCTGTCAGAATGGCCGCCATCAACAAATCATCAAACAACAAGTGTTGGCGAGGGTGTGGAGAAAAGGGGACTCTAATATACTGCTGGTGGGAATGCAGACTGGTGCAGCTGCTATGGAAAACAATATGGTGTTACCTCAAAAAATTAAAAATTGAACTTCCATTTGACCCAGTGACCCCACTTCTAGGAATATACATATCCTAAGAAGCCTGAAACACCAATCAGAAAGAATATATGTACCCCCATGTTCATAGCAGCACTATTTACAATAGCTAAGATCTGGAAACAGCCCAAGTGTCCACCAGTAGACGAATGGATCAAAAAGCTGTGGTACATATACACAATGGAGTACTATGCAGCGGTAAAAAAAAAAAGATCTCTTATCCTTTGAGATGACATGGAGGGACCTGGAAAGTATTATCCTAAGTGAAAGAAGCCAAGCAGAAAAAGACAAATACCACATGATCTCACTTATATACGGAATATAATGAACATAACACTCTGAGGAATACAGTAGACCCAGACACATGGAAGTAGGGCACAGACTGACATCCCTCAGAAGAGGGGATGGGGGGTGGGGGGGTGGAAAGAGATAAACCACAGAACTTATATGCATGTATGCTTGACCAATGGGCATGGACAACTAAGCCGGGGACAGGGTCGAGGCGGGGTGGGGTGGGCGGTGCCAATGGGGTAAAAAGGTTAAATATCTGTAACAAAAAAATAAATAAAAATTCATAAAAAAGTAAATAAATAAATAAACTCAAAATTGATAAAAAACTTAAATGTGACCTGTGAATCCATAAAAATTCTAGAAGAAAATTTAGGCAACAAAATTTCAGATATCGTATGCAGCAGAATATTCACTGATAAATAACCTAAGGCAAGAGAATTAAAGGAGAAAATGAACACATGGGACTACATCAAACTCAAAAGCTTTGACATAGCAAAAGAAATAACCATCAAAACGGAAAGGCAACCCACTGTATGGGAGAGCATCATTGCCAATGATACATCAGATAAGGGGTTAATTTCCAAAATATGTAGATTACTCATACAATTCAACAAAAGGAAGACAATGAACCCAATTAAAAAATGGGCAGAGAAGCTGAATAGACACCTCTCCAAACAGATCATTCAAATGGCCAAGGGACATGTGAAGAAATGCTCAACATCACTAATCATCAGAGAGATGCAAATTAAAACAACAATGAGGTATCACCTCACACCTCACACAGAATGGCCGTCATCAAGAAATCATCAAGCAAGTGTTGGCAAGGGTGTGGAGAAATGGGGACTCTAGTACACTGCTGGTGGGAATGCAGACTGGTGCAGCCACTATGGAAAACGATACGGTGTTACCTCAAAAAATTAAAAATTAAACTGCTATTTGACCCTGTAATCCCACTTCTAGGAATATACCCTAAGAAACCTGAAACACCCATCAGAAAGAATATATGCACCCCCATGTCAATAGCAGCACTATCACAATAGCTAAGATCTGAAAGCAGCCCAAGTGTCCATCAGTAGATGAATGGATAAAAAGGTGTGCTACATATACACAATGGAGTACTATGTAGTTATAAGAAAGATCTCTTATCCTTTGAGATGACATGGAGAGACCTGGAGAGTATTATCCTAAGGGAAATAAGCCAAGCAGAAAAATATAAATACCACATGATCTCACTTATATATGGAATATAATGAACATAACAGTCTGAGGAATAGGATATACCCAGAGATGTGGAAGTAGGGTACAGACTGACAACTTTCAGAAGAAGGGATGGTGGGGAAAGGTAAGAGATAAACCACAGAACTTATATGCATGTACACATAACAAATGGACATGGACAACTAAGCTGGGGATGGGGGGGGGGGGTGGAGAGGCGGATGTCAATGGGTTAAAAAAGGAGAAACATAGGAGAAACATTTGTAACAAAAATAAAATTGAATAAACAAGAACAAGAATGAAACAAGGATGCCCACATTTGCCATTCTTATTTAACATAGTACTGGAAGGTTTAGCCACAGCAATCAGACATATAGAAAAAGTAAAAGGGATCCAAATTGGAAAGTAGGAAGTGTCATCATTATGCGCAGATGACCTGAAACTATACGTAGAAAATCCCAAAGACTCCATCAAAAATCTTCTAGAATAAATGAATTTGGCAAAGTAGCAGGATACAAAATTAACATCAAGAAGTACACAGCATTCTTATACACCAATGAGGAACTCACAAAAATTGAAACTAAAAAAATCCCATTTATGACTACAGCAAAAAAAAATATATATACCTATGAATAAACTTAACCAAAAAAATAAAGGACCTATTTGCAGGAAAACAAAGGTCATTGAAAAAAGAAATAGGGAAAGATATAAAAAAGTGGAAGCACATACCTTGCTCATGGATTGAAAGAATTAACATAATTAAAATGTCCATACTACCCAAAGCAAACTATAGATTCAATGAAATCCCCATCAAAATACCAACGGCATACTTCACAGAAATAAAAAAAAGTACTTCAAAAGTTCATATGAAACCAAAATAGACCTCAAATAGCCACAGATATCTTGAGAAAGAACAAAGTTGGAGGGATTGAATAACAAGATTTCAGGTTATACTACAAAGCCACTGTAATCAAAATGGACTGGTACTGGCACAAGAACAGGCAGATAGATCAAAGAAACAGAATAGAGAACCCAGAAATGGACCCAAGACAATTTGCACAATTAATATTTGACAAAGTTGGCAAGAGCATGCAGTAAAGACAGCTTCTTTAATAAATGGTGTTGGGAAATTTGGACAGCTACATGCATAAACATAAAACTAGACCATCAACTTACACCATACATAAGAATAAACTCAAAATGCATAAAAGAGTTAAATGTGACTCATGAATCCATAAAAATCCTAGAAGAATATGTAGGCAACAAAATCTCAGACATCATACATGCTTGAATTTTCACTGAAACATCACCTAAGGCAACAGAAACAAAGGAGAAATTGAACACATGGGACTACATCAAACTCAAATCTTTTGCACAGCAAAGGAAACAACCACCAAAATGGAAAGGCAACCCACTCTATGGAAGAGCATAATTGCCAATGATATATCAGATAAGGGGTTAATTTCCAATATATATAGAGTTCTTATACAACTCAACAAAAGGAAGACAAAGAACCCAATTAAAAAATGGGCAGAGGAACTAAATAATCACCTCTCCAAACAGGTCATACAAATGGCTAAGAGACATGTGAAGAAATGCTCAATGTCACTAATCATCAGAGAGATGCAAATTAAAACAACAATGAGGTATCACCTCACACCTGTCAGAATGGCTGCCATCAACAAATCATCAATCAACAAGTATTGGCGAGGGTGTGGAGAAAAGTGAACTTTTGTACCCTGCTGTTGGGAATGCAGCCACTGTAGAAAACAATATGGTGTTACCTCAAAAAATTAAAAATTGAACTTCCATTTGACCCAGTGATCCCACTTCTAGGAATATACCCTTAGAAGCCTCAAACACCAATCAGAAAGAATATATGTACCCCCATGTTTGTAGCAGCACTATTTACAATAGCTAAAATCTGAAAACAGCCCAAATGTTCATCAGTAGATGAAAGGATAAAAGCTGTGGTACATATACACAATGGAGTACTATGAAGCTCTAAGAAAGAAAGATCTCTTAATCTTTGGGACAACATGGAGGGACCTGGGAAGTATTATCTAAGCGAAACAAGCCAAACAGATAAAGACAAGTATCATATGATCTCACTTATTTGTGGATGATAATGAACATACCAGTCTGAGGAATGGTGTAGTCCCAGAGATGTGGAGGTGGGGTAAAGACTGACAATCCCCAGAAGAGGGGGGTAGTGGGGGAGAGATAAACCACAGAACTTATATGCATGTATGCATGAACAATGGACATGGATAACAAAGCTGGGGACTGGGCGGAGAGGGAGGGTAGGGGGGAATCAGTGGGGGAAATAGAAGAAACATCTGTAACAAAAATAAATTAATAAAGAAATAATTTAAAAAACAGTGAATAAAAATGTTTTTAAAAAGAATGAAGAAATGAAATAGCTGTTTTCACAAATGACTTCATTGTCTATGTACAAATCCCAAAGAATCAACCACAACTACAACAACAATAAAAACCTCCCAGAACTACTAAGCATTGTAGTACGTTTGAAGGATACAAGGTTAGTATGGAAAAGCCAATTGCTTATATCAGCAATAAACAATTAGAATTTGAAATTTAATAAACATTATCTCATTTACACTAGCACCAAGTGTAATAAAATAATTAAATATAAAGCTAACAAAATATTTTTGGGTTCTATACAAAGAAAACTACAAAACTCTGATGGAAGAAATGAAAGAAAATCTAAACAAATAGAGAGATAGTCTATGTTTATGAATAGGAATACTCAATATTGTTAAAATTTCATTTCTTCCCAACTTGATCTAGAAAGTCAATACTGTCCCACTCAAAATCTCAGTAGGTTATTTTGTGGATGTTAACAAACTGATTCTAAAGTTTATATGAAAAGTAAAAGGATTCAGAATAGCCATCAAAATACTAACAAATTAGGACAAAGTCAAAGGACTGACACTGTCCAACTTCAGGGCTTATTACACAGTACGACTTGCCATTAGTAAAAGCATAGAAAACTAGATCAATGGAAGAGAATAGAGAGCTCAGAGGGATTTTTAAGGCTGCGAAACTATTCTGTATAAAATTGTAATGATAGATACATGACATCATGCATTTGTCAAAACACATGGAATTGTACAGGAGTTAATCTTAAAGTAAACTATACACTTTAAGAACCAAACTAACCAATATTGTTTCATTAACTACAAAAAATGTACCACACTAATGCAATATATTAATAATAGAGGACATTGGGATGCTGACATATGGGAACTTTCTGTACTATCTGCTCAACTTTTTTCTGTAAATCTAACCCTGTTCTTAATGAATTAATCACATTAATTAATAAAATGTGACAGCATAAAAAAATTATTGACCATGACCAAGTGGGATTCATCCCAGGGATGCAAGGCTGGTACAATATTCGCAAATCAATAAATGTGATACACCACATAAACAAAACAAAAGATAAAAATCATGTGATCATATCAATAGATGCTGAAAAAGCATTCAACAAAATCCAGAACCCAGCCCTTGCCAGTTTGGTTCAGTGGTTAGAACATTGACCCGAGGACCAGAGTGTCCGGATTCGGTTCCTGCTAAGGGCACGTACCTCAGTTTCAGTTTGCCCCCAGCCTTGGTTGGGATCATGCGGGTTGCAACCAGTTGATGTGTCTCTCCGACATCGATGTTTCTCTCTCTCTCTTCCCCCCTCTTTCCCTCCTGCTCTATCTGAAGATAAATGCAAAAATGTCCTCTGGTGAAGATAAAAAAAAATTGAAAAATAAAATAAAAAAACAAAATCGAGCACCTATTTCTGATAAATCTAAACAAATAGAGGGATAGTCTATGTTTATGAATAGGAATGCTCAATATTGTTAAAATTTCATTTCTTCCCAACTTGATCTAGAAATTCAATGCTGTCCCACTCAAAATCTCAGCAATGTGGGAATAGAGGGATCATATCTCGACATAATGAAGGCCATATATTAAAAACCTACTGCCAACATCATACTCAATAAGCAAAAACTAAAAGCATTCCCCTTAAGAACAGGAACAAGAAAGGGATACCCACTTTTGCCACTCTTATTTAACATAGTACTGGAAGACTTAGCCACAATAATCAGACATGAAGAAAAAATAAAAGGGATCCAAATTGGAAAGGAGGAAGTGAAACTCCTTATTTGCAGATGACATGATATTATACATAGAAAACCCAAATATTCCATCAAAAATCTACTAGACTTAATAAATTAATTTGTAAAAGTAGCAGGATACAAAAGTAACATCAAAAAATTGATGGCATTTTTATACACCAATGATGAACTCACAGAAAGAGGAACTAAAGAAACCAATCCCATTTACCATCACGGCAAAAAATTAAGATACCTAGAAATAAACTTAACCAAAAAAGTAAAGGACCTATTTTCAGAAAATGACAGGTCATTGAAAAAAGAAATAGAGGAAGATATAAAAAAGTGGAACAACATAACTTGTTTATGGATTGGAAGAATTAACATCATTAAAATGTCCATATTACCCAAAGCAATCTATAGATTCAGTGCAATCCCTATCAAAATACCAACGACATATTTAACAGAACTAGAACAAATACTTCAAAAGTTCATATCAAACAAAAAAGACCTCGAATAGCCAAAGCAATCTTGAAAATAAGAACAAAGTAGGTGGGATCACAATACCGGATGTCAGGTTATACTACAAAGCTATTGTAATCAAAACAGTGTGGTACTGGCACCAGAACAGGCATATAGACCAGTGTAACAGAACAGAGAACCCGGAAACTGACCCAAGACATTATGCTCAATTAATATTTGAAAAAGGTTTTAAGAGCATATAATGGAGTAAAGACAGCCTCTTTAATAAATGGTTTTGGGAGAATTTGACAGCTACATGCAAAAAAAAAAAAAATGAAACTAGACCATCAACTTACACCATACACCATAAGTCTGTATAAAAGACTTAAATCCTTTCTTAGTGGCCATAACTTAGTGACCCCTTAGATCTAAGGGTACACACTCCTGTGGTGGTTGTCCCTAGGAGGACAGTCCTCAAGAATATGCCCAAGGAGGACTTGGAAGCAGACTGATGGGATTTAGGAAGTGAATTCTTGGGTCCTGAATACCCAAATTGTTATCTAGTGGGGCTGAGCATAGGCTCCAGATGGGCACATTCTCTTAACTCTGTGGACTCTCCATCCCTTGGGAAGGTGTATAGCCAAAGAGAGGCCAGAAGGAATTTAATTGTGTAAACCAGGGTTGTGTAATCGGCAAGGCACTGTGAAAAACAAGCCAGAGCTCTGCTATTCTTCAATTGTGAGACCAACGGTTTCCCTCTTTGAACTCTCTAAGATGGTTTAAGGACATTCCAGGTTGGTGGAACATGATGCCCAAACTAGGCAGGGACCAGGGATATTTGCATTATTCTCTGATGAGGAAACCAAATGTAATCAAGCAAGAACAGGTAAGTCAATAAAGGGTCTGCCAGCCTTAAGCCTCATTGAGAAGGTCACCATTGTTTCTGCTAAGACTTTGGCTGGCAGCAAGAGGAGTCCAGGTTGTCTTCAAAGTCTCTGATTATGAGAATAGAGCAATCCCTGACTTCTGACAGAGACACTGGAACTCGTTTCAGTTCCTGTTGTGTTATGGTAACAAAAAGAGGGGCATGAATTGCAGCTAGTAAGAGACAGAACTAAGGAGAAAGAATCTGGCAGTGTGGTTTTAGCCAGTTCTAGCTAAGGGAGACAAACACTAGGTCTTGCAGACAACTGCTGCTTCCAAGGTGTGTTCAGCAGTGGATTGGGGGTTAGTAATTCTCACACCCTTATCCAGCAACTAGGCCAGTCCCTTTGTTCTCATTCATAATAGAAATGTAACTTCCAAGTTCTCAGCTACCTGCTTACTAGTGAGGGTACATGCACACCAATCACTTGGCAGAGAACTATTTCCTTCACATAAAATGAATCTGTTTCTACTTTGTCAGTTAACTTCATTGGCACAAATAAAGTCCTCAAGTGAATGAATGACTGAGCAAATAAAGTGCTTGACAGAAAACCTGAGGTGCTGATTCTGTGAAGTCCAGTTTTTGGATTTTCCCTCTGTCTCTCTCTCTCCCTCTTTTTTTCTTTGCCATTTCCCATTTTTTTCCCTTTTCTCTTACTTTAATCCTTCTTCCCTTCCTCCATCTGTTTGCCCCCTCTTCCTTTCCCCTCTCCCTCTCTCCTTGTTTCCCCCCTCTTCTTTGCTTTCTCTCTTTCTCCTTTTCCTTCTCTTACTTTATCCTTTATCTCCCTCCCTCTATCCATTCTTCCTCAGCCTCTCTCCCACTTTATTCTCTCCCTCTATTTTCTGTCTGCACACTTTCTCTCAATCTCTCTCTCTTCCTATTTTTCTCCTCTCTTATTTTACCCCATTGCTCTTTTCCCTCAATCTCATCCACTTACTTTCTCTTCCCCCACCACTTTCCCTTCTTTGTTCTAATTTCCTATAGAAACTATTGATAATGGATCATTTAAATTTTAAAATACTTGAGCCTATTGTTTATTACTATTTCATCACAATGCAAATTTCTTTTCAAACTGAGTTTCATGCAGTGAAACAAAAAAGAGAATAGCATTATTTACAATGAAGCATTAGATCAGATTCCTTACCCTTCTACCCACCACACACTCACACTCATCCCAACAGTCAAAAAACAAAACAAAACAAACAAACAAACAAAAAACTCACAGTGTTATCTTAGACTGACAATTCTGCTTTATTCATTTATTTTATTAATTTATTTTTGTTACAGATGTTTCTCCTGTTCCCTCCCTTGACACCATGTGCACCATCCATCCCCGCCCCATCCCCAGCTTTGTTGTCCACATCCATTGGTTATGTGTACATGCTTATAAGTTTTGTAGTTGATCTCCCTTCACCCCCTCTACTGAGGATTGTATGTACCCTACTTCCACGTTTCTAGGTATACCCTGTTCCTCAGACTGTTATGTTCATTATATTCCACAAATAAGTGATATCATGTAATATACATCTTTCTCTGCTTGGCTTGTTTTGCTTACGATAATAGTTTCCAGGTCCCTCCATGTTCTCTTAAAGGATAAAATATCTTTATTTCTTAAAACTGGAGAGTATTCCATTGTGTATATGTACCATAGCTTTTTTATCCATTCATTTACTGATGGACACCTGGGCTGTTTCCAGATCTTAGCTACTGTAAATAGTGCTGCTATAAACACGAGGGTACGTATATTTTATCTGATTGGTATTTCAGCTTCCTAGGGTATATTCCTAGAATTGGGATCACTAGGTCAAATGGAAGTTCAATTTTTAATTTTTTGAGGTAACACCACATTTTTTTCCATAGTGGCTGCACCAGTCTGCATTCCCACCAGCGGTGTACTAGAGTCCTCTTTTCTCCACACTCTCACCAACACTTGTTGCTTGCTAATTTGTTGATGGCAGCCATTCTGATAGGTGTGAGGTGATACCTCATTGTTGTTTTAATTTGCATCTCTCTAATGATTAGTGACATTGAGCATTTCTTCATATGTGAAGCCATTTGTATGTCCTGTTTGGAGAGGTGTTTACTTAGTTCCTCTGCCCATTTTTTAATTGGGTTCTTGGTCTTCCTTTGTTGAGTTGTATGAGGACTCTATATATATTGGAAATTAACCCCTTATCTGATATATCATTGGCAATTATTGTCTCCCATACAGTGGGTTCCTTTCCATTTTGATGGTTGTTTTTTTTTGCTGTGCAGAAATTTTGAGTTTGATGAAGTCCCATGTGTTCATTTTCTTCGTTGTTTCTGTTGCCTAAGGTGATGTATCAGTTAAAATTCTGCTGAGTATGATGTCTGAAATTATGTTGCCTACATATTCTTCTAGTATTTTTATGGATTCATGAGTCACATTTAAGTCTTTTATTCATTTTGAGTTTATTCTTGTGTATGGTGTAAGTTGATGGTCTACTTTCATTTATTTGCATGTATCTGTTGAATTTTCCCAACACCATTTATTAAAGAGGCTATCTTTTATTTTATTAATTAATTTTTGTTACAGATGTTTCTCCTTTTCACCCACACTGATTCCCCCCTCCTCTCTCTCCCTACCCTTACGCCAGTTTGTTGCCCATGTGCACAGTTCATACATACATGCATATAAATTCTGTGGTTTATCTCTTCCCCACCACCCCCCTATTTAGGGGATTGTCAGTCTGTATCCCACTTCTGCATCTCTGGGACTACACCTTCCTCAGACTGTTATGTTCATTATAGTCCACAAATAAGTGAGATCATATGAAAACTCTCTTTCTCTGTTTGGCTTGTTTCACTTAGGATGATACTTTCCAGGTCTCTCCATGTAGTCTCAAATGATAAGAGGTCTTTTTTTCTTACAGCTGCGTAGTATTCCATTGTGTATATGTACCACAGCTTTTTTATCCATTCATCTACTGATGGACACTTGGGCTGTTTCCAGATCATAGCTATTGTAAATAGTGCTGCTACAAACATGGGGGTACATATATTCTTTCTGATTGGTGTTTCAGGCTTCTTAGGATATATTCCTAGAAGTGGGATCACTGGGTCAAATGGAAGTTCAATTTTTAATTTTTTGAGGTAACACCAAATTTTTTTCCATAGTGGCTGCACCAGTCTGCATTCCCACTAGCAGTGTACTAGATTCCCCTTTTCTCCACACCCTCGCCAACACTTGTTGTTTGATGATTTATTGATGGCGGCCATTCTGACAGGTGTGAGGTGATACCTCGTTGTTTTAATTTGCATCTCTCTGATGATTAGTGATGATGAGCATTTCTTCATATGTTTCTTAGCCATTTGTATGTCCTGTTTAGAGAGGTATCTATTCAGTTCCTCTGCCCATTTTTTAATTGGCTTCTTTGTCTTCCTTTTGTGGAGTTGTATGAGCACTCTATATGTATTGGAAATCAACCCCTTGTCAGATATATCATTGGCAATGATGCTCTCCCATACAGTGGGTAGCCTTTCTGTTTTAATGATTGTATCTTTCGCTCTGCAGAAGCTTTTGAGTTTAATGTAGTCCCATGTGTACATTTTCTCCTTTGTTTCTATTGCCTTAGGTGATGTGTCAGTAAAAATTCTGCTGCGTATGATGTCTGAAATTTTGTTGCCTACATATTCTTCTAGGATTTTTATGGATTCATGAGGCACATTTAAGTCTTTTATTCATTTTGAGTTTATTCTCATGTAGGGTGTAAGTTGATGGTCTAGTTTCATTTTTCTCCAAGTAGCTGTCCAATTTTCCCAGCACCATTTATTAAAGAGCCTGTCCTTACTCCACTGTATGCTCTGGCCAACTTTGTCAAATATTAATTGAGCATATTGCCTTAGGTCCATTTCTGGATTCTCTGTTCTGTTCCCCTGGTCTATATGCCAGTTCTTGTGCCAGTACCAGGCTGTTTTGATTACAGTGGCTTTGTAGTATAACCCGAAATCTGGTATTGTGTTCCTTCCAACTTTTTTCTTCCTTTTCAAGATTGCTGTGGCTATTCGAGGCCTTTTTTGGTTCCATATGAACTTTTGAAATAATTGTTCTAATTCTGTGAAGTATGCCATTGGTATTTTGATGGGGATTGCGTTGAAGCTATAGATTGCTTTGGGTAATATGGACATTTTAATGATGTTAATTCTCCCAATCCATGAACAAGGTATGTGCTTCCACTTTTTTATATCTTCCTCTATTTCTTTTTTCAATGATCTGTATTTTTCTGCAAATAGGTCCTTTATTTCTTTGGTTAAGTTTATTCCTATGTATCTTAATTTTTTTGCCACAACGGTAAATGGGATTGTTTGCTTAGTTTCTCTTTCTGTGAGTTCATCATTGGTGTATAAGAATGCCATCGATTTCTTGACGTTAATTTTGTATCCTGCTACTTTGCCAAATTCATTTATTAAGTGTAGTAAACTTTTGATGGAATCTTTGGGGTCTTCTATGTACAGTATCATGTCATCTGCAAATAATGACAATTTCAGTTCCTCCTTTCCAATTTGGATCCCTTTTATTTTTTCTTCCTGTCTGATTGCTGTGGCTAAGACTTCCAGAACTATGTTAAATAGGAGTGGTGAAAGTGGGCAACCTTGCCTTGTTCCTGTTCTTAAGGGAAATGCTTTCAGTTTTTGCCCATTGAGTATGATGTTGGCTGTAGGTCTTTCATATATGGCCTTTATTATGTCGAGATATTATTCCTCTATTCCCACACTGCTGAGCATTTTTATCAGAAATGGATGCTGGATTTTGTCGAAGGCTTTTTCATCATCTATTGATATTATCATGTGGTTTTTATTCATTTTATTTATGTGATGTATCACGTTTATGGATTTGCAAATATTGTACCAGCCTTGCATCCCTGGGATGAATCCCACTTGGTCATGGAGGATAATTTTTTTGGTGTGTTGCTGGATCCGATTTGCTACTATTTTGTTTAGGATTTTGGCATCTATGTTCATTAGGGATATTGGCCTGTAGTTTTCTTTCTTTTTTGTGTCTTTTTCCGATTTTTGAATTAGAATTATGCTGGCCTCATAGAATGAGTTTGGAATTCTTTCTTCTTCTTCAATTTTTTGAAAAAGTTTGAGGAGAATGGGTATTAGTTCTTCTTTGAATGTTCGGTAAAACTTCCCCAAGAAGCCATCCGGGCCTGGGCTTTTGTTTACTGGGAGTCTTGATTCATCTTCAGTTTCTTCTGTTGATATTGGTCTGTTCAAGTTTTCAATCACTTCCTGATCCAGTTTTGGGAGACTATGTGTTTCTAGAAATTTGTCCATTTCGCTTAGATTGTCGAATTTGTTGCCATATAATTATTCATAGTAGTTGTTAACAATCTTTTGTATTTCTGTGGTGTTAGTTGTTATCTCTCCTCTTTCATTCGTGATTCTGTGTATTTGGGTTCTCTTTCTTGTTTCTTGGTGGGTCTAGCTAAGGGTCCATCAGTCTTGTTTATCTTTTCGAAAAACCAGCTCTTTGTTTTATTGATCCTTTAAATTGTTTTTTTTTGGTCTCTATGTCATTTATTTCTGCTCTGATCTTTACTATTTCCTTCCTTCTACTTGCTCTGTGGTTTTCTTTTTGTTTGCTCTCTAGTTTTTTAAGTTGTGAAGTTAGATAGTCTATTAGAGATTTTTCTTCTTTTTTGAGGTAGGCCTGTAGTGCTATGAACTTCCCTCTCAGAACTGCTTTCGCTGCATCCCATAGATTTTGTGTTGTTGTATCTTCATTTTCATTGGTTTCCAGGAATTTTTTGATTTCTTCCTTGATCTCCTCGGTGACCCATTCATTGTTTACTAACATGCTATTTAGCTTCCATGTGTTCGAATGTCTTTGTATGATCTTCTTGCAATTGATTTCTAGTTTCATGCCGTTGTGATCTGAGAAGATGCTTGATATAATTTCAATCTTCTTGAACTTGTAGAGACTTAGTTTGTGCCCTAACATGTGGTCTATGTTTGAGAATGTCCCATGTGCACCTGAGAATTCTGTAGTTTTGGGGTGTAGTTCTCTGTAGATATCTATTAAATCCATTTGGTCTAGTGCTTCATTAAGAGTCTCTGTTTCCTTGCTAATTTTTTGTCTAGAGGATCTATCCAGTGATCTCAACGGGGTGTTGAAGTCCCCTGCTATGATTGTATTGCTATCGATTTCTCCTTGGAAGTCCTCCAGAAGATTTTTAATATATGTTGGTGCTCCTATATTGGGTGCATATATGTTTATCAAGGTTATATCTTCCTGTTGGATAGAATCTTTCAATATTATGTAGTGGCCTTCTTTGTCTCTAATTATGGCCTTCATTCTGAAATCTATTTTATCAGATATGAGTATTGCTACCCCAGCTTTTTTTTCTTTTCCGTTTGCTTGGAAGATTTTTTTCCATCCTTTCACTTTCAATCTATGTGGGTCTTTTGTTGTGAGGTGGGTCTCTTGTCAACAACATATAGATGAGTCATGCTTTCTTATCCAATCAGCTACTCTGTGTCTTTTTATGGGAGCATTCAGTCCATTTACATTTAATGTGATTATTGATATGTACTTATTTATTGACATTTTTGTTTAGTGTGGTTCTATTTTTCTTCCTATTTCTCCTGGTAATTACAGCAGTCCTTTTAACATTTCTTGCAGCGCTGGTTTGGTGCTAGTGTATTCCCTTAGTCTTTTTTTTTGTCTGGGAAGCTCTTTATTTGACCTTCTATTTGAATGATAGTAAAGAGGCTATCTTTACTCTACTGTATGCTCTTGCCCCCTTTGTCAAATATTAATTGTGCATATTGCCTTGGGTCCATTTCTGGGTTCTCTGTTTTGTTCCACTGGTCCATATGTCTGTTCTTGTGCCAGTACCCGGCTGTTTTGATTATAGTGTCTTTGTAGTATAACCTGAAATCTGGTTATGTGATCCCTCCAATTTTGTTCTTCTTTTTCAAGATTGTTGTGGCTATTCAGGGTTTTTTTTGGTTCTATATAAACTTTTGAAGTATTTGTTTTAGTTCTGTGATGTATGTTGTTGGTATTTTGATGGGGATTGCACTGAATCTGTAGATTCCTATCAGTATTATGGACATTTTAATGATGTTAATTCTTCCAATCCATGGACAAGGTATGTGATTCCACTTTTAAATATCTTCCTTTATTTCTTTTTTCAATGACCTGCAGTTTTCTGAGAATAGGTCCTTTATTTTTTTGGTTAAGTTTATTCATAGGTAACTTAATTTTTTTGTCACAATAGTAAATGGGATTGTCTTCTTAGTTTCTCTTTCTGTGAGTTCATCATTGGTGTATAAGAATGCCATCAATTTCTTGACGTTAGTTTTGTATCCTGCTACTTTCCCAAAGTCATTTATTAAGTATACTAAATTTTCGATGGAGTTGTTGGGGTTTTCTACGTATAGTATCATGTCATCTGTGAATGACAGTTTCACTTTCTCCTTTCTCATTTGGATCCCATTTATTTTTTCTTTCTGTCTCATTTCTGTGGCTAAGGCTTTCAGTACTAGGTTAAATAAGAGTGGCTAAAGTGGGCATCCTTCTCTTGTTTCTGTTCTTATGAAAAATGCTTTTAGTTTTTGCCCATTGAGTATAATATTGGCTGTAGGTCTTTTATATATGGCCTTTATTATGTCAAGGTATGATCCCTCTATTTCGAGATCACTGAGTGTTTTTATCAGAAATAGGTTCTGGATTTTGTTGAATGCTTTCTCAGCATCTATTGATATGATCATATGATTTTTATCTTTCATTTTGTTTATGTGGTGTATCACATTTATTGATTTACAAATATTCTACCAGCCATGCATCCCTAGAATAAATCCCACGTGATCATGATGAATAATTTGTGTGATGTATTGCTGGAATTAATTTGTTAGTATTTTGTTTAGGATTTTGACATTTATATTTATCAGGGATATTGGTCTGTAATTTTCTTTCTTTGTAGTGTCTTTTTTGGTTTTGGAATTGGAATTATGCTGTCATCATAAAATGAATTTGGAAGTCTTCCTTCTTATTAAATTTTTTGAAATAATTTGAGGAGAATCGGTATTAGTTCTTCTTTGAATATTTGGTAAAACCCCTGTGAAGCTATCCGGGCCTGGGCTTTTGTTTGCTGGGAGAGTATCAATTACATCTTCAATTTCTTTTGTTGTTATTGGTTTGATCAAGTTTTCTATCTTATCCCAGTTCAGTTTTCAAAGACTATGTGTTTCTAGAAATTTTTCTATTTCGCTTAGATTGTTGAATTTGTTGCCATTTAATTGTTCATAATATTTGTTAACAATCATTTGTATTACTTGGTGTCAGTTGTTACTTCTCCTCTTTCATTTCTAATTTTGTGTATTTGGGTTCTCTCTCTTTGTTACTGGATGAGTCTAGCTAAGGGTGCATCAATCTTGTTTACCTTTTCAAAGAACCACCTCTTTGTTTCATTGATCCTTTGAATTGTTTGGTTTTTTTTTTGAACTTCATGTCATTTATTTCTATTCTGATCTTTACTATTTTCTTCCTTCTACTTACACTGGGGTTTTCTTTTTGTTTGCTTTTTTGTTCTTTAAGTTGTGAGGTTAGATAGTCTATTAGAAATTTTTCTTGTTTTTTTGAGGTAGGTCTGTAATGCTATGAACTTCCCTCTCAGAACCATTTTCACTGCATCTCATAGATTTTGTGTTGTTGTGTGTTCATTTTCATTGGTTTCCAGAACATTTTAAATTTCTCCCTTGATCTCCATGGTAACCCATTTATTGTTCAATAACATGCTATTTAGCCTTCATGTTTTCAAATGTCTTTGCATGTTCTTGTTGCAATTGATTTCTAGTTTCATGCCATTGTGATCTGAGAAGATGTTTGATATGATTTCAATCTTTTTGAACTTGTAGAGACTTTGTTTGTGCCCTAACATGTGGTCTATCTTTGAGAATGTTCCATGTGAAGTTGAGAAAAATGTGAATTCTGCAGTTTTGGGGTGTAATTGTCTGTAGAAATCTGTGAAATCCGTTTGATGTAGCACTTCATTTAGAGTCTGTGTTTCCTTGTTAATTTTTTGTCTAGAAGATCTATCCAGAGATTTCAGCATAGTATTGATGTCCTTTGCTATGATTGTATTACTGTTGATTTCTCCTTTGAAGTATTCCAAAACATTTTTAATTTATGTTGGTGCTCCTATATTGGGTGCATATATGATTAGAAGGTTATATCTTCCTGTTGGATAGATCCTTTCAATATTATGTAGTGGCCTTTTTTGTTTTTAGTTATGGCCTTCCTTTTGAAATCTATTTTATCAGATATGAATATTGTTACCCCAGCTATGCTTTGCTTTTTGTTTGCTTGAAAGATTTTTGTCTATTCTTCTCTTTTAACCTGTATGAGTCTTTTCTTGTGAGGTGGGTTTTTGTAAGTAACAAAAATGTGAGTCACGCTTTCTTATCCAGTCAGCTACTCTGCGTCTTTTTAATGGAGCATTCAAACCATTCAGTTTAAGGTGATAATTGATATGTACTTATTTATTGCCATTTTTCTTTAGTGTGGTTATATTTTACTTCCTTTTTCTTGTACTAATTACAGCAATATTTTTAGCTGGTTTGGTGTTAATATATTCCCTTAGCTTTTTTTTTTTTTTTTTTTTTTTTGGTCTGTAAACTCTTTATTTGACCTTCTATTTTGAATAATAACCTTGCTGGATAGAGTAGTCTTGGATTCAGATCCTTGTTTTTCATGACCTTGATTACTTCAAGCCCTTATGGCCTTTGGTGTTTCTGGTGAGAAGTCCTCTGAGAGCCTTATGGGGTTTCTTTTGTATGTAACCTGTTGTTTATTTCTTCCTTCCTTTAGGATTCTCTCTTTGTCTTTTATATTTTGCATTTTAATTACTATGCGTCTTGGTATGGGCCTGGTTTGGTTCTTCTTACTTGGGGCTCTCTGTGCTTCTTGAACATGAATGCCTTTTTTTCCTCAACCAAGTTAGGGAAGTTTTCTGTCACTATTTTTTCAAATACATTTTCTAACCCTTGCTCATTTTCTTCTTCTTTGTGGACTCCTATGATGCTAATGTTATTATATTTCCAGTTCTCTCACAGTTCTCTTAAGCTGTGTGTGGTTTTTGTTTGTTTGTTTGTTTATTTATTTATTTATTTATTTTCTGATGGTTTTTCGATTGGATTATTTTTTCTACCCTGTCTTCTAATTCACTGATCCGGTTTTCAGCTTTTTCTACTCTGCTGGTTATTCCTTCCAATGTGTTCTTTATTTCTGCTGTGTCATTCTTCATTTCCACTTTGTTGGTTTTCAATGTTTCTATATCTTTACTCATGGTGCTGATGTCCTTATTCATGCTGTTGAGCTGCCTCTAGATCATGGTTCTGAACTCTACCTCTGATAAATTGCTTAACTGCATTTCATTGATCTCATCTTCGGTACAGTTATCTTGTTCTTTAATTTGGGATTTGTTTCTTTGTTTCACTAAAATGGCTATTTCAATAGGTTTTGGAACTTGCCAATTTTTTTTTTCTGTGGTGGTTGTTGTTATGCGGTTTGTGGCTCCCTCTTCTGGATTTGGGTGAGTGTGGGAGAACCCACGTACAACACTGTTGTGAAGTCTTACTTTCCTGGGTAGATTTGAAAGCCCAGTAAAGGTTCAGTTATTCTTTAGCTTTTTGCCTGGAGGCTATTAGTTTAGTTAATCTTGGCCTTGGGTTGTAGTCTTCAGCTGCAGAAAACCTCCCTCAGGTGTTCAGTGTAAGAAGATTTTCAGAGTTGGGGCAAATGCTGGTTGTAAATGAGCCTCAATTTGCATTTTTTTTTTTTTTTTTTTTTCTTAGCTGGGTGGGGATTCATCTTCAAAGGAGGGGCTGCTACTTCTCCCCAGAGCTCTAGAAAGGAGCAAAATGGCCACTGTTTTTTGTTGCCATGATTTAGCAAAGACTGTGAGCACCCTCCAAATCCTGGGTGTCCCCACAGAGTTCCAGTCTAGTCCGCCGTCCCTCTGCCAGAGCCCAAGGTGAGTGGCTATAGCTAATTTAGTGCTCTGTCTTGGCCCTCTGCACTGGCTTGGGATTTTAACCCTGAGGGTGCTGCTCACAGCTAATATTGCTGCTGTCCTTGAGTTTCTAGCCTGCTGCCCTCTGAAATCCTAGCAGAATTGATTCAGTGTGCCTGATTATATGGTCCTCTCCAGCTGCTTTTCTGTTGCTTTTCCCTGATGATTTCTCTTTATTTTAGTTGTAATTCCTGTTTCGTCCTGGGATATCATCTGTGTAGATTTCATTCACTCCACTGCAATTTTTTTCTACTTTTATTTTTATTAATGTGTGTGTGTGTGTGTGTGTGTGTGTGTGTGTGTGTGTGTTTGTGCTCAGGTCTGGATGAGGCCTCATGGAGGTGCTGTTATCTCACTGTAGATAAGAGTGCACTGTTGTTTCTAACAAGGAGTGACATTTACAGATAGCAATAAAGGGGAAATTTTGCTACAGAGAAATAGATTTTCTATTGTTATTTTCCTGCAGGTGTCTTTATTTTATTCCTCACATGAGGACACAAACATATTCTAATCAAGTTTAGAATTCCATCTTACCTCAGCAAAATAAAATCTGAAAATGAAAAATAAGATGTTCATTGTGGAAAGATTTTAATTGTTGAACATTTATATCAAAGACAATTTTAAGTTTTTCTTTAACTCAACAGATGGGTTTCAAAGGTAACATCCTCAGAGGAAGAGTTCATTATATATTAATTTTGTTATCATAGCTATATTAGGTATATAAATTAAAAAATACAGGATAGAAAAAATAAAATGAATTTTGTGGATATAGTTTGCAAATTAATATATATATATATCTTGTCAATTTATTTAAAAATTAATTGTAGGATAAAATAAACAGGTTATTTCTGAAAAAGCTGATTTGTCTGGCATTCAATCAATTGGAAATTCCTACAAGTTCACATTTTGGTGCAGCGCTAGGACATGAGAATTGATGTTCTTATTGACGACACAGTGGCACTGAACATCCTCAGTGTCTCCAGACTCATCACAAAATAAACAGTTTTACCTAGGGGAGCTTTAAAGCTAAGCATATTTTTTTTTTGGTATATATATATTTTACTAATTTGTTTTTGTTACAGATGTTTCTCATTTTTCTCCCATTGACACGCTCCCTCCTCCCAATCTCTCCTGCCCCATTTCCAGCTTTGTTGCCCATGTCCATTGGTTATCCATATATGCTTATAAGTTCTGTGGTTTATCCCCCACCCAAGCCCTCTTCTATGAGGCTTGTCAGTCTGTACCCCACCTCTGTGTCTCTGGGTCAATTTAGTTCATCAGATTATTTAGTTTATTATATTCCATAAATAAGTGAGATCATGTGATATTTGTCTTTCTCTGCTTGGCTTGTTTCACTGAGAGTAATACTTTCCAGGTCCCACCATGTCGTCTCAAAGGTTAAGAGATCTTTCTTTCTTACATCTGCATAGTACTCCATTGTGTGATCTATTTCCAGATCTTAGCAACTGTAAATAGTGCTGCTATGTACCTGGGGTTAAATATATTATTTCTGATTGGTGTTTCAGGTTTCTTAGGGTATATGCTTAGAAATGGGATCACTGAGTAAAATGGCAGTTCAATTTTTAACTTTTTGAGATAACACCATAATGTTTTCCACAGTGGCTGCACCAGTATGTATTCCCACCAGCAGTGTACTAGAGTCCCCTTTTCTCCACAACCTCACCAACACTTGTCCTTTGATGATTTCTTTATGGCGGCCATTCTGACAGGTGTGAGGTAATACCTCATTGTAGTCTTAATTTGCAACTCTCTGATGATTAGTGATGTTGAGCATTTTTTTCAGATGTCTCTTGACCATTTGTGTTTTTTTTGTTGTTTTTTTTTGGAGTGGTGTGTATTTAGGTCCTCTGCCCATTTTTAAATTAGGTTCTTCGTCTTTCTTTTGTTGAGTTTTATGAGCACTCTATATATTTTGGAAATTAACCCCTTACCTGATGTATCATTGGTGATTATGGTGTCCCAAATAGTGGGATCTCTTTTTGTTTTGATGGTTGTTTCTTTTGCTGTGCAGAAGCTTTTAAGTTTGTTGTAGTCCCATGTGTTCATCTTTTTCTTTGTTGCTCTTGCCTTAGGTGTTGTATCAGTGAAAATTATGCTCTGTATGATGTCTGAAATTTTGTTGCCTGCATTTTCTTCTAGAATTTTTATGGATTTACGAGTTACATTTAAGTCTTTCATCCATTTTGAGTTTATTCTCATCTTTGGTGTAAGTTCGTGGTTAGCTTCATTTTTTTGCAAGGAGCTGTCTAATTTTTCCAACACAATTTATTGAAGAAATTGTCTTGACTCCACTGTATGCTCTTGCCACCTTTGTCAAGTATTAATTGAGCATATTATCTTGGGTCCATTTCTGGGTTCTCTGTTCTGTTTCATTCATCTATCTGCCTGTTCTTGTGCCAGTACCAGGTTGTTTTGATTACAGTGGCTTTGTAATATAACCTGAAATCTGGTAATGTGATTCCTCATACTTTGTTCTTCTTTTTCAAGGTTGCTGTGGCTATTTGAGGTTTTTTTTTTTTTGTTTTTTTTTTTGTTTTTTTTTGTTTTATATGAACTTTTGGAGTGTTTGTTCTAATTATTTAAAATATGTTGTTGATATTTTGATGGGAATGGCATTGAATCTATAAATTGCTTTGGTTAACATGGACATTTTAATGATGTTAATTCTTTCAATCTGTGAACAAGGTATGCTTCCACTTTTTTATATCTTCCTCTACTGCTTTTTAAAAATGTCCTGTAGTTTTCTGAAAATAGGTCCTTTACTTCTTTGGTTAAGTTTATTCCTAGGTAACTTTATTTTTTGCCACAATGGAAAATTAGATTATGTTTTTAGTTTCTCTTAGTGTGACTTCATCATTGGTGTATAAGAATGCCATCGATTTCTTGAAGTTAATTTTCTATCCTGCTACTTTGCCAAGTTCATTTATTAAATCTAGTATGTTTTTGATGGAGTCTTTAGGGTTTTCTATGTACAATATCATGTCATCTGCAAATAATGACAGTTTCATTTCCTCCTATTTGGATCTCTTATTTTTTCTTCCTGTCTGATTGCTGTGGCTAAGACTTCCAGTACCATGTTAAATAAGAGTGGTAAAAGTGGGCATTCCTGTCTTGTTCCCGTTCTTAAGGGAAATGCTTGTAGTTTTTGCCCATTGAGTATGATGTTGGCTTTAGGTCTTTCATATATGGTCTTTATTATATTGAGGTATGATCCCTCTATTCCCACATAGGTGAGCTTTTTTTTTTTTTTTTTCAGAAATGGATGCTGGATTTTGTCAAATGCTTTTTTAGAATCTATTGATATGATAATGTGGTTTATATTCTTTATTTTGTTTATGTGGTGTATCACAATTATTGATTTGCAGATATTGTACCAGCCTTGGATTCCTGGGATGAATCCCACTTGGTCATGGTGAATAATTTTTTGAAGTATTACTGGATCCAATTTGCTAGTATTTTGTTCAGAATTTTCGCATCTATGTTTATCAGGGATAATGGCCTGTAGTTTTCTTTCTTTGTAGTGTCTTTTTCTGGTTTTGGAATTAGAATTATGTTGGCCTCATAGAACAAGTTTGGAAGTCTTCCTTCTTCTTGAATTTTTTGAAATAGTTTGAGGAGAATGGGTGTTAGTTCTTCTTTGAACATTCGGTAAAACTTCCCTATGAAGCATTTGGGCCTGGGATTTTTTTTTTTTTGCTGGGAATTTCTTGATTACCTCTTCAATTTTCTTAGTTGTTATTGGTCTGTTCAAATTTTCTGTCACTTCTCGGTCCAGTTTTGGGAGACAATGTGTTTCTAGAAATTTGTTCATTTCACTTAGATTGTCGAATATGTTACCATATAATTGTTCATAGTATCTGTTAATGATCCTTTGTATTTCTGTGGTGTCAGTTGTTACTTTTCTCTTTCATATCTGATTTTATATATTTGGGTTCTCTCTCTTTGTTTCTTGGTGAGTCTAGCTAAGGGTCCATCAATCTTGATCCTTTAATTTTTTTAATTTATTTTGGTCTCTATGCCATTTATTTCTGCTCTGATCTTTATTATTTCCTTCCTTCTAGTAGCTCTGGGGTTTTCTTTTTGTTTACTTTGTAGTTCTTTAAGTAGTGAGGTTAGTTATAGTCTATTAGAAATCTTTCTTGTTTCTTGAGGTCGGCCTTTAGTCCTATGAACTTCCTTCTCAGAACTGCTTTTGCTGCATCCCATAGACTTTGTGTTGTTGTGTGTTCAATTTCACTGGTTTCTAGGAAATTTTTAATTTATTCCTTGATCTCCTTGGTAACCCATTCATTGTTCAATAACATTCTATTTAGCTTCCATGTGTTCCAATGTCTGCATGTTCTTGTTGCAATTGATTTCTAGTTTCATGCCATTGTGATCTGAGAAGATGCTTTATATTATTTCAATCTTCTTGAACTTGTAGAGACTTACTTGGTACCCTAACATGTAGTCTGTCTTTGAGAATGTCTCATGTGTACTTGAGAGGAATATGAATTCTGTAGTTTTGAGGTATAATTCTCTGTAGATATCTATTAAATCCATTTGGTCTTGTGGTTCATTTAGAGTCTCTGTTTTTTTGCTAATTTTTTGTCTAGAGAATCTATTCATTAATGTCAGTGGGGTGTTGAAATCTCCTGCTATGACTGTATTGCTGTTGATTTCTCCTTTGAAGTCTTCCAAAAGATTTTTAATATATGTTGGTGCTCCTATATTGGGTGCATATATGTTTATCAAGGTTATATCTTCCTGTTGGATATATCCTTTCAATATGATGTAGTGGCCTTCTTTGTCTCTAGTTATGGCCTTCATTTTGAAATCTATTTTATCAGATATGAGTATTGTTACTCCAGGTTTTTTTTTGCTTTCCATTTGCTTGGAAGATTTTTTTCCATCGCTTCACTTTCAACCTATGTGAGTCTTTTGTTGTGAAGTGGGTCTTTTGAAAACAGCATATAGATGAGTCATGCTTTCTTATCTAATCAGCTGCTCTGTGTCTTTTAATCAGATCATTCAATCTATTTACATTTAAGGTGACTATTGATATGTATTTATTTATTGTCATTTTTTGTTTAGTGTGGTTATATTTTTCTTTCTATTTTTCTACTAATTACAGCAGTCCTTTTAACATTTCTTGCAGGGCTGGTTTGGTGCTAACCTTATCTTTTTTTTTTTTTTTTTTCTGGGACGCTTTTTATTTGACCTAATTTGAATGATAGTCTTGCTGGGTAGAGTAGTCTTGAATTCAGTTTCTTTTCTTTTCATGACCTTGATTACTTAATGCCATTCACTTCTGGCTTGTAGTGTTTCTGTTGAGAAGTCAGCTGATAGCCTTATAAGGGTTTCTTTTTAGGTAACCTTTTGCTTATCTCTTAATGCCTTTAGAATTATTTATTTGTCTTTAATATTTTGGCATTTTGATTATTATGTGTCTTCGTGTGGGCTTGTTTGTGTTCTTCTTACTTGGGTTTCTCTGTGCTTCTTGAACTTGAATGCTTTCTTCTTTCATCAAATTAGAACATTTTTCTGTCACTATTTCTTCAAATATATTCTCTAACCCTTGCTCATTTTCTTCTTCTTTTGGGAATACTATGTTGCAAATATTATTATGTTTTCAGTTGTTTCACCGTTCTCTTATGCTGTCTTCATGTTTTTAAATTTTATTTTTTATTTTTTTTTAGTTTTTTGATTTGTTCATTTTGTCTACCCTGTCTTCTAATTCACTGATCCAGTTTTCAGATTCCTCTACTCTGCTGGTTAGTTCTTCCAATGTATTCTTTATTTCTGCTATGTCATTCTTCATTTCTTCTTGGTGGTTTTAAATTTCCAATTGGTTGATTTTCAATGTTTCTATGTCTGTACTCATGGTGCTCATGTCCTTACACATGCTGTGGCGCTTCCTCAAGATCATGGCTCTGAATTCTAGCTCTGTTAACTTGCTTAACAGTGTTTCATTTATCTCATTTTTGGTAGAGGTCTCTTGTTTTTTTTTATTTGGGATTTGTTTTGCCATTTTTGTTATCTCAGTGGTTTTGGAGCCTGCCAAAATTTCCCTGTGGGTGTTGGTGTTCTGCTGTTTGTGGTTCCCTCTACTGGGTTTGGATGAGTGAGGGAGGTCCCATGTTAAACACCACTGTCAAGTCTTACATTTCTGGGTAGAGTGGCAAGCTCAGGAATGGTTCAGTTATTCTCTAGCTTTTTGCCTGGAGGCTTTCACTAGTGGTTACTTGAAGAGCCTTGGGTTGTCAGTTGTATAAAAAACTCCTTCAGGTGTTCAGTGTAAAGGGATTTTCTGAGGGTGTGGCAGATGCTGTTTGTTAATGGGCCTCAATTTGCATTTCATTTCAATGTCTCCTGAATGGGGTTGAGTCTCTGCGAGAGAGGCCATGGCCTCTCCTTAGAGCCCTGGGAAGGAGTAAGATGAACACCTTCCTGCATGGCTGCAACTCAGCAAAAGCTCTGAGAGCCCTTTATATCCCAAATGTCCCCACACAGTTCCAGTCTAGTCCACCCTCTCTCTGCTGTAGCCCAAGGTGAGTGGCTGTTCCTATTTTAGCACTCTGTCCCAACTCTCTGTGAGCAGGCTTGGGAGTTTAACACCGAGGGCACTGCTCA
The DNA here is from genome assembly GCF_014108415.1 of Molossus molossus. Taxonomy (NCBI): domain Eukaryota; kingdom Metazoa; phylum Chordata; class Mammalia; order Chiroptera; family Molossidae; genus Molossus; species Molossus molossus. The sequence continues at coordinate 85,440,882 of NW_023425355.1, read as the reverse complement.
CCACTCAGACTGCTGCTGTCCGTGGGTTCCCAGCCCCCCTCTTGTGCTTCCACAATTCTACCAGGATTTGTTCAGTGTCCCTGGTTATATTGTCCTCTCAAGCTGCTTTTCTGTTGCTTTTTCCAGATGATTTGTCTTTATTTTAGTTGTAATTCCAGTTTTGTCCTAGGAGATGATCTGTGTAACTTCCATTCACTCAGCTGCCATTTTGGAATCCTGCTGCGTACAGGAAGCACAGAGCCAGACACTGCACTGAAGTGCAGAGGTAGGCAGACCAGGAGCTGTTCCCGGACCTCTGTCTGTGTGCAAAGTGATAGCTTGCTGTTCTTGTTCCTCCTCCCTTCTGCCTAGGATTAGGAGAACCCAGGCCAAAAAAAAAAAAAATGGAATTACTGAGAGTTTTCTGGTCTGAGGCCCATGACCTGAAGCAAGCTGCTCGGCTCTCAGTCTCACTTTGTGCATCTATAAGATGGATGATGATAATAACAGCTCTGGTTCCCTCATCAGACCTTGTTGTATTTCAGGGAAAAGCCATAGACTGGGCTTCCTAGTCCCTTGTGCTGTCTCTCTGAGTATTCTTTAAAGCCTATAGCCAATTTTGGGAATTATACCATCTCCTTTGGGTCCTACCTCATTATTTCTTAGTTCCCAAAGTCAAAGATGCCTTTAAGAACATGCCCCACAAACAAAGTTCAGAAACAGAAGAGGAAAAATTACTCTTTACGTCTTCCTTTTAGCTTAGAAAGGTTCCATTTAATCACTCAATGCTTTCATGCCAAAATTTATTGTTTCCTAGTTGTAGATCCCTGATGGCTACCATGGTACCCTCTCCAAAAAGAAGCTGGAATGGGATTTACCAAGGGCTCTTCCAACCATTTTTTGTAATCCTTTGCATGGAGTTTCTGAACTTCAACAGAGAGATTACCAAGTCTCGGGATTTTAATGTGAGAGTTGATTCTCATTCTGCCTCTGAGAAATGAGTAGCTTCTCTTCATGCATTTCTCAAAAGGACTGTACTTTGAAAAATCTCATCTATTAATTAGTATTTCTATAATTTTGTTCACTATTTGAAAATAGGGATTTCTACTGAAAAGCATTTAATAAAGGTAAATACCCTAGAGACAAAAATGGAAAAATTCAGTTGAGAACCTGCCTAAAGCAGGGGAAAAATATTGTCTATGTTAGCATAATGTACTGCCTTGAAGAGATTGAAGAAAAACTAATACTATTGACTCTGTAAATAGGTTTCAAATTATGATGTCCAAGGTCTGCCCAAGACAAATAGCAATGTTTGCCTATGAAAACACATTACTATACACAAAATTTCTTAATCATTATTGCATAGTATGAAGTTGATATTTACATGGAAGACTAATCTGGTAGCAGGTCAAAAGGATGTCATTGCCAACAGTAGTGTTGTTGGATCATATTCTTTAGAGTTTTTAGGATATAGCAGCAGGCTTTGGGATACATTTTGCCAATAACTTATGAAACCCAGCTTATTTTAGTGTGTGAATGCTTGATAAGGGATCTCATGGATTTTCTTCCCTAGTTTCTAGGCCAGGCCATTCTATTCTTCCTCCCAAAAAGTCATGCTTTGAGTATTAATTGAAAAATTGAATCAGCAAAACCTCCAGGTAGCAGTGTAGCTTTTCTGTCAGACAGTCCACCGTATTCTCCTACTTGTTCATATGGTTTTAGCTCTATACCCCATATCTAAGTTCGTCCCACTTTCTTTTACCCTGAGAGAGTTTTGCTGATATTATCCTGGGTTTTATGTAGTTTGAATCAATTTAACAGACACCACATTTTCCCTGTCATGCCATTTAGATTAGTTCAATTTAAGGGCATTGGATCCACTCTGGTATTTGTTATGCAGACCTAAAAACAGTCACTGAAATACTTAAAAATAAAAATAAAATTTGTGTCCTACAGGATTGTCCCAAGGGAAAGATCTTTCTTTGGGGTAAAAAGTATTATTAGAGTCAAACTAATACTTTTTAATGATACTCAACTTCCACTGAGAATTAGATATTAAGAGGGTAGTTCTTCCTAATTTGATAAGAGATATCAAAGAATATCAGATAATTTAGTTTTAAGGGTACTATTTGTGAAATTGACACTATGACCTATAGTGTGTGCCAAATGTGGATTCAGTGGTTGTTTGCTCTTCAAATAAATACATTATACCCAACTAGAAATCTTTTTGAATTAGTATATCTTGAATTAATCTTATATTTGGTACATAATACTGGAGCTTCACACTGAATTTGTTTAGCTTCTGCAGTACTATGGAAGTAAGTCTGCAGTGTTTATAGGTAATAATCATGAAAATTCATATGCTAAAATTATACATGAAAGCATATAAAGAATAATTATTGCCTTTCATATTCGTCATTCACAGTCATCTTTGCTTGATTTTACACATTTATGGTATTCCTAGAATGAGTAACTCTATATTCATATTAAAAAGAAAGCACATTGAAAGCATAAGCCGGTGAGAAAAAAAGAAATTCACAACACAGAAAAGATTACACAGACATTACATTTCACCTGAAGGCAAAACATCTCCTTTTGGCCAATTACTCTCCTTAGGCTTAATGTCAGCATTGGGCAAAGTAGTGCTGGGTTTCTTATTTCCATGATGTATGAGCTAAATTATCAGGCCAAATAATTTGGGTTTATCAACAATGCTGAATTTGTCTTTTAACGTGAACAGTCTACAGGGTCCTGGCTCATGAACTTCATAAATAATGTGGTTGTTAATGTGCTTTGATTTATGATTATTGAAAGCAGGCAGCACATCTAATGTCCCACATTCCAAAGCTTCTTGTGATACAGACTGACTGCAGGGAAGAGAATTGCAGGTAGAGGAAACAATATTGAAAAAGACATGGGATTGACAAAGTATGTTCAGATAACTATAATATTTCTACAGTTTGTTTAGAAAATAAGATATATATTGAGAAGTATTGTTCTGTAGATTTATGGTATATTTTGATGCCAAACTTCTGGAAATTGAATTTACTCTGTCTAGACCCGGGGTAGGAAAACTGGGAATCTACCCGACAGCATGTTTCTTTAAATAGAATTGTACTAGGACACGGCCAGTCTCATTGGTTTAGAAACTGTCTATGACAACTTTCATGCTACAACAGCATAGTTGAGTACTGTAAACCTCAAATAACAAATGAAATATTTGAAAAAACTGCAATAGAGTGAAGCCACGAAAGTCAAAGTGTGAAGTGGCGAGTGACGACTGTATATAAATAAAGGATCCTACTTCTGGAGGATGTGAAAATGGAGGCAGAGTAAATGGAAGCTACAGAAATGATCTCCTAGGACCAAACTTGAATTACAACTATAATAAAGACAAATCCTTGGAAAAAAGCAACAGAAAAGCAGCAGGAGAGGACCATATAACAAGGGACAATGGTGGGATCTGCAGAGGCATGAGAGGGTGGTGGGCTGGGAGCCCTCGGACAGCGGCAGTCTTAGCTGTGAGCAGTGCCCTTAGGGAAGAAAGACCAAACCTGCTCCACAGCGCAGAGAGCCAGGACAGTGCACTAAAATACCCACAGTGAGCCACCTGGGGGCTACAGCAGAGGAAAGGCAGACTGGGCTGGCACTATGTGGGAACAACCAGGATTTAGAGGGCAATCAGAGTTTGTGCTCAGTAGCGGCCACAAAGGATGGTGGCCAGTGTGCTCCTCCCCAGAGCTGTGGGAAAAAGCAGCAGCCTGACGCTAAGAGATTCAGCATTTTCCAGGTGAGGCAAAGAAATGAACTGAGGCTCATTAACCACCAGCATCTATCTCACCCTCTTGAAATTCTCTTATGCAGAACACCAGAATTACATTCCAAGGCAATGAGTAACTGAAACTAATAGCCTCCAGGAAAAAGCTAGAGGATAACTGAACCTTTCTTGGGCTTGCAAATCTACCCAAGAAAGTAAGATTTGACAGTGGTGTTTAACGTGGGCCTGCCTAGGCTCATCCAAACCCAGTAGAGGGAGCCACAAACAGCAGAACACCATCACCCACAGAAAAAAATATGGCAGGCCCCAAAACCCACTGAGATAGCTAAAATGGTGAAACAAAGAAACAAATCCCATATGAAAGAACAAGAGAACTCTATCTAAGATGAGATAAATGAAATGCAGTTAAGCAAATTATCATGGGTAAAGTTCAGAGCCATGATCTTGAGGCAGCTCAACAGCATGAGTAAGGACAGCAGCACCATGAGTAAAGATATAGAAACACTGAAAACCAAACAAGTGGGAATGAAGAATGACATAGCAGAAATGAAGAACACATTGGAAGGACTAACCAGAAGAGTAGAGGAAGCTGAGGACCAGATCAGTGAATTAGAAGACAGGGTAGAAAAAAATCAATCAATCAGAAATCAAAAAGGAAAAAACAGTTAAAAAAACAGGAAGATAGCTTAAGATAACTGTGGAACTATTGGAACCATAATATCATTTACATCATTGGAGTCCCTGAAAAGAAAGAAAATGGACAAGGGTTAGAGAATATATTTGAAGAAATAGTGACAGAAAACTTCCCTAACTTGGTGAAGGTAGAAGGCATTCAAGTTCAAGAAGCACAGAGAGCCCCAAGTAAGAAGAACAGAAACAGGCCCACACCAAGACACATTGTAATTAAAATGTCAAAAATTAAAGACAAAGAGAGAATCCTTAAGGTAGCAAGAGATAAGCAACAGGTTACCTACAAAGGAAACCCCATAAGGTTCTCAACTGACTTCTCAACAGAAACACTACAGGCCCAAAGAAAGTGGCATGAAGTAATCAAGGTCATGAAAAACAAGGATCTGAATCCTAGTCTACTCTATCCAGCAAGGCTATCATTCAAAATAGGTCAAATAAAGAGCTTTCCAGACCAAAAACAAACAAACAAACAAACAAACAAAAAACTAAGGGAATATATTAACACCAAACCAGCACTGAAACATATGTTAAAAAGACTGCTGTAATTAGCAGAAGAAACAGGAAGAAAAAAATAACCACACTAAACAAAAATGGCAATAAATAAGTAAATATCAATTATCGCCTTAAATGTGAATAATTTGAATGCTCCAACAAAAAGACACAGATTATCTGACTGAATAAAGAACATGACTCACATATATTGTTTACAAAAGACCCTCCTCACAACAAAAAACTCATATAGGTTAAAAGTAAAGGGATGGAAAAAAAATCTTCCAAGCAAATGAAAGGAAAAAAAAAAAAAAAAAGCTGGGGTAGCAATACTCATATTTCATAAAGTAGATTTCAAAATGAAGTCCATAACTGGAGACAAACAAGGCCACTATATAATATTGAAAAGATATATCCAACAGGAAGATATAACCTTGGTAAACATATATGCACCCAATATAGGAGCACCAACATATATTAAAAATCTTCTGGAGGACTTCAGAGAAGAAGTCAAGAGGAATACAATCATAGCAGGGGACTTCAACACCCCACTGACATCACTGGATAGATCCTGTATACAAAAAATTAACAAGGAAACAAAGACTCTAAATGAAGTGCTAGATCAAATGGATTTCATAGATACCTACAGAGAATTTGACCCCAAAACTGCAGAATTCACATTCTTCTCAACTGCACATGGGACATTCCCAAATATAAACCACATGTTAGGGCACAAACTGAGTCTCTACAAGTTCTAGAAGACTGGATGGGTTACCATAGAGATCAAGGAAGAAATTAAAAACTTCCTGGAAGCAAATGAAAATGTACACACAACAACACAAAATCTATGGGATGCAGTGAGAGCAGTTCTGAGAAGGAAGTTCATAGCATTACAGGCCTACCTCAGGAAATAAGGAAAATTTCTAATAGACTATCTAACCTCACAACTTAAAAAAACTAGAAAGCATTCAAAAAGAAAACCCCACAGCACATGGAAGGAAGGAACTAGTAAAGATCAGAGCAGAAATAAATAACATGGACACTAAAAAATTAATTCATAGGATCAATGAAACAAAGAGCTGGTTCTATGAAAAGATGAACAAGATTGATGGACCCTTAGCTAGACTCACCAAGAAAAAAAGAGAGAACCCAAAAACACAAAATCAGAAATGAAAAAGCAGAAATAATAACTGACACCACAGAAATACAAAGTATTGTTAACAAATATTATGAACAATTATACAGGAACAGATTTGACAATCTAAGCAAAATGGACAAATTTCTAGAAACACATAGTTTCCCAAAACTGAACCAGAAAGAGATAGAAAACTTGAACAGACCAATAACAACAAATGAAATTGAAGATGTAATCAAGACTCTCCCAGCAAACAAAAGCCCAGGCCTGGATGGCTTCACAGGGCAGTTTTACTGAACATTCAAAGAACTAACACCCATTCTCCTCAAACTATTTTTAAAAATTCAAAAAGAAGAAAGACTTCCAAACTTATTTTATGGGGCCAGCATAATTCTAATTCCAAAACCAGAGAAAGACGCTAAAAAGAAAGGAAACTACAAGCTAATATCCCTGATGAACATAGATGCCAAAATTCTGAAAAAATACTAGGAAATCGAATGCACCAATACATCAAAAAATTTTTTTCACCATGACCAAGTGGGATTCATCCCAGAGTTGCAAGCAAGACTGGTACAATATTCGCAAATCAATAAATGTAATACACCATATAAACAAAATGAAAGATAAAATCATATGATCATATCAATACATGCTGAAAAAGCATGCTGAAAAATCCAGCACCCATTTCTGATAAAAAGGCTCAGCCATCTGGGAATAGAGGGATCATATCTCAATATAATAAGGGGCGTATATAAAAGACCTACAGCCAACATCATACTCAATGGGCAAAAACTAAAAGCATTTCCCTTAAGAACAGAATCAAGACACGGATACCCACTGTTGCCGCTTTTATTTAACATAGTACTTGAAGTCTTAGCCACAGCTATCAGGCAGGAAGAAAAAAAATAAAAGAAATCCAAATTGTAAAGGAGGAAGTGAAACTCTCATTATTTGCAGATGATAAACTATACGTAGAAAACCCCAAAGACTCCATCAAAAATTTACTAGACGTAATAAATGAATTTGCCAAAGTAGCAGGATACAAAATTAACATCAAGAAACAGATGACATTCTTATACACCAATGATAAACTCATAGAAAAAGAAACTAAAAAAATTCCATTTACCATTACCGCAAAAAAAATTAAGATACCTAGGATTAAACTTAACCAAAGAAATAATGGACCTATTCGCAGAAAACTACAGGTCTTTTAAAAAAGAAATAGAGGAAGATATAAAAAAGGGAAAGCACATGCATTGTTCATAGATTGGAAGAATTAACATCATTAAAATGTCCATACTACCCAAAGCAATTTATAAATTCAATGTAATCCCCACAAAAATACCAAAGTCATACTTCACAGAACTAGAACAAATACTTCAAAAGTTCATATGGAACCAAAAAAGACCTCGAATAGCCACAGCAATCTTGAAAAACAAGAACAAAGTTGGAGGGATCCCATTACTAGATTTCAAGTACAAAGCCACTGTAATCAGAACAGTCTGGCACTGGCACAAGAATAGGCAGATAGATCAATGGAACAGAATAGAGAACCCAGAAATGGACCCAAGACAATATGCTCAATTAATATTTGACATAGAGGGCAAGAGCATACAGTGGAGTAAAGACAGCCTCTTTAATAAATGGTGTTTGTAAAATTGGACAGCTACATGCAAAGAAATGAAACTACCATCAATTTACACCGTACACAAAAATAAACTCAAAATGGATAAAAGACTTAAATGTGATTCATGAATTTATAAAAATCCTAGAAGAAACTGTAGGCAACAAAATTTCAGACATTGTATGCAGCAGAATTTTCACTGATACATCACCTAAGGCAACAGAAACAAAGGAGAAAATAAACAAATGGGACTATATCAAACTCAAAAGCTCTGCACACCAAAAGAAACAACCACCCAAATGGAAAGTCAACCTATTTGGGAGAGCATAATTGCCAACAATACATCAAATAATTGGTTAGTTTCCAATATATATAGAGTGCTCATGCAGCTCAACAAAAGGAAAACAAAGAACCCAATTAAAAAATGGGCAGAGGAACTAAATAGGCACCTCTCCAAACAGGTCATAAAAAATGGCTAAGAGACAAATGAAGAAATGCTCAACATCACTAATCATAAGAGAGATTCAAATTAAAGCAACAATTAGTTATCACCTCATACCTGTCAGAATGGCCACTATCAACAAATCATCAAACAACAAGTGTTAGCAAGGTTGTGGAGAAAAGGTGACTCTAGTACACTGCTGGTGGAAATGCAGACTGGTGCAGCCACTATGGCAAACAATATGGTGTTACCTCAAAAAATTAAAAATTGAACTGCCATTTGACCCAGTGATCCCACTTGTAGGAATATACCCTAAGAAGCTTGAAACACCAATTAGAAAGAATGTACTCCCATGTTTGTAGCAGCACTATTTACAATAGCTAATATCTGGAAACAGCCCAAATGTCCATCAGTAGACAGCTAGATTAAAAAAGCTGTGGTTTATATACACAATGGAGTTCTATGCAACTGTAAGAAAGAAAGATCTCTTATCCTTTGAGACATCATGGGGGGACCTAAGCCAAACAAGCCAAGCAGAGAAAGACAAATATCACATAATCTCACTTATTTGTGAAAAATAATGAACATAATAGTCTGCGGAATGGGGTAGTCCCAAAGATGTGGAAGTAGGGTAAAGACTGACAATCCCCAATAGAGGGGGTGGGCAGGGAGAGATAAACTACAGAATTTTATGCATGTATGAATGAGAAATGAACATCGACAACAAAGCTGGGGACAGGGTGGGGAGGGAGAGGGAGGGAGTATCCGTGGGGTAAAAGGAGAAACATTTGTAACAAACATTAATTAATTAATTAATTAATTAATAAAAAAGTATCCTACTTCGTAGAAATTCATTTATGGCGGTAGAGTCTGGAACTGATTAACCACGATAAACAAGGGTGTTTTCTGAATGATTTTTTATAAAATTGTTAAATTAGTTAGTTTACCTGTTTTTACTTATGTAGAAACATTTGTATAAATAGATTATGTATGAAAATTTTAATTTCAAAGAAAACTTTTTTATATGTATTACTGTAATTTTAAATTTATACTGAGTGGGTCTAATAAATGAATGCATTCACCAGTCACTGTGAGTAAACAAATGTAGTCACCTGGGACATGGCTTAGCACACATCAGAACATCTGCAGGCATGTGTTAAAACTGGTGCAGAAAGTCACTCCTACGACAGCAGAACCAATTACTGTGTGCACTACAGTGTGAACATGTGCTAATTATTCACTGTTGTACTAATCAATTTTTGAACATTGTTTACCAGTGGTGAGTCTTGGACTAATTTTAAATATGTCTTATTGATATTTTTAAAGAGAAAGGAAGGGAGCGTGAGATAGAAACATCATTGTGAGGAAGAAACATTTATCGGCTGCCTCCTGCTAGGGATCGAGCCTGCAACCCAGGCATGAGCCCTGTCTGGGAATCAAACTGGAACCTCTCAGTCCATGAGATGACACTCAGTCCACTAAGCCACAATGGCTGGGTGTGACTCTTGGATTTAAATATGTAGATTATAGTTGTAGATGTGTAATATTTATTTATATTGGTAAAATTACTAAAGTATTTTTTCCAACCTATGGTGTATTTTCTAAATTTTGTTAAAAATAACTGAATTAATAACAAAAATAACATGTTAATTTAATTATAAGCAAAACTTGGTTAAAAGTATTTGAAAATTAAAAGGGTGTTAATTTTCACATATGACATACAGACCAGGATTTTGTCCATTTAGTCCAAAGTCTGTTAAATTGAGGTCTGTAAAAGCGAGGATTTACTGTAGTTGCAACAGAGGTCTATGGCCCACAAAGCCAAAATACTTGCTATCTGGATCTTTACAGAAAAGTTTGTTACACTTAGGCTAGTCTCATGAAAACATATGAGCACAGGAATTGAAACATGCACCTCTCACAGACACCAGAAAGGTATTACTGGACAGCTCCCAGAATTGAGAAAGAGAGCTGTCCCCACCCTGGATCCTTGTCTTCTCATATAAAAGAATTTGAACGAGAAAACTCCAGAAAACACACAATGACTGCATTGTTGGGGAAAATATTAAAGCAATTAAGGCAAGTAAATTTTATTAACGAGGCAAGCAAATCTATACATCTGGTTTATGAAATGCAGATGGACTCTCAGCTCAACTGAATAGTGAGTTGGGTCGGCGATCTAAGGCATTATAATACTCCCTGTCTATAGGTTTTTAAATTCTCTATTGAATATTTTGATACAGATTAATTCTCAAGGTCCCTTTTTACTTTCTTGTGGCTTTCCCAGAATTCATGTAAAGCATCTGGCAATTTTATCTTGTCAAGCCTTGAGACTGCAGCTTTTGGGCTTAGCAAGTAAATAAAACTGCCCCTTTTCCCTTTCCCCTTCCCTGAAATGACTGATTTCTTTGTTTAGTGGGTGATAAAGAGTCCACCCTTCTCTCACCCTTCCCTGCATTCTCTCCTTAGGGAAGCTTTTAACCATTTGCTCTCAAGTGTCCTTGGCTGAGGAAGATAATGGCTTGTTATTTGCAGGCCAGCTGCAAACTGCATACACTGTTTGGACTTGTTTTAACTTTCCTGTTTCAGTTTCCCTATTCCTCCTGCCCTGGAATTGCCCTAGCTTCTTATCATTTGTAACACAATGACAAGATCAAAGTGCTAACTTATGACAATTATTCTAAAAGTTGTGCGTAGGAGATTTGAAACCAAAAGATTAATTAGGAGGCTTTGGAGTGTAATCTAGATCTTAAAAACCAAGATGATAGCAATAACAAGAGAATGGAGTGGAAACATTGAACAGGTAGAATCAACCCTACTTGACAATAGTTGCAATATAACAGATGAAAGAACTAGAGATGATTGGGGTTTTATTCATGAGTCACTAGATGATATTAGTAGTATGAACTAAGATAACATGGTGGGGCTATCAGATTTCAGAGGTAAAGACAGGATGAATATGATTTTGGACCTGCTTAATTTGCAATGTCAGCATGACATTCAGGTAGAAATGTCCAATAGGTATAAGTAGCATGTTAAAAAAGATATCTGGGCTATAGATTAGGGATTTAAAGCTAACTACATTGAGGGGATTTGTGAAGCCAATAAGAAACTGATTTTTCTGAGAAGAGAATGTTAGAGAGTAGCCACATTTGCTGTTAGAAAGAGGAAACAATGAAAATACAGGGAAGTGGCCTGGGACATGGGGGTTAATAGAACCGTGAGAGTGTGGAATATCCCTGAAGGTAAAAGAAGATATTCAAGAAAGAGGGCATTGCCATCAGTTTCAGAACTAAAGTGTCTGGAAACTTGACAAAGAGGAAAATAATTGAGTTTTACATTCAGAATTATATTGGGAGACCTAGAAGAACAACTTTTGAAAAAAGGTAGGGGAAAAGTCAGGATTCTCAAAGTTAAGGAATAAGTGGAGATAGAAAGCATTGACCTTTTGGGAAGTGTGTCTAAAAAGAAAGTGGAAGAATAGGAAAATTTCTAGAGGGTAAACTATTTCACCTCCCCACAGCCTTCCCTTGATCCTGTTATACTCTTAAGTCCTTGTGTGCTGGAGGGAAGACAGGATCAAAGCCTAGTGGATGCTTATGGGAGGTACTGTAGGTAAAAATCTTGCATTGGGTGGATGGTTCATGTGGACAATGCCTTCCCTGTTCCCTTCCACTCAGAGATTCTGGATTCTTTGGCCAACTTGAGGTAGTCAGTTTGGCTTTAATGCCAATAAGGCACACTTAGAACATGATTGCTGACCTCTAAAATGCATGCATTTACCCATAGTGAGACAGAAACCTCAACTTGATAAGGTACCTTACTAGACTTTTCCTACAAATACCAAGTGCAAAAGGCAATGAAAAATGAGCTTCTATAAAAGAGATCAAATCCCTATAAGCACATCTTTTTCCCAAGTAGCTCCTGCTTTTTGAAATCTAGAGCTTTGTTTAGTTTGCAATTTTGGGAAGCGTTGCTTGGGGGCTCCATGTATGTATTGTACCTACTGTAAAGAACTGATTTCCTAGACTGTCTTGCTCAAAGGCCAACTGGATCAAATTGCATTGCATTGGTCACTCGAGATCAAGACAATATCTGTTGGGCCATAGAAAAGCAGACAGTGTATGCTTCCACATTTTTATATCTTCTATTTCTTTTTTCAATGACCTGTAGTTTTCTGTGAAGAGGTCCTTTACTTCTTTGGTTAAGTTTATTCCTAGGTACCTTAATATTTTTTGCCACAATGGTAAATAAAATTGTTTATTTAGTTTCTCTTTCTGTGAGTTCATCATTGGTGTATAAGAATGCCATCAATTTCTTGATGTTAAGCTTGTATCCTGATGCTTTGCCAAATTCATTTATTAAATCTAGTAGATTTTTGATGGAGTCCTTAGGGTTTTCTATGTACAATATCATATCATCTGCAAATAATAGCAGTTGAACTTCCTCCTTTTTAATTTGGATCCCATTTATTCTTTCTTCATGTCTAATTACTGTGGATAAGACTTGAGTATTATGTTAAATAAGAGTGGATAAAGTGGGCATTCCTGTCTCATTCCTGTTCTTAAAGGAAGTGCTTTTAGTTCTTGCCCATTGAATATAATGGTGGCTGTAGTTTTTTCATATATGGCCTTTATTATATTGAGGTATGATTCCTCTATTCCCACATTGTTGAGCATTTTTATCATAAATGGGTGCTAGTTTTGTTAAATTCATGGATTTGAAGAATTAACATCATTAAAATGTCCATACTACCCAAAGAAGTCTATAGATTCAATGCAATCGCAATCAAAATACCAACAACATATTTCACAGAACTAGAACAAATACTCCAAAATTTATATGGAACAACAACAACAACAAAAACCCCAAATACCCACAGCAATCTTGAAAAAGAAGAACAAAGTAGGAGGGATCACAATACCGAATATCAGGTTATACTACAATGCCACTGTAATCAAAACAGCCTGGTACTGACACAAGAACAGGCAGATAGATCAATGGAACAGAAAAGAGAATCAAGAACTTGACCCAAGTCATTATGCTCAATTAATATTTGACAAAGGTGGCAAGAGCACACAGTGGAGTAAAGACAGCCTCTTTAATGAATGGTGTTGGGAAAATTGGACAGCTACATGCAAAAAAAATGAAGCTAGACCATCAATTTACACCATACACAAGAATAAACTCAAAATGAATAAAATACTTAAATGTGACTCATGAATCCATAAAAATCCTAGAAGAAAATGTAGGCAACAAAATTTCAGACATCTCACGCACCAGAATTTTCATCGATACGATGCTTAAGGCAAGAGAAACAAAGGAGAAAATGAACACATGGGACTATATCAAACTCAAAAGCTTCTGCACAGCAAAAGAAACAACCATCAAAATGGAAAGGGAACCCACTATATAGGGGAGCATAGTTGCCAACGATACATCAAATAAAGGGTTAATTTCCAAAATATATGGAGTACTTATACAACTCAAAGAAAGGAAGACATAGAATCCAATTAAAAAATGTGCAGAGCACCTGAAGAGACACGTCTCCAAATAGGACATGCAAATGGCCAGGAGACATATGAAAAAATGCTCAATGTAACTAATCCTCAGAGAGATGAAAATTAAAGCAACAGTGAGGTATCACCTCACACCTGTCAGAATGGCTGCCATCAGCAAATCATCAAACAACAAGCACTGGAAAGCGTGTGGTGAAAAGGGGACTCTAGTACAATGCTGGTGGGAATGCAGTCTGGTATAGTCACTATGGAAAGCAATATGGTGTTACCTCAAAATTTAAAAATTGAACTGCCATTTGACCCCATGATCCCACTTTTAGGAATATACCCTGAGGATCATGAAACACCAATCAGAAAGAATATATATACCCCTATGTTCATAGCAGCACTATTGAGAATCGTTAAGATCTGGAAACAGCCCCAGTGTCCATCAATAGATGAATGGAAAAAAAGCAGTGGTACATATACACAATGGAATACTATGCAGTTATTAGAAAGAAAGATCTCTTATCCTTTGAGAAGACATGGAGGGACCTGGAGAGTATTATCCTAAGCTCAACAAACCAATCAGAGAAAGGCAAATATAATATGATCTCACTTATTTGTGGAATGTAATAAATAAAACAAGCTGATGAACAAAATAGACCCAGAGACATAGAAGTAGGGTACAGACTAACAAACCTCAGAAGAGGGCATGGGGGAGGAGGGAAGAGATAAACCACAGAATTTATATGCATGTATGCGTAACCACGGACATAGACTACAATGCTGGGGACTGGGTGGTGGTGGTGGTGGGGTGGATCGGGAGGAGGGTTTCAATAAAGGGAAAAGGAGAAGCATCTGTAACAAAAATAAATTAATAAAATAATTAAAAAGAAAAAGAAAAGCAGACAGTATAAACTGTCATTATGCAGCATAAATTAAAGTTGCAGAAGTTATGAGGAAATGAGCACATGGGAGGCATAAGATAGCTAAATTTATATCCCAAATTCAGATATTTTCCTGGCTTTAAAATGGGAATGTCTGAAGAGTGTCTGAATATATCTCCAAAGAGTCAAACTAGGACTGCTGGGGAAGAAAGCAGAATTTCAGCTCAACATATGGAAGAGCTTTGAGGCTCTTAGGACACTCTCTTCAAGTAACTGTTTAAATCTACAATTGGAAGTCTAGTGGCAACTTCTCTTTTGGCATGCAAGTGAAGAGTGCACAGAAAGGCACCACGCTGGAAGTGAGGGTTTATGAACCACGCAGAATGAGCTACCCTTCTGCAGACCTGCTTCCCTGTTTACAAATTGAAGGTGAACTAAATGACTCTGAAGGGCCTTCCAGCTCTAATATTCACAGATTCAGTTGTATTGGGAAGACACAATGAGTACAGCACCTTTTTTGGCTTGGGGAGGAATCTAACATTACAATCAATTTTCTTTTTAAGAGTAGTCTTTATGAGGCAGATCTTGTTATACTCCTCTCTTCCCACTAAAGTTAAAAACAAACAAACAAACAAAAACAAGCACAGGGATCTGAGATGCTGTAGTTGAATTTTAACTTTTTTTTCTCTGAAAAACATTGTGTGAAACTATGTCAGATGTTTAAGAGCATAGACACTAGAGTAGAGCTGGGTTAGAATCCTGACTCAGTCTTCTAAGAACTGTAATCTTGGACTACCTGCTTACTCTTCATGAGCCTCAGTTTACTTGACTGAAAATAGGGATGATAATAGTACCTGTATTTCAAAGTGTTGTTGGAGGAATCAAACAAGATCACATTTTTAGGAGGACTTGATTGTGGGAGGACTAGATTTGTTCAAAGTAAGGTTGGGTGAGAGTTCCTGATTTATTTCCTAAAGGATCCAAAAACTTGTACAAAGTATAGTAGGGGCACAGAAAAGGAGAGGAGCAAGTATGGCTTTCTAAGACCCCCAGAGTCCCAGCCCAGCTGCAGGGGGCACTGTCTCATTCAAGATGAAGTCCAGTCAGGCTTCTGAATCTTCATGTTTGTGCTACTCCACACTCCTTTTGTTTTTATCTTGTATCCTACAAACCTGCTGAACTTACTTGTTTGTTCAAGGAAGATTCCTTGGGATTTTCTATTAGACCATCATGTCATTTAAAAATATGGGCAGTTTTAAATTTTATTTTGTCCTTTAAGATTTGTACGCTTTTTTTTTCCTTTGTGCACTGGCTAGCATGTCCAGCATTACGTTGAATCACGGTCCTTTTATATTTGTGGGTTATGCCACCATTCCAAAAGCAATAACAAATAGCTTACATGCTAAATGTGCCCATTTTAAGGAAGGTTTAGGGACATCTGACCTTTTCTGGTCCTCAGGCCAGAACCAGGTTACAGCTTTTCAAACTTGGCTTAAAACATAAAATAAGTTGTTTAGGGGTTTCTGAGCAGTTTCTTTACTCTGTAGCATTTAAGGAAACCCATTTTACAACAGGAAAATGTGTGCATATCAATTAGCAGAGTGGCCAGCAACAATAAGCACCAAATAAATGCTAGTTTATATTATTATAATTATTTTGATGCCAGGGCTTCTCATACTTTAATGTATACCAGGGGATCTTGATAAAATGCAGATTCTTATTGGTAGGTCTGGGGATTTTGCATTTCTAACAAGTTCTTAGGTGATTCCAAGGCTGCTGGCCTGAGCACCAGACTTGGAGAAGTGAGGGTGTAGAGGATATCTATTATACAGTTTGATTATCTCTGTCCTTCTTGGGAGAAACTAACTCTCACTAGGTGACTATGATGATTCAGACCTCTGACGAGACCCACGCTCCTACTTTTCACTGGTCCATGTCACCTGAGATAGTTAAGTAAGAGACAGGTATCCATTTCTTGTCAGCCTATTCATACTTAAGACCTGCTCAGAGAGTGGGCATCTAATTTTTGTTGGCTCAGCCACTATATCTTGCACAAAGAGACAGTTAACTAATATGAAGAAGTCAAACTTTGGTGGCCAGACCTCACTCACCAGGACATTTTAAGCCAAGAGGCATAGTGGTATGACTTTGTTTTCCTCATTACCATGGTAAAATGAATACAAATATAATTTTAAGAAGTGTGTTATGTAACACTACTGAAATCGGAACAAGATGATAAACAAGCTACTATAAATTTTTCATTTTCCAAGATTATTCCCTTAGATCTAAACACCTGTATAATACACAAATTCAAAGTATCTCATGAGGGAGACATTATGTGTGGCCACCTTTTTCCCTTTGGGAGCCACCATCTGCACTAGGACACAAATCACACTTGCTTTCCCAGACTTAGTTCTGAACCACTACCTCAATCCACTGGATTTTATCCCGCTCGTCATCTTGGGCCATTGACCTCGCAATTTGCTTTCCCATTTCTGCCTTTGGTTTTGCCTTGGACTTGTGGGTTGAAATGACCTGCAAAGCAAACACTTAAGGGGAGTAAATACTCGGGAAATATGTATTGAATGAATGAGTGTCAGAAAGCATTGTTGGGAGGCAAGGATCAGCCCTTGGTTGCCATATCCCAGGTGAGACTCACAGAGAGAGGCTTCCAAAAAGGAAATGGGAGGGGAAAGAAAAGGGGAGCAGGAATAAAGTCATCTTTCTTCTAATGAAATGACCTTGAGAATAATTACAGGCACAAGCACATATTCTCTTCATCTTTAAGCTCCAAATAGTAGAAGTTAAAAAGAGTGGGCTGTGTTTCTGGAGTTCTGGGCTTAAGTCCCAACCCTCATAACTAGCTTAAGGTCCTTGAGTATGCCATTTCCCTTTCTCTGGGTCTCATTCCCCCATCTCTAAAATGAATAGAAGTGGTTCTTGGAATTTATCTCTATGGACTCTTTCAGCAATGGTGTTCTAGGACTTTATGTGCTAACCAGACAAAGAACCTAAACCCAGTTATCTCAGTAGTATTTAAACTGCTAAACTGCAGGTATTTTTTTTTTTTTAATTACACTTTCTTAGGTGGCTTCACTTTCAGATGAGCGATGGTGCTTGGGTTTATCCTGGATCTATTAGCTTTGCTAATCTGTGTACCTACTAGACAAGGAATTGATTGATTTTTTCTTTCTGAACATCTGTGAAGAATGTTTTAAAGGCGAGTGCTCTGTTGCTTTCAGTATCATCATGTACCAACTATTTTGTTGTTGAAACTTGTTAAGTTCAAAAACTATTTCTAAAGTCATTTTGTCTATTCTATTAATTCAAATATTGATTCTACTTTTCCAAGAGACATGAAATAGATGACATGTGTTTTTATCTAAGAGATTTAGAATGTTTTATATATTCTTAATTAGAGCTCTCTCTATTAATTAAAAAGTACTTACATTAAATTAGGTAGAGTGGATTTATGGAGCTATAAACTCTTTTGTCTTTCTCCCCCTCCCTTTGGCACTTTCTCCCTTCTTCCCTTCCTCCTTCCCTCTGTCCCTCCTTTCTTCCCTGCTTCCTTATTTCCTTCCCACTCTTCCTCCCTTCTAGGAAGTATACAGAACAGACATATTGAGTACCTACTATGTGTCAGGTCTTGTGCTAGATGCTTTTAAATGTATTTAATCATCACAGAGTATTTTTAGGGAGAACTTACTATTGTTGTTTTACAGATGCTAAAACTGAGGATCACTGAAATTAAGTGATTCATTCAAGGATATATGATTAGTGAGCCTTCCCCACCTTTACCTACTCTCTCAGGTATACCAAATCCAAATTAGTCCTCTCTCAATACTATTTTATTATATTCCCCAACCTAATTTATTGAATAGAAAAAACTTCTAATATTTGCATTGTAGTTGATAAGGACATGTTATTTTTTCTTTTAGATTTATGTAAAAATCTGAGAAGTACAGATGGACATAGTGAAGAAGAAAAACATTATGTCATGGAGAAATAACCTTTGCTAATATTATAGTAAATGTTCTTCCAGTTTAAAACACATTCACTTATATCATTTGTGCTTCTGAGCAACCCTATACAGTGTTATCTCCCTTAAATACCAGAGAAAGCTCAGGCTCAGAGAAATAAGGAACTTTCCCAAAGTATAAGCTGGAATGTGATTGAGCTCAGACATACTCTTTAGGTTGACTTTGGTCCAGAGTTGATTTTATCACATTAGCAAATTATATTAAGGACAAAGAAAGAAGAACTTTTCAGGAATCACTTATTCTCATCATTTGAACACATCAATATTTGGTATCATGAAAATCCAGTCAGAGCTCCACCAGTGATTATTTACCAAGCACTCAAATAAAGCCAATACTCTTGTGCTGTTCTAGAAGAAAATCAAAGGAGGCTTCTGTAAAAGGTTCTTTATTAGCAGTGTCCAGTGGACACAAGTGATCTGATGCTTTGTTTGTTCTCTAATCATACCCCAGTTCTTTGGCCATGCCCCAGCTTGCCACCAGCTTGAAAGATGTCTGGCCTCTTAGGAGTTTTATGAATTCAAGCTGTGGTTTCCCCTGACTATGTAAATATTCATCTGAAAACCTAGGACAGGAAAATACTTGAAGTTTCCCCCACAGTCTGATGGCCTGTGAACAGAGGTCCTTTAAAATGGGCACCTTAGGGACCTGGCTGGTATGGCTCAGTGATTAGAGTGTTGGTCCATAGACTAAAGGATTGTGGGTTTGAATTTCAGTCGAGAGCATGTACCTAGGTTGCAGATTTGATCTCCAGCCCTGGTTGGCATGCATGCTGGAGAAACCAAGTGATGTGTCTCTTTTACACCAATCTCTCTCTCTCTCTCTCTCTCTCTCTCTCATTTCTCTTGCCCTTTCACTCTCTCTAAAAATCAATTGGAAAATATCCTTGGATGAGGATTTTTTTAAAAAGGCACTTTGGGATTAGAGACCATTATTAAGCATGCCTCAAGCCTAGTAGCCATCAGGATGGGTGGCTCTTTCATCTCCCTTATAATCACATGCATCTCCTCTACATAGCTGAGGATTTTTCCCTTTTGGAAGTGTCTGAGAGGAGGTGCTCTCTGAATTCAGCCCAAATAAAATTCAGTGTTTAGATCTCTGGCTATTTTAAAATATATTTATTTTTAAGTAATCCAAAAATTCAAAACAATATAGAGGAATACAAAATAATTAGAAAGCCCCTTTTCATTCTACTTCCCTAATCCAACTCTCCAAGAGTATCTTTTTGACAAGTTCAGTATATATACTTAAAAACTTTTATCAGTGCACAGACAGTATAAATAATTAAAATGCCTTCTAATAGAAATCCCCAGACTGCCACTGAGTTGCCTTTCTGACCAGGAGTGTTTATTCAATCCAGCAAAGACGATAACAGAGAGGGCTCTGGTGCCAGGTTAACAAGGTTTGAATCCTAACTCTACTGCTGATTAACTGGGTGATATGGGAACAGGTATAAACTGCAGCCTCCTTAACTATAAAATGGATTGAAAACCTAGTACAGTGATACCTTGGTTCTCGAACGCCTCGGTTTTCGACCAAATGGAGATTCGAGAAACTTTTGTCTCGGAATCCGAACAAATATTTGGAACTCGAACTTCCGAGATGAGCCGAGTTGAGCCGAATGGCGTTCATTCGGCCCAGCGCGCCTTGCTTGCGTCATCAGTGTGAGTGCAGAGAGAGAGTCACGCTTTGTGGAGTCACGCTTTCCTATTGTTTCATTGCTTCGGTTCTCGAACAATTCGGTTCTCGACCGTCCTCTTGGAACGAATTATGTTCGAGAACCGAGGTATCACTGTACCTCCTTACAAGGTTGTAGTCAGACTTAAATGAGATAATATATATGAATAATTAAGCAAAGTTCATAACCCATAAGAGTTCAGTAAGATATTTTAAATAATAGCTTTATTGAGATATAATTCACATGCTACAAAATTCAGCCTTTTAAAGTATATAATTCAGTGGTTTTTACTGTATTTACAGAGTTGTGCAACCAGCACCATGATATAATTTTAGAATATTTCATCATCCCAAATAGAAACTTTGTATTTTTTAGATATCACCCCCTACAATTTCCAACCCCTCCTCCAGAAAACCCTAGCCCTAGTGACCACCCAGTCTACTTTCAGTTTCTATAGATTTAATTATTCTGGATATTTCATATAAATAAAATCATATAATATACTCCCTTTGGTGTTGGGCTTATTTCACTTAGCATGATGTTTTCATTTTTTTTCCCTGGGAGATCCTATTTTATTTTGTTTATTTATTTTTATTTGATAATTAACAATTAATAGATTGTATAATTAATATTTTTATTAATTTATTTATTTTGGTTACAGATGTTTCTCCTTTTTCCCCAACTGATTACCTCCTCCCCCTCCCTCACCACCTCGTCCCCAGCTTTGTTGTCTGTGTCCATTGTTCATGCATATATGCATATAAGTTCTGTGGTTTATCTCTACCCCACCACCCTCTCTTCTGGGGATTATCAGTCTGTACCCCACTTCCACGTAACTGGGACTATCCCATTCCTCAGACTTTTATGTTCATTATATTCCACAAATAAGTGAGATCATATGATACTTGTCTTTCTCTGTTTGGATTGTTTCGCTTAGTATAATACTCTCCAGTTCCCTCCATGTCGTCTCAAAGGATAAGAGATCTTTCTTTCTTACAGCAGCATAGTACTCCATTGTGTATATGTACCACAGCATTTTTATCCATTCGTCTAATGATGGACATTTGGGCTGTTTCCAGATCTTAGCTATTGTAAATAGTGCTGCTACAAACATGGGGGTGATATGTACTTATTTATTGCCATTTTTGTTTAGTATGGTTATATTTTTCTTCCTGTTTTTTTTCTATTAATTACAGCATTCCTTTTAGTATATCTTGCAGTGCTGGTTCGGTGTTGATACATTCCCTTAGCCTTTTTTTTTTTTTTTTTGTCTCGAAAGCTGGTTATTTGCCCTTCTATTTTGAATGATAGCCTTGCTGGGTAGAGTAGTCTTGGATTCAGATTCTTGTTTTTCATGACCTTGATTACTTTATGCCACTCCCTTGAGAAGTCAGCTGAGAGCCTTATGGTGTTTCCTTTGTAGGTAATCTGTTGCTTATCTCTTGCTGCCTTTAGGATTTTCTCTTTGTCTATAATTTTTGGCATTTTAATAACTACTATGTGTCTTGGTGTGGGCCTGTTTGTGTTCTTCTTACTTGGGGCTCTTTTTACTTCTTGAACTTGAATGGCTTCCTCCTTCACCAAGTTAGGAAAGTTTTCTGTCACTGTTTCTTCAAATATATTCTCTAGCCCTTTGTCCATCTTCTTCCTCTTTGCGGACACCTATGATGTGAATGTTATTACATTTCCAGTTGTCCCACAGTTCTCTTAAACTATCTTCTTCTTTTTTAATTGTTTTTTCCTTTTGGTTTTCTGATTGGTTGATTTTTTCTACCCTGTCTTCTAATTCACTGACCCGGTCCTCAGCTTCCTCTACTCTGCTGGGTAGTCCTTCCAATGCATTCTTCATTTCTGCTATGTCATTCTTCATTTCCACTTGGTTGGTTTTCAATGTTTCTATATCTTTCCTCATGGTGCTAATGTCCTTACTCATGCTGTTGATCTTCCTTAAGATCATGGATCTGAACTCTACCTCTGATAATTTGCTTAGCTACATTTCATTCATCTTCTTTTTGATAGAGTTTTCTTGTTCTTTTATTTGGGGTTTGATTCTTTGTTTCACCATTTTGGTTATCTCAGTGGGTTTTGGAGCCTGCCAATTTTTTCCAGTGGGTGTTGGTGTTCTGCTGTTTGTGGCTCTCTATACTGTGTTTGGATGAGCCTGGGTGGACCCATGTCAAACACCACTGTCAAGTCTTACTTTCTTGGGTATATTTGCAAGACCAGGAAAAGTTCAGTTATCCTCTAGTTTTTTCCTGGTGGCTAGTATTCTCAGTTACTCAGTGCCTCGGAATGTAGCCCTGGTGTTCTGCCTAAGAGGATTCCCAGTGGGTGGAATAGGTGCTGGTTGTTAATGAGTTTCAATTTGTATTTTTTTTGTCTCACTAGGAAAAGGCTGAATCTCTGAGGTGGGGGGCTGCTGCTTTCCCTCACAGCTCAGGGAAGGAGCACACTGGCCACCATTACTTGTGCCTGCATCTCAGCAGAACTCTGCGTGCCCTCCAAATCTCTGGTGTCCCCAGAGCGTTTTAGCCCTGTCTGACCTCCTTATGCTTTAGTCCCCAGGTGAGTGGCTGTTGCTACTTTAATACTCTGTCCTGGCTCTCTGAACTTTTGATCGGGCTTGATTTTTATTCCCCAAGGGCACTCTTCACAGCTAAGACTGCTACTGTCCTTGGGCAACCAGCTCGCCTCCCTCTCGTGCCTCAGCAGATTCTACCAATGTCCCTGGTTATGTGGTCTTGTCCTGCTGTTTTCTGTTGCTTTTTTCTGAGGATTTGTCTTTATTTTAGTTGTAATTCTTGCTTGGTCCTGGGAGATCATCTCTGTGTCTTCTATTTACTCTACCTCCTTTTTCACTTCCTCTAAGCCTATCTTGTGCACAGCTGAGTTACACAGGCCTTTCTGGTGCCACTGCACCCTGCAGGTCCCTCAGGTAACTGGATTGCACAGTTCATCTGGAGACCCGGTTCTAGGCATATGATATGGGCTGCTGGGTCGCATAGAACTCTCTGGTGCTTCAGCACCCCGCAAGTCCTATGGGAAACTGGATGGCACAGTCTCTGCTGGGTCGCACGGTCCTTTCTGTTGCTTCAACACACCACAGGCATTGTGGGTAACTAGATTTTGCAGTCCCTGCTGGGTGGCACAGTTCTCTCTGGTTGTTCAGCACCCCACAGTTCCCATGGAAAACTGGGTGGCACAGTCCCTTCTGGGTCATTCAGGCCTCTCTGTTGCTTTAGCGCCCCAGAAGCCCCATAGGTAATTAAATTGCTCTGTCCCTGATGGGTGGCACAGGCCTCTCTGGTGCTTCAGCACCCCGCAGGTCCCATGGTTTATTGGATGGCACAGTACCTGCTGGGTGTGGCACATGTCTCTCTGGTGCTTCAGCACCCCGCAGGTCCCATGGGTTATTGGAGGGCACAGTTCCTGCCTAGTCACACAGGCCTCTGTGGTTTTCAGCACCCCACAGAACCCGCAGAAACCTGGATGGCATAGTCCTGCTGGGTTGCACAGTCCTCTCTGGTGCTTCAACACCCTACAGGCCCCGTGGGTAACTAGATTGTGCAGTCCATGCTGGGTGGCGCAGGTCTCTCTGGTGCTTCAACACCCTGCAGGTCCAATGGGAAACTGGATGGCACAATCCCTGCTGGGTGGCACAGGTCTCTCTGGTGCTTTAGCACCCCACAGGCCCCGTGGGTAACTAGATTGTGCAGTCCCTGCTGGGACGCACAGGCCTCTCTGGTGCTTCAACACCCCATAGGCCCCATGGGTAACTAGTTCGTGCAGTCCCTGCTGGGTGGCACAGGTCTCTCTGGTGCTTCAGCACCTTTCAGGTCCAGTGGTAACCTGGATGTCACAGTCCCTGCTGGGTCGCATGGGCCTCTTTGGTGTTGCAGCACCCAGCAGGTCCCGTGGGTTATTGGAGGGCACAGTCCCTGCTGGGTCGCACAGGCCTCTCTAGTGTTTCAGCACCCCACAGGTCCCACGTGTAATTGGATGGCACAGTCCCTGGTGGGTCACAGGGTCCTCTCTGGTGCTTCAGCACCCCACAGGCCCCATGGGTAACTACATTGTGCCATCCCTGCTGGGTGGCACAGGCCTCTCTGGTGCTTCAGCACCCAGCAGGTCCCATGGGAAACTGAATGCCACAGTCCCTGCTGGGTTGTGCAGGCCTCTCTGGTTCTTCAGCACTCCATAGGCCCTGTGGGTAACTAGATCTCGCAGTCCATCCTGGGTGGCACAGGCCTGTCTGGTGCTTAAGCACCCCAAAAGCCCCATGGGTAACTAAATTGCCCAGTCCCTGATGGGTGGCACAGGCCACTCTGGTGCTTCAACACCCCACAGGCCCCATGGGCAACTACATTGTGCCATCCCTGCTGGGTTGCGCAGGCCTCTCTGGTCCTTCAGCACTCCACAGGCCCTGTGGGTAATTAAATCGCACCATCCATTCTGGGGGGCACAGGCCTCTCTGGTGTTTCAGCACCCCGCAGTTCCCATGGAAAACTGGATGGCACAATCCCGGCTGGGTGGCACAGGCCTCTCTGGTACCTCAGGACCCAGCCTTCCATGGGAAACTGAATGGCACAGTCCCAGCTGGGGCCCGTGGGTCTCTTTGGTGCTTTAGCACCCAGCAGCTCCTGTGGGTTATTGGATAGCACAGTCCCCGCTGGGTCACAGGGGCCTTTCTGGTGCTTCAGCATCCCACATGTCCTGCATGTAATTGGATGGCACAGTCCCTGCTGGACTGCAGTGGCCTTTGGTTCTTCAGCACCCTGCAGGACTTGCTGGTAACTAGATTGCACAGTCCCTGCTGGGTCTCACAGGCTTCTCTGGTGCTTCAGCACTCCACAGGTCCTTTAGGAAACTGGATATCTCAGTCTCTGCTCGGTGGCACAGGTCACTCTGGTGCCCCAGCACCCTGTACTTCCTGAGGGCGGGCAGCTGAATAGCACTAGTCTTTTTCTGGCTCAGGCTTCCCACTGCACCTGTGAGATGCTGGAGCTCACAGGCCTCTGTGGTGCCCCAGGTCTTGTTGCTGGTGCCTGGGGAGTGCTGCTGCCTCATGGGGCTCAACTCCTGCTAAACTCTTGCTGTAGATTTTGAGGATGGTCTCATCTGCTGGTCTGTGCTTTTGTTGCTTGGGACAGATGTCTGCTCCCCAGTTTCTGTTGCTGGGGTTATATCTGGGCTCTGATTGGGCTGCTACTATGGGGAATGGTGCTAGGCTCCTGGCTGTCCATGGCTTCGGTAACCGACACCTTGGGATCTCCACTACTGTGAACCAGTCTATGTTGACACAGAGTGCCCACTGGTCCAATGGGCCAGGTGTGCTGGTGGGCTCAGGTTGCTGGGCCCTAGCTGCTCCCACTGCCTCCTCCCAGGGAAGACCTGCGATCTTCCAAAATGGTGGGACCTCCCTATGGTGCAGGGAGAATGCCCTGAAGAGCAGTTCATCAAGGTAGACGGCTGCTCCTGTCCACAGCACAGGAACCTTCTGCTCTGCATCTCTGCACTGCTCTGGTTTGGTTGTCCACTCACAGTCTCTCACACACTCGCTCACTCTCTCACACACTCACCCTCCCTCTAGTCCTGCCAGCCACCATCTTCCAATATGATTTCTTCTTAATGGAGATATTTAGATCTCTGTAGAAAATAACTAGAAAACATAAATTTATTTTTAAATAATATAGAATTTTTACCAAAAATAATATGATATTGTGGACCACAAAGCAAGTCTCAGCAAATATTAGAGCACAAATCTTATAGAGTGTGCTCTTTAACTACAGGATTATTAAAAGATAAATACCTTTTTAATTTAATAAAACTAGAAAATCTCCATATGTGTGAATATTAAGAAATACTCTTCTACATAATCCATAGTTAAAAAAAATAAATGATAATGGAAATTTAAAAAATATTTGGACCTGGATAAATCAAGGTTGTTGGTGCCTTGATCTCTGATCAGGGAACATACAGGAAATCTCTCTCTCCCTCTCTTTTTCTCTCTCTTATTTGTTCTCTCTCTCTATAAAATCAATAAATACATTTTAAAACTATTGGAACTAATGTGTATTAAAAATACTACATATTAAGACTCATGGTATGCTGTTAAATCAGTACATAGACGAAACTATATAGCCTTAACAGCATATGTTAGAAAAGAGAAAAAGTTTAAAAATAAATGAAATCAAAAGCAAAACAGCAAAATAAACCACCCAATACATAGAGGCAAGAAATAATGAAAAACAACAACAACAACAACAACAATGACAAAACACACCAAAAAATGCAGAAGATTCAGAATATCAAAAGGTGCTTTTTAAAAAATGAACAAAATGTGCAAATGAATTAAAGAAATTACATTTTTAAATGTAGCAAAAGGAGACATGACTACAAATATGACATGAAACATAATATGTTACTAAGAATAACTTTATTCCAAAAGTCTGATAATGTAGACAAAATGAGCATAAGCCTGAAAAATTTTACCTTACCAAAATGGTCTGAAGAAGCACCAGAAGATAGGAACCGTTATATAGCTACCACACATGCATGTGAATTTACACGCATACTAAATAGAGACACAGGTCAACCTCATTGTAAATTTTCAAGTTCTGTTAATCATTAGAGGAAGAAAAATTTCAATATTACGTAATTGTTCCAGAAAATATAAAAAAGAGGGTAAGAAAACACACAAAAACTAATTTTATGAGATTAACACAATTTTGATGCATGAACCTGAAGATATGAATTTTTAAAATTAATTACTTTATTTTTGTTACAGATATTTCTCCTTTTTCTCCCACTGATTCCCCCTCCTCTCCGCCCTGTCCCCAGTTTTGTTGTCCATGTCCATTGTTCATGCATACATGCATATAAGTTCTGTGGTTTATATCTCCCCCACTGTCCCCACTTCTGGGGATTGTCAGTCTGTACCCCACTTCCAAGTCTCTGCAACTACCCTATTCTTCAGACTGTTATGTTCGTTATATTGCACAAATAAGTGAGATCATATGAAACTTGTCTTTCTCTGTTTGACCTGTTTCTCTTAGGATAATACTTTCCAAGTCCCTCCATGTTGTCTCAAAGGATAAGAGATCTTACGTGTATCTACCACAGCTTTTCTATCCATTCTTCTACAGATGGATATTTGGGCTGTTTCCAGATCTTAGCTGTTGTAAATAGTGCTGCTAAGAACATGAAAGTACATATATTCTTTCTCATTGGTGTTTCAGGAGAAATCCTTTGTTTCTGTTGCCTTAGGTGATATATCAGTATAAATTCTGCTGTGTATGATATCTAAAATTTTGTTGCCTACATTTTCTTCTAGGATTTTTATAGATATAATTTAAAAAAATTATAAGCTAGTCTTTTTGTTTTTGTTTTATTTTAAAGAATATTAAATTTTATTTTTAATTACAGTTTACATTTAATATTATTTCATATTTGTTTCAGGTGTACAGCATAGCAGCTAGGCAATTATATACTTTACAAACTGGTCCCTCTGATATTTCAAGTGCCCACCTGCCACCATACATAGTTATTGCAATATTATTGAATATATTCCCTATGCTGTACTTTACATATTTGTGACTATTTTGAAACTACCGATTTCTACTTTTTTAAATTTATTATTTGTTTCTGTTACAGATGTTTTCCATTTTTCCCCCATTGACACCCTCCTCCCTATGCCCGTCGGCCCATCCCCAGCTTTGTAGTCTATGTTCATTGGTCATGCATACATGCATGTAGGTTCTGTGGTTTATCTCTTTCCCCACAAACACCCCCCTCCTCTGAGTCGTCTCAGTCTGTACAACACCTTCATGTCTCTGGGTTAATTTTATTCAGCAGTTTGTTTAGTTCTTTATATTCCACAAATAAGTGAGACCATGTGATATTTGTCTTTCTCTAGTTGGTATGTTTAGCATAATACTGTCCTGGTCCCTCCATGTCATCTCAAAGTATAAGAGATCTTTCTTTCTGACAGCCACATGGTACTCCATTGTGTATATGTACCAGAGCTTTCTTATTCATTCGTCTACTGATGAACATTTGGGCTGTTTCCAGATCTTAGCTATTGTAAATAGTGCTGCTATGAACATGGGGGTACATATATTCTTTCTGATTAGTGTTTCAGGCTTCTTAGGGTATATTCCTAGAAGTGGAATCACTGGGTCAAATGGAAGTTCAATTTTTAATTTTTTGAGGTAACACCATATTGTTTTCCTTAGTGGCTGTACCAGTCTGCATTCCCACCACCAGTGTACTAGAGCCCCCTTTTCTCCACACCCTCGCCAACACTTGTTTGATGATTTGATGGCGGCCATTCTGACAGGTGTGAGTTGATAACTCATTGGTGTTTTAATTTGCATCTCTCTGATGATTAGTGATGTTGAACATTTTTTTCTATGTCTCTTAGCTATTTGTATGTCCTGTTTGGAGAGGTGTCTATTCAGTTCCTCTGCCCATTTTTTAATTGGGTTCTTTGTCTTCCTTTTGTTGACTTCTATGAGCACTCTATATTTTGGAAATTAACCCCTTATCTGATGTATCATTGACAATGATGTTCGCCCATACGGTAGGTTGCCTTTCCATTTTGATGATTGTATCTTTTGCTGTGGAGAAGCTTTTTAGTTTGATGTAGTCACATGTGTTCATTATTTCCTTTGTTTCTGTTGCCTTAGCTGATGTATCAGTGAAAATTCTGCTGCATATAATATCCGAGATTTTGTTGCCTACATTTTCATCTACAATTTTTATGGATTCACGAGTCACATTTAATTCTTTTATCCATTTGAGTTTAATTTTGTGTATGGTGTAAGTTCGTGGTCTAGCTTCATTTATTTGCATGTAGCTGTCCAATTCTCCCAACACCATTTATTAAAGAGGCTGTCTTGACTCCATTTTGTGCTCTTGCCTCCTTTGTCAAATATTAATTGAACATAGTGTCTTGGGTCCATTTCTGGGTTCTCTATGTTCCACTGGTCTATTTTCCTGTTTCTGTGTCAGTACCAGGCTGTTTTGATTACAGTCACTTGGTAGTATAACCTGATTTGTGGTATTGTCATCCCTCCTACTCTGTTCTTTTTCAAGATTGCGGTGACTATTTGGGGTCTATTTTGGTTACCTATAAACTTTTGATTGCTTTGGGTAGTATGGATATTTAATTATGTTAACTCTTCCAATCCATGAACAAGGTATATGCTTCTATTTTTTTTATATCTTCTTTTATTTGTTTTTTCAATGTTCTGCAGTTTTCTGAGAATATGTCCTTTACTTATTTGGTTATATTTATTCCTAGGTGTCTTAATTTTTCTTTGCCACAGTGGAAAATGGAATTGGTTTTTTAGTTTCTCTTTCTGTGAGGTCATTATTGGTTTACAAGAACGCCATCGATTTCTTGATATTAATTTTGTATCCTACTACTTTGCCAAATTAATTTATTAAATCTAGTATATTTTTTGTGGAGTCTTTAGAGTTTTTTATGTACAATGTTATGCCATCTTCAAATAATGACAGTTTCACTTCCTCCTTTCCAATTTGGATCACTTTTGTTCTTTCTTCAGTCTAATTGTGGTTAAGACTTCCAGTACTATGTTAAACAAGAGTGGTGAAAGTGGACATACCTGTCTTGTTTCTGTTCTCAAGGGAAATGCCGTTAGTTTTTGGTCATTGAGTATGATGTTAGCTGTAGGTTTTTCATATATGGCCATTATTATGTCAACATATAATCCCTCTATACCAACATTGCTGAGTTGTTGTTATTTTTTTATCAGAAATGGGTGCTGGATTTTGTGGAATGATTTTTCAGAGTCTATTGATATGATTATACCATTTTTATTTTTCATTTTGTTTATGTGGTGAATCCCAATTATTGATTTGTGAATATTGTACCATCCTTGTATCCCTAGAATGAATCCCACTTAGTCATGGTGAACAATTTTTTTGGTGTATTGCTGGATCTGATTTGATAAATGTTGTTAAAGATTTTGCCATCTATGTGCATCAGGGATATTGTCCTGTAGTTTTCCTTCTTTGTAGTATCTTTATCTGGTTTTGGAACTAGAATTATGGTGGCCTCCTAAAATGCATTTGAAAGGCTTCCTTCTTCTTGAAGTTTTTGGAATAGTTTGAAAAGAATGGGTGTTAGTTCTTCTTTGAATATTTGGTAAACCTCTCCTGTGAAGCCATCCGGGACTTGGTTTTGTTTTTTGAGAGGTTCTTGATTACATCTTCAATTTTCTTAGTTGTTATTGGTCTGTTCAAGTGTTCTATCTCTTTCCTATTCCATTTTGGAAGACTATGTGATCATAGAAATTTGTCCATTTCACCTTGATTGTCCAATTTGTTCATAGTATTTTTTAACAATTCTTTGTATTTCTGTGGTGTCAGTTGTTGCTTTTCCTCTTTCGTTTCTGATTTTGTTTATTTTGTTCCTCTCTCTTTGTTTCTTAGTGAGTCTGGTTAAGGGTCCATCAACCTTGTTTATCTTTACAAAGAACCAGTTCTTGTCCAGGCTAGTTTTGCTCAGTGGTTGGAGCATCGGCCTGTGGACCAGAGAGTCCCGGGTTCGGTTCCTGTTAGGGGCATGTACCAAAAAACCAACCAACAAAACAAAACAAAAGAACCAGTTCTTTGTTTAATTGATCTTTTGAATTGTTATTTTAGTCTCTATATCATTTCTTTCTTCTCTGACCTTTACTATTTCCTTCTACTGGCTCTGTTTGGTTTTGTTTTCTTTCTTCTTTTCTTTTTGAGTACATTCTAGTTCTTTTAGTTGTGAAGTTAGTCAATTACAAATTTTTCTTGTTTCTTTTCTTTTCTTTAGGCCTGTTGTGGTATGAAATTTTCTCAGGACTGCTTTTGCTGAATTTCATAAATATTTTTGTTGTTGTGTGTTCATTTTGTTGGTTTCCAGGAAGTTTTTAATTTCTTCCTTGATCTCCTTGGCAACCCACTCATTCTTTTTTTGTTTTTTTGTTTTTTTATCCTCACCCGAGGACATTTTTCCATTTTTTGTTCAGGTAGAGTGGGAGGGAGAGAGAGGAACAGAGAGAGAGAGAGAAACATCGATGTGAAAGGAACACATCGAGTGGCTGCCACCCGCACAACCGACCAGGGCCGGGGACAAACTGCAGCCGAGGCACGCGCCCTTAGCGGGAACCAAACCCGGGTCTCTCAGGACCGCAGGTCGACGCTCTAACCGCTGAGCCAAAGTGGCCAGGGCCCCACTCATTCTTGAATCACATGCTATTTAGCCTCTGTGTGTTTGAATGTGTTTGAGTGATTTCATTGTAATTGATTTCTCATTTCATGTCATTGTGATCTGAGAAGATGCTTGATATTCATCAGTCTTTTTGAACTTGTAGAGACTTAGTCCTAACATGTGGTCTATTTTTGAGAATGCCCCATGTGCACTTGAGAAGAATGTGAACTCTGCAGTTTTGGGGTGTAATTCTTTGTAGATATCTATCAAATTAATTTGATATTGTGCATGATTTAGAATCTCTGTTTCCTTGTTAATTTTTTGCCTACAGAATGGATCCAGTGATGTCAGCAGGTCGTTGAAGTTTCCTGCTATGACTGTATTGCTGTCGATTTCTCCAATGAAGGACTCCAGAAATTTTTCAAATGTATTTTGTTGCTCCTATATTGGTTTTAAATAGGTGTACCAAGGTTATATCTTCCTGTTGGGTAGATCCTTTTAATATTATGTAGTGGCCTTCTGTGTCTCTAGTTATAGCCTTCATTTTAAAGTCTATTTTATCAGGTATGTGTATTGCTACCCCAGCTCTTTGGTCTTTCCATTTGCTTGGAAGATTTTTTTTCCATACCTTCACTTTCAACCTATTTGAGTCTCTTGTTCTGAGGTGGGTCTCTTGTAAATAACATATATATGACTCATGCTTTTGTATCCATTCATCTACTCTGTGTCTTTTGATCAGAGAATTTAATCCATTTACATTTAAGGTTATTAATGATATGTACTTATTTATTGCCTTTTTTATTGTGGTTATTTTTTTTCCAATTTTTTCTACTAATTACAGCAATCTTTTTAACATTTCTTGCAGTGCTGGTTTGGTGCTAATATAGTCCTGTAGCCTTTTGTTCTTTTTTTTTTTTTTTTTTGTCTGTGAGGCTCTTTATTTCACCTTCTATTTCAAATGATAGTTTTGCTGGATAGAGTAGTCTTGGGTTCAATCCTTGTTTTTCATGAACTTGATTACTTCATGCCACTCCGTTCTGGCTTGTAGTGTTTCTGCTGAGAAGTCAGCTGAGAGAATCATGGGATTTCTTTTGTAGGTAACCTGTTGCTTATCTCTTGCTGCCTTTAGGATGCTCTCTGTCTTTAATTTTTGGCATTTTAATTACTATGTGTCTTGGTGTGGGCCTTTTTGGGTTCTTCTTACTTGGGGCTCTCTGTGCTTCTTGAACTTGTATGCCTTTTTCCTTCACCAAGTTAGGAAAGTTTTTGTCACTATTTCTTCAAATATATTCTCTAACCCTTGCTCATTTTCTTCTTTTTCTGGAACTCCTATGATGCGGATGTTGTTACGTTTCTTATTGTCCCACAGTTCTTCCTGTTTTTTAATTGTTTTTTTTTTCTTTTATGTTTTCTGATTGGGTTATTTATTTCTACCCTGTGTTCTAATTCAAGGATCTAATCCTCAGCTTCCTCTACTCTGCTGGTTATTCCTTCCACTGTGTTCTTAATTTCTGCACTGTCATTCTTCATTTCTGCTTGGTGATTTTTCATTTCCAATGGGTTGATTTTTAATGCTTCTATATCTTTACTCATTCTGTTGAGCTCTTCACTCACGCTTTTGAGCTTCCTCATTATCATTACTCTGAACTCTACCTCTGATAAGTTGCTTAATTGTATTTTATTTATCGCTTCTTCTGTAGAATTCTCTTGTTCTTTCATTTGGGATTTGTTTCTTTGTTTTACCATTTTGGCTGTCTTAGTGGGTTTTGCAGACTGCCAAATTTTTTTCTGTTTGTGTTGATGTTCCACTGATTGTGGCTTTTTCTACAGGGTTTGGATGAATGTGGGAGGACCCATGTTATATACTGCTGTTAAGTCTTACTTTCCTTGTAGATTTGCAAGTAAATCAAAGGCTCAGTTTTCCTCTAGCTTTTGCCTAATGGCTATTAGTCCCAGTTACTTGATGAGCTTTGGGTTTCAGCCTTCAGCTGAATAAAGAAATCACTCAGGGTTCAAAGTAAGATGACTTTCATTGAGTGAGGTAGATGCTAGATGTCATTCTCCAGCTGTTAATGAGGCTCCATTTGAATTTCTATGGCCTCCCCTGGTAGTGTTATATTCCCAAGGGAGGGGCTGTTGCTTATCCTTTGGTCTCTGGGAAGGGGCTCTTCAAGTAATGTGGCTACTGTCCTATGAGGGAGCAATTCAGCATAAAACTCTCATTGCCTTCCTAGCTCTCCAAACTCTGGAGTCTCTCCACACTGTTCCAGTCCAGTCTACTCTCTCTCTGCCAGAGCCCAAAATTAGTGGCTGTAGCTAATTTATAGCTCTGTCCCAACATTCTGTGCTGTGAAACAATCTTGGGGTTTTAACCCCAAGGGAACTGATCACAGTTAAAAGGGCCTTCAGCTGCTCTTCATGGGTTCCCAGCCCACCCTCTCACACCTCTGCAGTTCCTACTGGGCTTGACTTGGTGTCCTATTTCCATCCTTGGTTATATGGGTTCTTTCCAGCTACTTTTCTGTTGGCTTTTCTTGATGATTTGTTTTATATTTTGTAATTCAAATTTGGTCCTGGGAGATGGTCTATGTAGCTTCCATTCACTCTGCTGCCGTTTTTCACATCAGATTGAATTTTATTTTATGTGAAGAAAGGAATTAGAAAGTATAAAAACTGTTTTTCTTCCAATGGTATCAAATAAATGTCCTGGAGGGGTGATGCAGTGTCAAATAAAGATGTCTTTTGCCCACTGTTACAAGGTAACTTTCTTTAAATGGTGCTTTATACCAGGGGTCAAAAAACTGTTCCTGTAGAAAGATTGATAGTAAATATTTTTATCTTTGTGAGCCATATAGTCTGTCATGACTGTAGTCATGCACTGCATAATGACATTTTGTTTAAATACAGACTATATATATATGATGGTGATCCCATAGAATATTTCTATTGCCTAGTGACATCATAGCCTTTGTAACATCACAATGCAATACATTATGTACTTGTTTGTGATGATGTGGTGTAGAAAAACCTACTGTGCTGCCTGTAATGTAAAAGTCTACCACATACAATTATATACAGTACATAATACTTGATAATGATAACAACTATGGTACAGGTTTATCTATTTACTATAGTATACATTTTATCCTTATTTTATTTATTTTTTAAAACTCATTTTTATTATTGAATGTATTACACATATTTCTCCCTTTCTTCCCCATTGACCCCTCCTCCCCATTCTCACCCCCTTCTGCTTTTTCCACACTATTGTTGGTGTCCATTGGTTGTGCATATATGCATAAAAGTCCTTTGGTTTATCGCATCCTATCCTTCCACCCCCTTTAACTTTGAGGTTCATTAGTCTAACAACCAATTTGTACTTCTTAATTCCTTTATCTTTTTCACCCACCCTCCCCACCCCCAACCATCTGGCATGCAACAAAATGTTCTCTGTATCTATAAGTCTGTTTCTGTTCTGCTTGCTCATTTTCTTTGTGGATTCAATTGTTGATAGATATGTATTAATTGCCATTTTATTGTTCATATTTTTGTTGTTCTTTGCCTTCAAGAAGACTCTTCAACATTTCATATAATACTGGTTTGGTGGCGATGAACTCCTTTAGCTTTTTCTTGTCTGGGAAACTCTTGATATGTCCATCGATTCTAAATGATAGCTTTGCAGTATAGAGTAATCTTGGTTGTAGGTTATTGCTTTTCATCAACTTGAATATCTCTTGCCACTCCTTTCCGGCCTACAAAGTTCCTTTTGAGAAATCAGCTGACAATCTTATGGCAGCTCCTTTGTAAGGGACTGCTTTTCTCTTGCTGCTTTTGAGATTATCTCTTTGTATTTAACCTTTGGCATTTTGATGATGATGTGTCTTGGTGTGGACCTCTTTGGGTTCAACTTGTTTGGGACTCTCTGTGCTTCCTGAACTTGTATGTTTGTTTCCTTCACCAAGTGAGGGAAGTTTTCTGTCATTATTATTTCAAATAGTTTTTCAATGTCCTGCTCTTTTTCCTCTCCTTCAGGCACCCCTATGATGCAAATTTTAGCATGCTTGAAGTTATCCCAGAGGCTCCTTACACTATCCTCATGTTTTTAATTCTTTTTTTTTTTTTTTTTTTGCTGTTCTAATTGGCTGTTTTCTGCTTCCTTATATTCCAAATCAATGGTTTGCTTCTTGGCTTTACCCACTCTACTATTGATTCCCTGTAAATAATTTGTTATTTCAGTTAGTACAGCCTTCATTTTTGACTGTCCCTTTTTTATGTTGTTGATGTTCTCAATAAGTTCCTCAGAGGTCTCCTTAAGTTCCTTGAAGGTCTCACTGAGTCCCTAGTATGTCTCACCAAGTTCCCTGAGCAATCTTATAACCTGTGTTCTGAACTCTGCATCTTTTAAATTGCTTATCTCCATTTTGTTTAGTTCTTTTCCTGGAGTTTTGTTCTTTTCTTTCATTTGGGACATATTTCTTTGTCTCCTTATTTTGGCTGCTTCCCTGTGATTGTTTCTATGTATTAGGCAGAGTTGCTATGCCTACTATGCTTCATAGGGTGGCCTAATGTTGTAGGTGTCTTGTAGGATCCAGTGGCACAGTCTCTCTGATCACCTCAGCTGGGCCCTTGTGGTGCACCCCGAGTGTGGACTGTACACCCTTCCCTTGTAATTGAGTATTGATTACTGTTGGTACATCAATGAGAGAGGTTTACTTAGGCTGGTCAGCTGCAAGGACTGGCTGTGCACACTAGCCACTACCTTGGAGGATAAGCTGTGTATGGGCCAACCTCACAGAGCAAGACTTACTTCAGCAGGGCTCTGGTACCCACTGAGTCCACTCATTGAGTGTGTCACTTGTAAAAGTGGGTAGGTGGTGGTGTTTTGATGTGGTCTGAAGCTGTCCACCAGGTGTGCTGTTCTGGAGCAAGGTCAGCTAATGCCTGGTGTTCTGCCCAGGGCCACCATGCATAAGCTACAAAGTGATCTGCAGACGGCTACTTCTTTTGCTGGGCTTAGAGGTGTCCAGGAAAAGCCAAGTTATGAACCAAGGTTGGCTGCTTCTCTTGCCAGGCCTGGGGCCACTTACGAGAGGTATGGGTCTCTGAGACTAGTTTCTCTCAAGCTCCGGTTCCATACCACTTTTGTGGGCTTCTGGGTTGCACAAGGCACTATGGAGACCCCAGTCCCACTGCTGGTGGCTGGGGAGTGCTGCTGCCCAGTGGGGCTCAGCCCCTGCTCAGCATTTGCTGTAAGTTTTTTTTTTTTTTTTTTTTTTTTTTTGCGGGGGTCAGGGGGTAGTGCTCTGCTGCTGGTCTGTGCTTCTGTTGCCTGGGGATAAATGTCTGCTCCCCAGCCTCTGTTGCTGGGGGTATTCCTCGACTCTGATCTGGCTGCTACAGTGGGGGATGGTGATGGGCTCCTGGCTGTTTGAGGTTTCTGCAACCGGCACCTTGAGAACTCCACTACTATGCACTGGTCTGTGTTGACACAGGGTGTCCACTGGCCCAGTGGTGCCAAGTGCACTGGTGGGCTCAGGTACCAGATGCTGCTTATTTGTAAGATTTTAGGAAACTGAAGCAGGATCCAAGGCAGGCCAATCCTATGGTAAAGCCTTTGAAAACAGCTTGGGTAGGCCCAAAAGTTGGGTGGGGTGGGGCCAACAGTGTGAGTCAGCTTGCTGGAATTCCAGATATGGTGGCTGTCTTTCTGCCCTATGGGGGAAGGGCTCACCAAAAGAAAACCAGCCTCCACCAGCACATCTGTCCAGGAGAAAGCCGCCCCTCCAGCCCTCGTCCTGAGGCCAAACAGCTCAGTTCTTCCCTGTTCTCTGGTGCCCCTCAAGCTGCCTCCCCTCGGAGCTCAGAGGGAGAGGGTCTGAGTAAGTTTGTGTGTGGGCTCTTTTAGAGGAACTGCTGGGGCATCTGCAGCTGCAGCCTCCCTCTGCCTCAGTTCATACTGGATTTACAGCCAGAAGTTATGGGGACTTTTCTCCCTGGCACTGGGACCGTGAGCTGGGCGCCTGGTGTGGGATGGGGACCTTTCACTCCTCAGGGAGGACCTTCTCAGCTGAGGTGTCCCTCCTGATTTTTATCTGACACACGTGGGTGTGGGATCAGCCAGTCCTTGCCTCTGTGCCTTCATGCCTCCACCCCTCCTACCAGTCTCGATGTGGAAGCTTCTTTAATTCCGTAGTTGTAGGACTTACATTCAGCTTGATTTCAGGTGGTTCTGAATGATGGTTGTGTTGTAGTTTTGTTGTAATGTCGATGTGGTTGTGGGATGTCATGATACGGTGTTTACCTATGCTGCCATCTTAAGTGTTTTCTCCCATTTTATCCTTATTTTAGAGTGTACTCTTTCTACTTATTAGAAAATGTCTGCTATAAAAGAGTATGCCAGCAGCAGCCTGATGCATCTCATATTTACCTTATCTCTTGATTGTGTAATTTCCTCTTGTACTTGATTTAATATCATGTTATTTCACAAATTTAGTGTACCTAAGTATACAGTGTTTATAAAGTGTACGTTAGTGTACAGTGATATCCTAGGCCATTCACTGACTCACCCAGGGCAACTTCCAGTCCTGCAAGCTCCATTCATGATAAGCACCCTCACAGATGTACCACTTTTAATCTTATATACCACACATTTACTGTACCTTTTCTATGTTTAGATATGTCAGATACACAAATATTTAGCATTGGGCAACAACTGACTATAATGGTCAGTATGTAAAATGTTGTACAGGTTTGTAGTATAGAAGCAATAGGCTATACCATACAGACTAGATATATAGTAGGCTATACCACCTAGGTTTGTGTGAGTATACTCATGTTCTCACAATGACAAAATTGCCTAATGATGTATTTCTCAGAATGCATCCCCATCACTAAGTGGCACATGACTATAATCAGCTCTGCCCATTGGAGTGCCCACACAATATATAAATGTATGAGCATGGCTGCGTGCCAATAAAACCTTATTTTTTTAATCAAACAGCAGGCCAGGTTTGGCCCATGAACTATAATTTGCTGACCTCTTCTTCATACAATCTAGCTACAGTAATCATTTACAATGGTCAATCTGCAAATTTGTATTAATTGCCTACAATATTGCAGGTACTTTTCTAATTGGTAGGAGTAGTAGTGAATGAGAAAGACAGAGACTCTTCTTCCAAGAGCTTCTACCCTAGGTCTAGACACGTGATACAGGATTCCAAGGCCTGGTGCCAGCCCTTACTTCCTAAACCTTCTCCTTTCTCCTCTAGTGCACTGTGCTCAGGCCATATCTAAACGTAGTCATGTGAGCCTCTCTTGCGATGGATTTTACCTCTTCTAAGAGGACACTCAGAGCTCCTTTTTGCACTCGTTTTCCCCTTTCTTAAAACAATCAATTCCCTATTTACACAAAGCAGTACTTTTTACATGACACCCCTGAAACACCCTTTGCATTTTTAAGGAAACTATGAAAATGTGGCTTTTCTTTGCCTCTTCCAGCTCCAGAGATTCTCCCTCCCATTACATAAATATAGGTATCTGTCACTATGAATGTGGCATCCCAGCTCATTGTCTCTTCTAGCTGTCCTGCCAGAGTGCCACATTTGTCTCCTGTGGCAGCAGGTGCTGCTGTGTCTACAGAATCTGTGTTCTTTGTGTGTTTCTGGAGTAGTCTTCCTGAGATGACATGGTCTCTGGGAGGTCACTCCATGTTGACAGGGAGGTTAAAGGTGAAGGCTCTCCCAAAATCTCTTTAAACTGGACACTTCAAGTTTCAATGCCAGTTATCAGACCAGGGGGTATTATCACATCCCTTGCCTCATCTTCCATAATCCCTGAGTTCACAGTTATGTCTCCTGATATCAAGTGAAGCTATGGATGTGAGAGCTCCTTAAAAACTGCTAAATCCTCTATAAGGTCAAGGTCAGAATCCAGAATATGGCTATAAACCTCAAATTTTAGTGAGAATGATTCTAACCTACAAGAACAATAACAAAAGAGCAGGCTGCAGTCACATAATGGAGAGAACTTTGAAGCTGAATCTTAGGTCCAATCACCATGTGAGCATGGGAAAATTCCTTTAATAAATATGATTCTCCATTTCTTCAATTGTCAAAATGGGGATAGAATTTCCTCCACTAAATATGGTAACCTTTGCAAACTGCCAGACTATATAAAAACATCCAGTAGATATTTTGGTATCAAAAAAAAAAAAAAAAAATCAAGGGGAATCTGGTGTGTTGGCTGGTTCATGTTACAGCTGCCTACTAAATCAAGTAGTCACTACTACAGCTGCTGGTTCCAAAATCATGCCAGTGTTGCTCCAATTCTCACCAGCCAAAATAGATGTCTAACATATTCCTCTTTCTCCCTTACTAAAGTTTCAAGTCTCATGTGAGTATATCTGATTGGCAGAATCTAAATCATATCCAGAACCTTGGCTTCAGGAGAAGATCCAGCCTCTCCAGTACAGACAAACGTATTCCACAGAGGCTAGAATAGCTAGTAAATGAGCCAACCCACAGTTTTCTGCACATTCAACGTGGTAAGCCAAAATTCGGCCCCCATGACAATCATCCCCTGGTGTAATGCCCATGGATATGTTATATTACATGGTAAAAGGAACTTTAAAGGTGACCTCAAGGTAGGGAGATTGTCCTGGATAATCTGGGTGGGTACAGTATAATGACATGAGCCCTTGGAGAAACAGAACAGGAAGTAGAAAGATGTTGCTGAAGAGGAAGTTAAAGATTTAAAGACTGAGAAGCAATCAACCCACCATTGTTGACTGGAAGATAGAAAAGTTCCTGTGAAAACAGTTAAGAAGGAACCGAATTCTTGCCAACAACCTGAATAAGCTTCAAAGCTGATTCTTCCCTCCCAAGAACCTCATGAAAAAAGCTCAGGGCAGCCACCATCTTCATTCAGCCCTTATGATATCCTGAACAAAATGCCTAGTGGAGACTGCCTAGACTTCTGAACCTATAGAATCAACTGATACAGTCTCTATTCCATGACTGAGCTTGACCCTTTAGCATCACTTTTAGTACTCTTTCTTCCTCACCCCCACACTATAAATTCACCACCAAGTACTTTTAATGCTCCCTGGGGCACTGGTCTCACATTCAACCTATTCTATACCCATTCCTACTGCCCAGGGTCAAAAATCTTTCTCGTGGTCTATTGAAACAGTTTCTTAACTGCTTACCCAGAAACCGTCACTTTCAATACTTCCCAAACTGTTCCACATCCATCTTTTATTCCAAAAAAGTATTGATGTTGCAAATTTATGAATTATTTATTTGTATGCAACGGGAATGTGTTTCTTTGGCAATTAAAATTATATCACATAATTACTTTGCCAGGAAAAACAAAAAACAAAATCTGTTCATGTATTCGCTTAGCAAACATTTACTGAAGCCTAGTAAATGTTAGGCCCTAGAAACACAAGGAGAGAGTGGGATAAACTGGCTAGCTGTTCAATTAACCCATTTCTTCTACTCCTGGGTACACATACTATATCTCCCAGACTCCTTTGCAGTTAGGTGTGGTGATATGACCACATTCTAATCAATGGGATGAGAGAAGAAATGCTATATGTCACTTCCAGGCCTGACCCTTAATATCTTCCCACAAGCTTTTTTCCTTGCTCTTTCCCCTTCTGCCAGGTTGATACAGAAAAGCACATCAACATTG
Organism: Molossus molossus; assembly: GCF_014108415.1. Classification (NCBI taxonomy): domain Eukaryota; kingdom Metazoa; phylum Chordata; class Mammalia; order Chiroptera; family Molossidae; genus Molossus; species Molossus molossus. Next base: position 85,399,737 of record NW_023425355.1, on the reverse strand, counting down.
GAGGCCATGTGTTAAACATTATGGATTATAGATAATCCAAATATGGCAAATGGTCCACTGAATCTTTTGACTTTCAAAAATAGTTTTCTGGCGTCTTAGTGGCCTCTAAGGAATATGAAGCACTATTGTTGATTATAAAATGTTTGTATCTCTTAGTTTCAAGTGGCATTTAAACACACACACAGATACAGACACTCCCCAGGCACAAGATGTATGGATGCATGAGTGAGTAGTTTCTTACTACTGCCTGTTCTATTCACTAGAAGATTTTGGGTGTTAGCATTAGTCTTGAAACCAACTAGTATAGAGTTGTAAAATATTAAGCCTGGAAAGTCCATCTATGGAATTAATAAATATAAATAAAACAAATACTCTGTGCCAGACTTGACCTCTGTCCTTGGCCTGATCTCTGTCCTGGCCCACAGTGAGTGAATATGAAACTAGCCTGGGAGAAGTACCATAACAGAGACAGAATTAAAGAGAACCAGAGAAACATAAAAAAGATAGCTTGGGCAAATCTTCATGAAACCCAGAAAAGAAAAGAGATGGTAAATCATAGGATAAACCTAATGACAGAGCAAAAGGCATCAAAGAGAGTGCATGCTCAAAGACATCTTAACAGAAATGATAGATTTTAAAAGTTTCTTTATAGATGAATATTTTAATATGAAGTTGCTATGATAGTGATTATTAAATAAATAAATGCCATAGAATCATAGATTTTAAGAACTAGCAAGCATTTTAGGATTACCTAAAATTGTAATCCTTACCACCCTCACCTTGCCATCATTCCAAAGGACCCTCACCTGACTATTTTCTATTTTCCATAGCATTTATCACCTTCTAATATAATATAAACATCTCATTGATTATGTTTATTTTTTATATCTCATTGATTATGTTTATTGTATGTGTTTGTCCTCCCAACTCCAACTAGAATGGTAAGTTCATGAGGACAGGGGTCTTTACCTGTTTTGTTTAACCCAAGTACTTACAGCAGTAACTGACACATAGCAACTACTCAATAAGTATAGGGTGTTCCAAAAAGTATATACAACTTTGAATAATTATAAAGCCAGTGTTTATTAAAATATATTTCATTTTCAAAATGTAATAGAATCTACAGACACCCTGTATACATTTTTTTGGACACCATGCATTTGTTAAGTGAATAGCTCTTCTTTTTACAGTTGAGGAAACTAAGTTATTGACAAGTTCAGTGCCTCTCTTGAAGTTACACAGTTTTTCAGCAACAAAGCTATGGCTAGAATCCAAGTCTAGTCCAATTTGACACTAGACTTGTAAATAAAGGAATGAAGATCAGTTTAAATGACTCCCATTTTGCCCTCTCCTCCCCTCCTCTTCCCACACACATTTTAACTTTGACAGGTAATATAACTCAAATGTTTGTTTTTTCTGCTAAAGAACACTTATACATCATAAAGACTTGGGTAGTGCAACCATGCATCAAACAATAAAAATGCATTCATATGGTAAAAATGGAAAGCTTTCTAAGTGTGGTAAATGGCATTTTTAGGAAAATGTACTCCCTCCCTTTGAAGCATCCTAAGTAGCATATCATTATGCAAGCTGTCTTATCCAGCTATAGTCAGTCACTGTCTCATGGGTCAGGTAGAAAAGCAACTTATTGGCCAGATTACATTCTACATACATTTGCTCACTTTGTTGTGCTACATTCAGATCCCCTAAAGAATCTGTGACTTTTTTTCAAAGTGAAAATCAAAAGGGTTTGTTTGACATTTTTGGTAATGACTAGTAGAAAAATATCCTGCAAATCACAGAGCTGGGGAATATGTCAACAATGATACCAATATCACAGATTTCTTTGTTAAATCTGTTTCCCCACTCTTCCTGGTATAATTAGCTTTGGGTCATCTATTTAGCATTCTAATTGTCGCAATTCTAAGTATATCAAAATGAATTCACACCTGGGTTTACAGCCCTACCTGAGTTGCTTCTGCATCTGTTATATAGAAATAAAGCCACATATTCCCTGCACACACTAGGCAAAGAAGAAATAATATTTTTAGAAGTAAAGCAGCACTATTTACAATAGCTAAGATCTGGAAACAGCCCAAGTGTCCATCAGTAGACGAATGGATAAAAAAGCTGTGGTACATATACACAATGGAGTACTACGCAGCTGTAAGAAAGAAAGAGCTCTTATCCTTTGAGACTACATGGAGGGACCTGGAAAGTATCATCCTAAGTGAAACAAGCCAACCAGAGAAAGACAAGTTTCATATGATCTCACTTATTTGTGGAATATAATGAACATAACAGTTTGAGGAAGGGGGTAGTCCCAGAGACGCGGAAATGGGATACAGACTGACAATCCCCTAAATAGGGGGGGGTGGGGAAGAGATAAACCACAGAACTTATATGCATGTATGCATGAACAGTGGACATGGACAACAAACTGGGGAAAGGCCAGGGAGGGAGGGGGAGGGGGGAATCAGTGGGGGGGAAAAGGAGAAACATCTGTAACAAAAATTAATTTAAAAAAAAAAGAAGTAAAGCAATATAAATAATACAGCTCTAAATTTCTCCTTTCTATCCGATTTAGCAGTATAATCTCTGGGTGTGTGTTGGGGAAGAGGAGGGTGGGGGATTAAAAGAAGAAGAAAGGAAACACAAAGGAAGCATAAGAAACCAGAAACTGTGGCACAGGCAAAATTCTTACTGATGACTTTAACCAATAAACTGGCTCCATAATACATGTGACATTGGCATGTGTTTTTAATGATAAAAGGTGACAGAAGTATATATATTCATTCTGATTGGTGTTTCAGGTTTCTTAGGGTATATTACTAGAAGTGGGATCAATCGGTCAAATGGAAGTTCAATTTTTAACTTTTTGAGGTAACACCATAGTGTTTTCCACAGTGGCTGCACCAGTATGCATTACCACCAGCAGTGTATTAGAGTCTTCTTTTCTCCACACCCTCACCAACACTTGTTGTTTGATGATTTGTTGATGGCGGCCATTCTAACAGATGTGAGGTGATACCTCATAGTTGTTTTAATTTGCATCTCTCTGATGATTAGTGATGTTGAGCATTTCTTCATATGTCTCTTGGCCATTTGTATGTCCTTTTTGGAGGGTGTCTAAATAGACCTAAATAGGTCCTTTGCCCATTTTTTGATTGGGTTCTTTGTCTTCCTTTTCTTGAGTTGTATGATGCATCATTGGCGATTATGGTCTCCCATATAGTGGGACCTCTTTCTGTTTTGATGTTTGTTCCTTTTGCTGTGTGGAAGCTTTTACTTTGATGTAGTCCTATGTGTTCATTTTTTCCTTTGTTTCTGTTGCCTTAGGTGTTGTGTCAGTGAAAATCCTGCTGCGTATGATGTCTGAAATTTTGTTGCCTGCATTTTCTTCTAGAATTTGTATGGGTTCACAAGTTACATTTATGTCTTTTATCCATAGCAACACTATTTACAATAGCTAAGATCTGGAAACAACCCAAGTGTTTATCAATAGATGAGAGGATAAACAAGCTGTGGTACATGTACACAATGGAATACTATGCAGCTGTAAGAAAGAAAGATCTCTTACCCTTTGAGATGGCATGGAATGACCTGAAGAGTATTATGCTAAGTGAAACAAGCCAAACAGAGAAAGACAAATATCACATTATCTCACTTATTTGTGGAATATAATGAACTAAACAAACTGATAACAAAATTAACCCAGAGACATAGAAGTAGGGTAAAGACTGACAAGCCTCAGAAGAGGGGGAGTTGGAGGGGAGATAAATCACAGAACATATGCATATATGCATGACCAATGGACACAGACAACAAAGCTGGGGATGGGGAAGAGGGTGTCAATGGTGGAAAAAAGAGAAACATCTGTAACTAAAACAAATTAATAGTAATAAATAATGAAAGGTGACAGGAAACACCCACACTTGATACAACACTGATTTTGTGTTTGCCAACTCAAAAGCAGGCTATACACATAGCTAAGATTTATCACAGCAGAATATTTAGAGCAAAAAAACACAGAAAAAAATATATGGACTAACAGGGTCCAGAGAGGTCCAATAAAGGCTTCTGATGTCCTTCCTCATCCAAAGCCACAAATAATTTATTTTTCCTCTGGTAGCAAACTACAGGGGCAAGTTTGAAATATCTCCACCAAGGGAAATTCATTTGAACCTTAGGGCCTGAGGGTTTATAGGAGGTTGGTCATGTAGGAACAATTTGCTAGCAATCAGTGATAAAAACTGAAACTCAGAACCAAAACAATGAAACCAGGTGCACATCGTCAATCTGGATGTTTGTGCAAAGCAATCCTGACAATCTACTATGGTATGGTTTATTTCTCCCAGGTGTCTACAAGAGAAGAATCAATCTATTAGTGATATATAAAAAAAAATTCTGAGGGCTACATTCCCCAGAAATTTTTCCAAGAGTAAATCCAAGAGGCTCCCAACAGCCCCTTTGAACTTGGGCTCCAGGCCAGCCCAGAGCCAAGAGGAACACCACAGACCTAGGCTCTTGACCTATGGCAGCACCAGCAAGCAAAATAGACAGTCCAGGTGAACTGAAACCAAAGTGAGACCTTTGTACCAGGGAGGCTGAAGAAACTGATATTTCAACCTGCTTTTACTTCTCTGAAGAGAGGAGAATTCCAGGGTGGTGGCAGTGTAGGTGGATTTTTCTCTCATTCTCCCTGAATCAAACTGGAAATAAAACTAAACTGGGGAACAATCACCCTGAATTATCAACTAAAGATTATATGAAGAGGAGACTTTCAACCAAGGACGGGCAGAGAAGACCACCTCCAGACTAGCAGAAAGGGTAGAGATGTGAGTAGGAGCTGGACCACTCCCACAGGTGAAAGGCTAAGATTATGGAGGAATAACTCAGCTGAGGGAGGTACCCTGGGAGGTATGAAGCTTACACTCCAGACAATGGCCCCCAGCTCAGAGTGTCAAATACATAAACAGGTACCCACGTAGCATACAGTTGGGAAACACAGGTTTTATGTCTGCCAAGGAGAAGCAGAGCCTGCTGAAGACAAAACCACTTTTTTATGTTATTTTTATTATAATAATTTTTAGAATTTTTTAATTTAATTTAGAGAGAGAGGAAGAGAGAGAAAGAGAGAGAAACATCGATGAGAAAGAACATTGACTGGCTGCCTCCAGCATGCCCCCCCACTACCCCACTAGGGATTGGGTCCTGGGCATGTGCCCTGACTTGGAATCGAACCAGTGACCTTTGGTACATGGGTTGATGCTCAACCACTGAGCTACATTGGCTGGGCCAAAACCATTTTTTTAAAGGGCCAAAGCACAAGATTTTCACTCACAGCCACTCAGCCTGGGTTCCAGCAGAGAGAGGGTGGTGTGGAGTGGAGTCACCTGAAGAAAGTCTGAAGTGTATGGCTTTGGAATGAGATATAGGGGAGAGGCAACCAGGATCCCTGTGATAGGTCATCCTCTGATACTGCAGCAGCCATTTTTCTTGAGAGGAGCTAGCCCCTCCTAGCTACATCAGCCTGGGGGAAAGCTATTACCACCCCTTCTAAAATTCCACTCACCCTACCCTGCATCTTAATCCCTGGTGAGGAGACAGTGGCATAGGCCATGACATCCAAGGCTGAGCAGACTTAGTGGGTGTCAGTGACTAACTTTGGGGCAGGGCCACTTCTTCCCAATTTCCCAAGAACTGAACTAGCTATTCCTCCTCACGGGTGAGCTAATAGAAACACCCTCCTGGCTTCCAGTAGACATAAGCCTCTGATATTTTGAGGCCCCACCCAACAAACTATAAGGTACTCTGCCCTTCCCAGATTTGGACAGGTTGCCAAGGGCCAGGTAGAGATAACACCTGATATTGCCTTGCATCAGGAACCTCCCAAGGGCTTGGGACCAGCACACCAAGTGGCTAGCTTCAGAAAATATCACAGCAAGATCCAACAAGCTTCATAAATCATATCCAAAGGGTGATAGCAGAGAGCACAAAAATCTACTGAGGGAAACCCCAATTTAAAAATCTTTTCTTGTTGTTTTCTATTTCATTCTTTTCTCTTCTATTTTTTATAGCTACTATTTCTCTCTTTTTGTTATTCCTTTTTTTTTTCTTTTTCTTTCTTATTCTTTTTTCCCATTGCTTATTTTTGTATATATCTATATATCTTTTATTTTTATTATTTTATTTCCTCTTCCTTCTTACCTTTCATATTCTATTTTTAGCTTTTTTTCCTTCCCCAATTCTTTTTATCTCTTTTCTATTCTTATATTTTGTTTTTTTATCCTTTTTTTCATTTCTTATAATTTTTGTTGTTGTTTTTGTTATAATTGGAATTTTTTTAATGTGTTTTATTATTTTTCTTTTCTGTCTGAACGAGTACAAAAGTTTGCACAACATGCTTAGGGATGAGCCTCACAGTCACCCAGTCTGATGGTCGAGCCCAACCATGAATGGGACAACTGTTATAAAATCCAATTACAAAAGGAGGGCCAACATAACTGACACAAGGGTCATTCCTAGAACACTCACCTCAGGAGATGAAGGAGACTGCACCATTGGGTCCTAAAAGACACCTATTTTGAAAGGCTGCTACGCCACCAAGTCTGGAAGTCATAGCAGTTCTATATAATGCATAGAAACAAACATAAAGAGACAGTCAAAATGGGGAGACAAAGAAACAGGCTCCAAATGAAAAAATAGGAGGAATATCCAGAAAAAGAGTTAAATGAAATAGAGGCAAGAAACTGATCAGAAACAGAGTTCAAAGCAACAGTTATAAGGATGCTCAACAGCAGGAAAATGAACATAGAAACCATGAAAAATAACTAATCAGAAATGAAAAATAACAAATCAGAAATTTGAAAAAAAATGAACTAGATCTAGTAAACAGTAGGTTGAATGCAGAAGAGGATCAAATCAACAAATTAGAAGACAAGGTGGAAAAAAATCACTGTGTCAGAACAGAAAAAATAAAAATAAAAATATTTAAAATCATAATGCTAGTTTAAGAAAACTTTGGGACAATTGAAAAGTAAAAATTCTGGATCATAGGGTTACCAGAAGAAGAAAAAAATGAACAAGGAATACAGAATCAGATTGAAGAAATAATGACATAAAATTTCCCTGACCTGGTAAAGGAAATAGTCACACAAGTTCAGGAAGCACAGAGAATACAAATCAAGATGAACCCAAAAAGACCCATACCATGAAAACTCACAATTAAAACGTTCAATGTTAAAAACAAAAGGAGACTCTTAAAGGTAGCAAGAGAGAGAGAGAGAGAGCTATTCAGCCTGGGTTCCAGCAGAGAGAGGATGGTGCAGAGTGGAGTCACCTGGAGAGAGTCTGGAGTGTATGGCTTTGGGAAGACATGTAGGGGATTTCCCATAAGGGTGTCAGCTGATTTCTCAACATTAACAATAGAGGCCAGAAGAGAATGGCATGAAGTATGCAAACTAATGAAAAGCAAGGACCTGAAATCAAGATGACACTAGGAAGAATATTAAATATTAGAAATTATATCAAGCATCTCCTCAGATTACAATGGCAAAAAAACTAGAAAATAAGTATGATAAAAAACTCAAAAACACTAAAACCGTTAGAGGTTAGATAGTATATTATTAAACAATGAATGGGTTACTAAAGAAATCAAGGAAGAAATACAAAATGACCTGAAAATAAATGAAAATAAACACAAAACAACCTAAAATCTATGGGGCACAGTGAAAGTAGTCCTGAGAGGGAACCGTTCAGAGCATTAGAGGCCTATCTCAAGAAGCAAACTATATATATCTCAAATAAAAATTCTAAACCTACACCTAAAAGAACTAGAAAAAGAACAACAGACAAAGCCCAGAGTAAGTAAAAGGAAGGAAATAATAAATATCAGGGCAGAAATAAATGACATAGAGACTAAAATAACAAGACAAAATATTAATGAAACCAAGAGCTGGTCCTTTGAAAAGATAAACAAGATTGATGAATCGTCAGGCAGCCTCATCAAGAAAGAAAGAGGACCCAAATAAATTGTATCAGATATGAAGGAGGTGAAGTAACAACTGGCATCACAAAAATACCAAGGATTGCAAGAAAATGTTATGAATAACTATATGCCAAGAAATTGGACAACCTGGGTAAAATGCACAAATTATTAGAAACATACAATCTCCCAAAACTAAATCAGAAGACTCAGAAAACCTGAGTAGGTCAATAACAACTAATAAAACTGAAGCAGAAAAAACAAACAGACAAACAAACAAACTCCCAGTGAACAACAGTCCAGAACCAGATGGCTTCAAAGGCAAATTTTACTGAACACTCAAAGAAGAACTAACACCTATCCTTCTCAAATTATTCCAAAAAATTGAAGAGGAGAAAAGACACCCAAGATCTGTTTATAAAGCCAGTATTAACCTAATTCCTAAATCAGATAAAGCTGCTATGAAGAAAGAAAATTATAGGCCAACATCCCTGATGAAAATAGTTGCTAAAATCCTCATCAAAATATCAGCAAATCGGATCCAGGAATACATTAAATAGATTATACACCATGACTAAGTGGGAGTTATTTCCGGGATGCAAGCTTGGTAAAATATTCCCAAATCAATAATTGTGATACATCACATAAATAAAATAAAAGATGAAAATCACATGATCATATAAATAGATGAAGAAAAATCATTTTATTAAATCCAGCACCCATTTATGATAAGAAAAACTGTCAGGATAGTGGAAATAGAGAGATGATACCTCAACATAATAAAGGCCATATATAAATAACCTACTGCCAACATCATTCTCAATGGCCATAAACTAAAAGTGTTTCCCTTAAGATTAGGAACAAGAAAGGGATGTCCATAATCACCACTCTTATTCAACACACTACTGGAAGTCCTGGCCACATCAATCAGACAAGAAAAAGAAATCAAAGGCATCCAACTTGGAAAAAGAGGAATCAAATTGTCTTTATTAACAAATGACATTGTATTGTACATAGAAAACTTTAAAGCCCTGGCCAGGTGGCTCAGTTGCTTGGAGTGTTCCCCTGTACACACACACACACACACACACACACACACAAACACAAAGTTGTGGGTTCATTTCTAGGTCAGGAAACATTCCTCAGTTGTAGATATGATTCCCATTTTTGGCGTGAGTGGGAAGAAAGAAATCAATGTTTCTCTCACATCAGTGTTTATCTCTCTCTCTCCCTTCTTCTCCCTTTGGGGATAAATAGAGACATATCCTTGGGTATGGATTAACAAAAAAGAAGAAAACTCTAAAGGCTACACCAAAAAACAACAAGATTTAATAAATAAATTTGGCAAAGTAGCAGGATACAATATTAACATCTTCAAATCTGTGGCATTTTTATATACCAACAATGAACTCTATGAAAGAGAAACTAAGAAAACAATTTAATTTGGCATTGCAACAACAACCAAATAATAATAAGGTGCCTAGAAGTAAACTTAAAGAAGGAGGTAAAATACTTGTACTTGAAAAACTGTAGGACATTGAAGGAAAAAATTGAGGAAGATACAAATAAGTTGAAGTGTATACAGTGTTCATGGATTGGAACAATTAACATTATTAAAATACCATATTAAAAGCAATTTATAGATTCAGTGCAACCCCTATTTAAATACAAATGGCATATTTCGGAAATCTAGAAAAAATATTCCAAAAATTTATATGGAACAACAACAACAATAACAACAAAAAGAGACTCCAAACAGTTTCAGCAATCTTAAGGAAAAGGAACAAAGTAAGAAGTATCACAATACCTGATATCAACTATACTACAAGGCCTTTGTAATCAAAACAGCTTGGTACTGTGATAAAAACAGGCATATAGACCACTGGGATATAATTGAGAACCCAGAAATTAACCCATGCCTATATGGTCAATTAATATTTGACAAAGAAGGTAAAAATTAAAAATGGAAAAAAGACAGTCTATTCAATAAATGGTGTTGGGAAAATTGGACAGATTTGTGCAAAAAAAAAAAAAAAAAAAAAAAAACTAGAATAACGCCTATTACAATACAGAATAATAAACTCAAAATGCATTAACACCTTATGGGTAAGACTTAAACCCATAAAAATAATTTAAAAAAAACATAGGAAAATCTCAGACATCTCCCATAGCAATATTTTTGTCAATATGTCACCTAGGGTAAGGGAAATATAGGAAAAAAAATAAACAAATGGGACTACATCAAACTAAAAACCTTTTGCATAGCAAAAAATAATCATGAACAAAGTGAAAAGTGAACCCACTGTATGGAATAACATATTTGCCAATGATACATCACATAAGGGATTAATATCCAAAATATGTAACCATCTTATACAACTCAACAGCAGGAAAAAATAACCCAATTAAAAATGGACAAATTCTTAAATACACATTTCTCCAAAAAAGATATACCGATGGCCAATGGACATATGAAAAAATGCTCATCACTAAAACTCAGAGAGACAAAAAGTTAAACCACAATGAGGTATCATCTCACACCTGCCAGAATGGCGACCATCAATAAATCCACAAACATCAAGTACTGGCGAGGATCAGGAGAGAAAAAAAACCCTAGTGTACTGCTGGTGGAGATGCAGACTGTTACAGCCACTATGGAAAACAATATGGAAGTTCCTGAAAAATTTAAAAAAAAATACTTTTTGACCTAGTGATCTCGCTTCTGGGAATACATCCTAAGAATCCCAAAATATCAAAATATCAATCAGAATATATATATATATATATATATATATATATATATATATATATATATTCATAGCAATGCTATTTACAATAGCCAAGATCTGAAAACAGGTCAAGTGCCCAGCAGTAGATGAGCAGATATAAAAGGTGTGGTACAGCTACATAGTATTCCACTGTGTAAATGCTGACAAACAAGATAGAGCAAAAAACATGGAAGTAGGGAACAGACTGACAAACCTCAGAGGATAGGGCGGTGGGGGTGAGGCAGAAAAAAATAAAACCAAATAAATTATACACAAATGTGCATGACCAATGGACACAGACAACATTATGATGAAGGCATGGTGGGGAAAGGCAAGAGCGCAAAGGAGGGTGTCAATGGAAGAAAAAGCATGGGTGTGTGTAATATTTTCAACAATAAAAATATATTTTTAAAAAGACGTGGTACGATGTCCTGCGGGGCACTGGTGACCGGGAGGTGCAAGGGGAAGGGCTGTCCGATGTTGCTTGCTGGGTGCTGTGGGATGGTGGGCTGGGGTCTGTGCACACCACGGAGGGAAGGAGTGCCCACTGCCCTGCGAGTTGGTTGTTTTGGAGGAGCATAATTGGACCCCAATGTATGCGAACCCAGCTTATAAACCAATTTGCAGTAGGTTTCTACTAGCCTGAAAAATAAGTAGGCTTTGGTGGAGTGAATGGAAGCTACCCAGAACCAAACTGGAATTACAACAAAAATAAAGACAAATCATCAGGAGAAAGCAACAGAAAAGCAGCTTGGAGGACCATATAACTAGGGACACTGATCTATCCTGATAGGACTGCAGAGGTGTGAAAGGGGGGATGTGAGCCCACAGACAGCAGCAGCCTTAGCTGTGAGCAGCGCCCTCAGGTTAAACTCCCAAGCGGCTCCACAGCATAGAGCGCAGAGCTGGGACAGACACTAAAATAGCCACAGCCACTCACCTTGGGCTCCAGCAGAGGAAGGGCGGACTGGAATGGAACTGTGTGGGGACACTTGGGATTTGAAGGGCGCTCAGAGCTTTACCTGAGTTGCGGCCACTCAGGACTGTGGTCATCTTACTCCATCCTAGGGCTCTGGGGAGAGGCAGCAGCCCCTCCCTCAGAGATTCAACCCCACCAGGTGGCCATTGAAATGCAAATTGAGGCAATTAACAACCAGCATCTGCCCCACCCTCGGAAAATCCCTTTATACTGAACACGTGGGAGAGTTTTTCATTAAACTGACAACCCAAGGCTTTTCAAGTAACCTCTACTGATAGCCTCCAGGCAAAAAGCTAGAGGATAACTGTACCATTCCTGGGTTAGCAATTCCAACCAGGAAAGTAAAACTTGACAGTGGTGTTTAACATGGGTCCTCCCTGGCTCATTCAAACCCAGGAGAGGGAGCCACAAACAGCAGAAAACCAACACCAACAGAAAATATTTGGCACACTCCAAAGCCCACTGTGATAGCCAAAATGGTGAAACACAGAAACAAAAGCCAAATGAAATAACAAGAGACCTCTACCAAAGATGAGATAAATGAGGTGCAGTTAAGCAAGTTAATGGAACTAGAATTTAGAGCCATGATCTTGAGGAAGCTCAACAGCATGTGTAAGGACATGAGCACCACGAGTAAAGACAGAGAAATGTTGAAAATCAACCAGTAGAAAATATAAAACAACCAATAAGAAATGAAGAATGACATATCAGAAATAAAGAATACATTGGAAGGTCTAAACAGCAGAGTAGAGGAAACCGAGGACCAGATCAGTAAATTAGAAGACAGGGTAGAAAAAATCAATCAGTCAAAAACCAAAAGGAAAAAAGCAATTAAATAACAGGAAGACAGAGCAAGAGAACTGTGGGACAACTGGAAATGTAATGATATTCGCATCAGAGGCATCCCCGAAGAAGAAGAAAATGAGCAAGGGTTAGAGAATATATTTGAAGAAATAGTGACTGAAAATTTCCCTAATTTGGTGAAGGAAGAAGGCATATAAGTTCAAGAAGCACAGAAAGCCCCAAGTAAGAAGAACCAAAGCCCTGGCCGGTTTGGCTCAGCGGTTAGAGCGTCCGCCTGCAGTCCGGAGAGACCCGGGTTCGGTTCCCGCTAGGGGCATGTACCTTGGTTGCAGTTTGTCCCCGGCCCTGGTTGGTCGTGCGGGTGGCAGCCACTCGATGTGTCCCTTTCACATCTATGTTTCCCTCTCTCTCTCTCTTCCTCTCTCTCCCTCCCACTCTGTCTGTACAAAGGATGGAAAAATGTCCTCGGGTGAGGATAAAAAAAAAAAAAAAAAAAAAAGAACCCAAACAGGCCCACACCAAGACACATAGAATACAAAATGCCAAAAAATTAAAGACAAAGAGAGAATCCTAAAAGCAGCGAGAGATAAGCAACAGGTGACATACAAAGGAACCTCCATAAAGCTCTCAGCTGACTTCTCAACAGAAACACTACAGGCCAGAAGGGAATGGCATGAGGTAATCAAGGTCATGAAAAACAAGGATCTGAATCCAAGATTACTCTATCCAGCAAGGCTATCATTCAAAATAGAAGGTCAAATAAACAGCTTCCCAGACAAAAAAAGGCAAAGGGAATACATTAGCATCAAATCTGCCCTGCAAGAAATGTTAAAAGGACTGCTGTAATTAGCAAGAGAAATAGAAAGAAAAATATAACCACACTAAACAAGAATGGCAATAAATAAGTATATATCAATAATCACCTTAAATTTAAATGGATTGAAGACTCCGATAAAAAGACACAGAGTAGCTGACTGGAGAAGAAAGTATGACTCATCTTTATGTTGTTTACAAGAGACCCACCTCACGACAAAAGACTCATATAGTTTGAAAGTGAAGGAATGGAAAAATAAATTTGAGGCAAATGGAAAGGGAAAAAAAAAAAAAAAAGCTGTGGTTACAATACTCATAGCTGATAGAATAGATTTCAAAATGAAGACCATAACTAGAGACAAAGAAGGCCACTACATGATATTGAAAGGATCTATTCCACAGGAAGATACAACCATGACAAACATATATGCACCCAATACAGGAGCACCAAAAGATATTAAAAATCTTCTAAAAGATTTCAAAGGAGAAATCGATAGCAGTACAATCATAGCAGGGGATTTTAACTCCCCGCTCACATCACTGGATAGATCCTCTACACAAAAAATTGGAAAGAAAACAGAGACTCTAAATGAAGCACTAGAGCAAATGGATTTAATAGATATCTACAGAGAATTACACCCCAAAAGTACAGAATTCACATTCTTCTAAAGTGCACAGGGGACATTCTCAAAGACAGACCACATATTAGGACACAAACTGAGTCTCTACAAGTTCAAGAAGATTGAAATCATATCAAGCATCTTCTCAGATCACAATGGTATGAAACTAGAAATCAATTGCAACAAGAACATGCAAAGACATTTGAACACATGGAGGTTAAATAGCATGTTATTAAACAATTAATGGGTTACAATGGAGATCAAGGAAGAAATGAAAAACTTCCTGGAAACCAATGTAAATGAACACACAAAGTCATGGGATGCAGCGAGAACAGTTTTGAGAGGGAAGTTCATAGTACTACAGGCCTACCTCAAGAAACGAAAAAAAAATCTCTAATAGACTATCTAACTTTGAGACTTAAAGAACTAGAAAGCAAACAAAAAGAAATCTCCAGAGAAAGTAGAAGGAAGGAAATAGTGAAGTTCAAAGCAGGTATAAATGACATAAAATCATCCCCCCAAAAAACAATTCAAAGGATCAATGAAACAAAGAGCTGGTTTTCCGGAAAGATAAACAAGATTGATGAACCCTTAGCTAGACTCACCAAGAAACTAAGAGAGAGGACCAAAATACACAAAATCAGATATGAAAGAGGATAAATAATAACTGAAACCACACAAAGGATCGTGAACAAATATTATGAACAATTATACGGCAACAAATTTGACAATCTAAGCAAAATGGACAAATTTCTAGAACCACAGTCTCCCAAAACGGACTGGGAAGAGATAGATAATTAGAAAAGACCAATAACAACTAAGGAAATTGAAGATGTAATCAAGATTATCCTAGCAAACAAAAACCCAGGTCCAAATGGCTTCATGGGGGAGTTTTACCAAACATTCAAAGAAGAACTAGCACCCATTCTTTTCAAACTCTTTCAAAAAATTTACAAAGATGGAAGACTTCCAAACTCATTTTATGATGCCAGCATAACTCTAATTCCAAAACCAGAAAAAGACACTACAAAGAAAAAAAACAAAAACAAAAAACAGGCCAATATCCCTGATGAACATAGATGCCACAATCCTTAAGAAAATACTAGCAAATCGGATTCAGCAACACATCGAAATATTTATTCACCATGAGCAAGTGGGATTCATCCCAGGAATGCAAGGCTGGTACAATATTCACAAATTAATAAATGTGGTACACCACATAAACAAAATGAAATATAAAAACCACATGATCATATCAATAGACACTGAAAAACCATTGGACAGAATCCAGGACCCATTTCTGATAAAAACGCTCAGGAATGTGGGAATAGAGATATCATATCTCGACATCATAAAGGCCACATATGAAAGACCTACAGCCAGCATCATACTCAATGGGCAAAAACTAAAAGCATTTCCCTTACAAACAGGAAAAAGACAAGGATGCCCAGTTTCACCACTTTTATTTATCATAGTACTGGAAGTCTTATCCACAGCAATCATACAGGAAGACAAAGTAAAAGGGATCCAAATTGGAAAGGAGAAAGTAAAACTAATTATTTGCAGAGGACATGATATTGTACATAGAAAATCCCAAAGACTCCATCAAAAATTTACTAGACTTGCCCTAGCTGGTTTGGCTCAGCGGTTAGAGCATTGGCCTGCAGTCCAGAGAGAGCCGGGTTCGGTTCCCGCTTAGGGCAAGTACCTCGGTTGCAGTTTGTCCCCGGCACTAGTTGGGTCATGTGGGTGGCCACCACTCGATGTGTCCCTTTCTCGTCGACATTTCTCTCTCTCCCTCCCTCCCTCCCACTATCTGAACAAAAAAATTTACTACACTTAATGAATGAATTTGGCAAAGTAGCAAGATACAAAATTAACGTCAAGAAATCAATGGTATTTTTACACATCAATGATGAAATCACAGAAAGAGAAACTAAAAAGACAATCCCGTTTACCATTGCAGCTGAACAAATTAAGATACCTAGGAATAACTTAACCAAAGAAGTAAAGGATCTCTTCACAGAAAACTACAGGTCATTGAAAAAATAAATAGAGGAAGATATAAAAAAGTGGAAGCACATACCTTGTTCATGGACTGGAAAAATTAACATCATTAAAATGTCCATATTACCCAAAGCAATTTATAGATTCAGTGCAATCCCCATCAAAATACCAACAACGTATTTCAAAGAACTAGAACAAATACTTCAAAAGTCTACGTGGAACCCCAAAGACCCCGAATAGCCACAACAATCTTGAAAATGAAACACAAAGTAGGAGGGATCACAATATCAAATATCAGGTTATACTACAAAGCTACTGTAATCAAAACAGCTTGGCACTGGCACAGGAACGGGCATATAGACCAGTGCAACAGAACAGGGAACCCGGAAATGGACCTAAGACATTATGCTCAATTAATATTTGACAAAGGTGGCAGGAACATACAATGGAGTAAAAGAAAGCCTTTTTAATAAATGGTGTTGTAAAAATTGGACAGCTACATGCAAAAAATAAAATAAAATAAAATAAAATAAAACTAGACCATCAACTTACTCCATAAGAATAAACACAAAATAGATACACATATTCCAGAGACAAGAATAAATTCAAAATAGATAAAAGACTTAAATGTGACTCGTGAATCCATAAAAATCCTAGAAGAAAATGTAGGCAACAAAATTTCAGATATCATATGCAGCAGAATGTTCATTGATACATCACGTAAGGCAAGAGAAACAAAGATAAAAATGAACACATGGGCCCTGGCCGGTTTGGCTCAGCGGTTGGAGTGTCGGCCTGCGGTACAGAGAGACCCGGGTTCGGTTCCCGCTAAGGGCATGTACCTCGGTTGCAGTTTGTCCCCGGCCCTGGTTGGTCGTGCGGGTGGCAGCCACTCGATGTGTCCCTTCACATCGATGTTTCTCTCTCTCTCTCTTCCTCTCTCTCCCTCCCACTCTATCTGAACAAAAAAAATGGAAAAATGTCCTCGGGTGAGGATAAAAAAAAAAAAATGAACACATGGGACTACATCAAACTAAAAAGCTTTTGCACAGCGAAAGAAACAACCATGAAAACAGAAAGACATACACTCTATGGGAGAGCATAATTGCCAATGATACCTCAAATAAGGGGTTAATTTCCAAAATATATAGAGTGCTCATAGAATTCAACAAAATTAAGACAAAGAACCCAATTTAAAAATAGTCAAAGGTGCTAAATAGACACCTCTCCAAAGAGGACATATAAATGGCCACGGGAGATATAAAGAAATGCTCAACATCACTAATCATCAGAGAGGTGCAAATTAAAACAAAGATGAGGTATCACCTCACACCTGTCAGAATGGCCACCATCAACAAATCATCAAACAACAAGTGTTGGGGAGGGTGTGGAGAAAAGGGGACTCTAGTACACTGCTGGTGGGAATGCAGATTGGTGCAGCAACTGTGGAAAACACTATGGTGTTACCTCAAAAAATGTTAAAAATTGAGCTTCCATTTGACTCAGTGATCCCACTTCTAGGAATATACCCTAACAAGCCTGAAACACCAATTAGAAAGAATATATATACCTCCATGTTCATAGCAACACTATTTACAATAAGATCTGGAAACAGCCCCAGTGTCCATCAGTAGACGAATGGATAAAAAAGCTGTGGTACAGATATAAAATGGAGTACTATGCAGCTGTTAGAAAGAAAGATCTCTTATCCTTTATGACGACATGGAGGGACCTGGAAAGTATTATCCTAAGCGAAACAAGCCAAGCAGAGAAAGACAAATATCACACGATTTCACTTATTTGTGAAATATAATGAACATAGCAGTCTGAGGATCACGATAGATCCAGAGACATGGATGTAGGGTACAGACTGGCAACCCACAGAAGAGAGTGTGTGTGGAGGAGAGAAGAGAGAAACCACAGAGCTTACATGCTTGTATGCATAACCGATGGACATGGACAACAAAGCTGGGGACGGGGTGCGGGGAATGATGAGGAGGATGTCAATGCAAAAAAAGGAGAAACATCTTTAACAAAAATAAATTAATATAAAAAAGGAGTTATAATCTAAAATAGTCTCAGTTGTATTTTACATCTGCTATGTAATAGGCCTGAGAAGAACCTTAGACAGGTATAATTGCCGGAACATTCTCCATTCTCTCATAGGTGCTGTACCTGACATTTGTATTCTGTTTTAAAAGAACTTTTATTGAATGTATTGCGGTGACATTGGTTTATAAAATTATATAGTTTTCAGGTTTAAAATTCTATAATACACCATTGGTATATTGTATTTTGAGTTCACCCCTCAAAGTCAAGTTTTTTTGTCATCATTTATTCCCCCTCTACCTTCTTCAACCTCTCCCACCCCCTTTTTATTCAAGTAATCAGTGTACTGTCGTCTGTGTTCATGAGGGATTTTTCTTTGCTAAATCCCTTCACTTTTTACATCCAGCTCCACCCCGCAACCATCGTGCCTTCTCACAGCTGTCAGTCTATTCTCTGTATTTCTGTATCTATTTATATTTTGTTTGTTTATTTTGTTCATTAGGTTCCACATATAAGTAAAATCATATGCTAAATATCTTCCTTTGACTGCCTTCTATCACATAGCATAATACTTTCCAGGTCCATTTATGCCGATGCAAAAGGTAAGATTTCTTCTTTTGTATGACTGAGTAGTGTTTCATTGTGTAAATGAACCACACTTTTACTACTCATCTACTAATAGGCACTTGGTATACTTCCAAATCTTGGCTATTATAAACCGTGCTACAAGAAACATAGGGATGCATATATATTCTTTCAAATTAGTGTTTTGGGTTTCTTCTAATATATTTGCAAAAGTGGAATTACTGGGTCATAAGGTAGTTCTATTTTTAACATTTTGAGGTAACTCCACACTTTCCACAAGAGGCAGCACCACTTTGCATTTCCACCAGTAGTGCACAAGGGTTATCTTTTCTTCACATATGCCCACACCAACACTTGTTTCTTGATTTATTGATGATAGCTATTCTGAAAAGCGTGAGGTGATATCGCATTGTGGATTTATTTTGCAATTCTCTGATAATTAATGACATTGAGCTTCATTTTTTATCTTTATTGGCCATTTGTATGTCATCTTTGGAGAAGTGTCTATTCAAGTCTATTGCCATTTTAATTGGATCATCTTTTATTTTGGTGCTGAATTGTATAAGTTCTTTATAAATTTTGGATATTAGCCCCTTATCAAATGTATCATTGGTGAATACGTTCTCCAATTGAGTGGATTGTCTTTCCATTATGTTGATTCATTGTTTGCTCTGCAAAATTTTTTTGTTTCATGTAGTTCCATTTATTTATTTTTTTCTTTTGTGTCTCTTAACCGAGTAGATATGTCAGAGAAAAATATTGCTACCAGAAATATTTGAGATCTTACTTCCTATACTTTAATCTAGGATTTTTGTGGTTTCAAGTCTAACATTTAAGTCTTTGATCCATTTTAAGTTTATTTCTATGAATGGTGTAATAAAGTGGTCTAGTTTCTTTTCTTTTTTTCACATAGCTGTCCAATTTTCCCAAGACCATTTATTAAATAGACTATCTTTACCCATTGTACATGTTTGACTTCTTTGTTAAATATTAATTGACCATAAAAATGTGGATTTATTTATGAGCTCTCTATTCTGTTTCATTGATTTATATCTGATTTTATGCCAGTACTATGTGGTTTGATTACTATGGCCTTGTAATATAGTTTGATATTAGTTAATGAGATTCCTTCAACTTTGTTATCCTTTCTCAAGATTGCTGTGGGTATTCAGGGTCTTTTATGGTTCCATATTAATTTTTGGAATATCTTTTCTAATTATCTTAAATGCACAATTGGTATCTTGACAGGAATTGCAATGAATATATAGATTGCTTTGAGTAGTATGGACATTCTAATGATGTCAATTTTTCCTATCCTTGAACACAGTATATGCTTCTACTTACTTATAACTTCTTCAATTTCCTTTTTCAGTGCGTTATAATTTTATAAGTACAGGTCTTTTACATCCCGGGTTAAATTTATTCATAAGTATTTTAATTTTCTGATGCAATTGTAAATGGAATTTATAAGTTTTTCTTGCTGATAGTTAATTATTGGTGTATAAAAATGCAACCGATTTCTGGATCCGTTTATTTATTTTGTATCCTTCTACTTTACTGAATTCATTTATCAGTTCTCATAGTTTTTGGAGGGAATCTTTAGGATTATCTACATACAGTATCATGTCATCTGCAAGTAATGACAATTTTACATTTTCCTTTCTGATTTGGATGCCTTTTACTTCTTCTTCTCTGATTGCTGTGGCTAGGAGTTCCAGTACTATGTTGAATAAGAATGGTGAAAGCAGACACCCGTCTTATTCACAATGTTGTTGATTTTTTAAAAATAATAGTTTATTGATATTTTAGAGAGAGAGAGAGAGGAAGGAAGAGAGGGAGCAAGAGAGAAACATGGATGTGAGAGCATAACATTGATCAGCTGCCTCCTGCATGCCTTCTACCAGGGATCAATCCTACAACCCAGGCATGTGCCTTTTACTGGGAATTGAACCAGCAACATTTTGGTGCACAGGATATCACTCAAACAACAGAATTACACTGGCCAAGGCCTTATTCCCAATATTAAGAAAAACATTTGTAGTTATTGCCCATTGAATACAATGTTGGCTTTGTGTTAGTCATATATGGCCTCTATTATGTTGAGATATGTTTTCTCTATTTCCACTTTTCTGAGAGTTTTTATCATAAATTGGTGCTAATTCTATCAAATGCTTTTCTGCATCTATTTATTCGATCATGTGATTTTTATCTTTCGTTTTGTTTACCTAGTGCATTACATTTATTGGTTTGCACATATCTCACATTCCCAGATTAAATTCCACTTCATCATGGTGTATGAACTCTTTAAAGTATTGCTGGATTCAGTTTGCTAATATTATATTTAGGATTTTAGCATCTATGTTCATCAAATGTATTGGCCTATAATTTTGTTTCTTTCTAGTGTCTTTATCTGGTTCTGGAATTAAGATAATGCTGGCCTCATAAAACAAGTTTGGGAGTCTTCCCTCCTCTTGAATTTTTGGGAGTAATTTGAGAAGGATAGGTGTTTGTTCTCTGAATTTTTGGTAAAATCACCTGTGAAACCATTCATTTCAGAGCTTTAGTTTTTTGGGGGAGTTTATTTATTACAGCTTCAATTTTACCAGTTGTAATCTGTCTGTTTAGATTATCTGATTCTTCCTGACTTAGTTTTGGAAGATTTTTTATTTCTATAAATTCAACCACTTTATCCAGATTCTCCAATTTGTTGGCATATACTTGTTCATTACATTTTCTTACAATCCTTTGTATTTCTTTGGTGTTAGTTGTTACTTTTCCTCTTTCATTTCTGATTTAACTTATTTGGGTCTTCTCTCTCTCTTTTTCTTGATTAGTCTGATTAAAGGTTTGTCAAGCTTGTTTATCTTTTCCAAGAAACAGCTCTTAGTTTCATTGATCTTTTGTATTGTTTTATTTTTGTTCTGATCTTTGTTACTTCCTTCCTTTTAGTCACTTTTGGCTTTCTTTGTTGTTCTTTTTCAAGATCCTATAAGTGTAAATAAAGTTAGATTGTTTATTTGATCTTTTACTTATTTCTTGAAATAGGCCTAAAATGCTGTGAATTTCCCTCTTGGGACTGTTTTCACTGTGTCCCATGACGTTTGGGTTCCTGTGTTCTGATTTTCATTGGTTTCACGCATCTTTTTATTTCTTCCTTGTTCTCATTGTTAACCCACTCATTGTTTAGTAATGTGTTATCTAACCTCTAAGTATTTTTGTATTTTTTAGTTTTCTTCTTGTGATTGATTTCTAGTTTCATAGCATCATATTCAGAGAAGATGCTTGATGTGATTTCTATCTTCTTAAATGTCTTGTGTCCTAACATGTGGTCTATTCTAGAAAACATTCTATGTGCACTTGAAAAGAATGTATATTCTGCTGATTTGGAGTAAAATGCTCTGAAGATATAAATTAAATCCATTTGATTTAGTGTATAATTTAAGGCCATCATTTACTTGTTGATTTTCTGTCTGAAAGATCTATCCATCAATGTCAATTGGGTTTTAAAATTCCCTACTATGATTGTATCATGGTCAATATCTCTCTTTATGTCCACCAAGATTTAGGTGCTCCTATGTTGGGTGCATAAATATTTCCAAGGCTTATATCCTCTTGTTGAATTGCTCCCTTCATCACTATATAGAATCACTCTTTGTGTCTTACTGTAGCCTTTGCTTTACAGTCTATTTTGTCAGATATAATTATTGCTGTCCCAGCTTTTCTTTCATTTCCAATTACATGAAATATCTTTTCCATTGCTTTCCTTTTAGCCTGTGTGTATCTTTAGTTCTGGGGCGGGTCTCTTATAGACAGCATATATTTATCTTGTTTTCTTATCCATCAAGCTACCCTATGTCTTTTGATTGGAGCATTTAAGTCATTTATATTTAAAGTTATTATTAAGTCCATATTTATTGCAATTTTTTTATTTAACTATATTTCTTCTCCTCCTCCTTATTCAAGAAGATCCTTTAACATTACTTATAATACTGGTTTGGTGCTAACAAACTCGTTTAGCTTTTTCCTATTTATGAAGCTTTTACTTCTCCTACAATTTTAAATGATAGCCTTGCTGGGTAAAGTTGTCTTGATTGTATGTCTTTGCTTTTCATCACTTTAAGTATTTCATACCAATTTCTTCTGGCCTAAAATGTTTTGGTTGAGAAATCAGTGGATAATGTTATGGGAGTTCCCTTATAGGTAACTGCATGTTTCTTTGCTGCTTATAAGATTCTTTGCCTTTAACCATTGAAATTTTAATTATGAAGTGTCTTGGTGTGGGCCTCTTTGGGTTCGTCTGTGTCTCCTGGACTTGTGTGTCTTTTTCTTTCACCAGGTTAAAAAAAAATGTAGTCATTATTTCTTCAAATAGGTTCTCAATACCTTGCTCTCTCGATTCTCCTTCTGCCATCCCTATGGTGAGTATGGTGTTATGCTTCATATTGTCCCAAAAGTCCCTTACACTAGCTTCATTTAAATAAATTCTTTTGTTTGTTTGTTGCTATGACTGGGTGTTTTTTGATACCTTGTCTTTTCAATCAGTGATTCAGTCCTTTTCAGTGATTCAGTCCTTTATTATCTCCAACCTACTATTTATTTCTCCTTGTGTATTCTCAGTTCAGTTATTATATACTTCATTTCTGACTAATTCTTTTTTATGGATTCTATGTCCTTTTCATATTTTTATCTCTTTGTTGATGTTCTAACTATGTACCTTTAATATCCTTATAATTATTTTTAAAGTTATATATCTCAAAGATGGCAGTGGGCAGGACCAGAGAGAGGGTGAATGTGTGAGAGAGTGAGCTAGTATGTGAGAGCGTGAGTGGACTTGAAGAGGGACGACCATACTTGTGTAGTGCAAAGACATGGAGCAGAAGGTTCCTGTGCTGTGGACAGGAGCAGCCAGCCACCGTGGTAAGCGGCTCTTCAGGGCCCTTCTCCCTGCACCATAGGGAGGTCCCACCAAATTGGAAGATCCCAGGTCTTTCCTGGGAGGAAGCAGTAGGAGCAGCTAAAGCCCAGCAACTTAAGCCAACCAGTGCACCTGGTACCATTGGACCAGTGGACACTCTGCGTCAAAACAGACAAGTGCACAGTACTGGAGCTCCGAAGATGCTGTCACAAAAGCCATGGATGACCAGGAACTCAGCACCATTCCCCATAGTAGCAGCTCCATCAGAGTTGAGTTATACCCCTAGCATCAGAGGCTGAAAAGGAGACATCCATCCCCAGGCAACAGAAGCACAAACCAGCAGCTGAGACCTACCCCCAAAAACTACAGCAAAAGCTGAGAAAAAGTTGAGCCCCACGGGGCAGCAGCACTTCCCAGCTGCCAGCGGCAAGACCTGGGGCTTCAGAGAGGCCTGCACAGTTCAGCAACTCACAAGAGCAGTGGGAAGCGAGAGCCCTAGAGGACTGGTGCGATCAAACTGCCCACCCACAGAACCTTCAGGTTGCAGGGGCGCCAGAGTCTTGTGTGACTCAGCAGGGACTGTGCAGTCTAGTTACCCGTGAGAGCTGCACAGTGCTTCAGCAACAGAGAGGCCAGTGCAACTGAGCAGGGAATGTGCCATCCAGTTACCCATGAAGCCTGTGAGGTGCTGAAGCACCAGAGAGGCCTGTGAGACCCAGCAGCCCATGACATAGGCATAGAGCCAGGTCCCCAAAGGGACTGTGCAATCCAGTTTTCCTTGAGACATGAAGGGTGCTGGGGCATTAAAGAGGCCTGTACGACCCAGCTGCTCACAAAATAAGCGTAGAACGTGTGAAAATGGAGGCAGATTGAATAGAAACTACACAGACAATTTCCCAGGACCAAATGGGAATTACAAATAAAATAAAGACTAATCCTCGGGAAAAAGCAACAGGAAAGCAGCATGACAAAAACATAACCAGAGACACCTGAAGGATCTGCAGAGGCATGAGAGAGTAGCAGGCTGGGAGCCCACAGACAGCAACAGTCTTAGTTGTGAGTAGCACCCTTGGGAATAAAGACCAAGCCCACTCCACAGCACAGAGAGTGGGGACAGACCACTGAAATAGCCACAGCCACTCACCTAAGGGCTATGGCAGAGGGAGAGCTGGCTGGGCTGAAACTCTGTGAGGACAACCAGGATTTGGAGGGCACTCAAAGTTTTTGCTCAGTTGTGGCCACAAAGAACTGTGGCCAGTTTTTCCTTCCCAGAGCTGTAGGGACAAGCAGCAGCTCCCACTTAGAGATTCAGTTTTTCCCATGTGAGGCAAAAAAATTGCAAATTGAGGCTCATTATCAACCAGCATCTATCCCACCCACTGAAAATCCTCTATGCAGAACACCAGGGCTACATTTCAAGGCACTTAGTAACTGAGACTCCTAGCCTCCAGGAAAAAGCTAGAGGATAACTGAACATCTCCTGGGCTTGCAAAACTACCCAGGAAAATAAGACTTGACAGTGGTGTTTAGCTTCGGCCTAACCAGGCCCATCCAAATGAGATCAATGAAATGAAGTTAAACAATTTATCAGAGGTAGAGTTCAGAGCCATGATCTTGAGGAAGCTAAACTGCATGAGTAAGGACATCAGCACCATGAGTTAAAATATAGAAACATTGAAAACCAACCAAGAGGAAATGAAAAGAAAATAAGAGCCGTGGTACACAACGGAGTACTATGCAGCTTTAAAAAAGATCCCTTATACTTTGAGACGACATGGAGGGACCTGGAAAGTATTATCCTAAGCAAAACAAGTCAAACAAAGAAAATAAAGTATCATATGCTCTCACTTATTTGTGGAATATTATGAATATAGCAGTCTGAGGAATGGGGTAGTCCCAGAGACATGGAAGTGGGGTACAGACTGACAATCCCCAGAAGAGGTGGTGGCGGGGACAGATAAACCACAGAACTTATATGCATGTATGCATGAAAAATGGATATGGACAACAAAGCTGGGGACAGGGCAAAGATGGAGGGGCAGGGGAGAGTCAGTGGGGGAAAAGGGAGAAATGTCTGTAAGAACAAAAATTAATTAATTAAATTAAAAAATAAAGGTCTGGAAACCGTCCAAATGCCCATTAGTAGACAAATGGATAAAAAATAAATAAAACCTGTGGTACATATACACAGTGGAATACTATGCAGTTGTAAGAAAGAAAGATCTCTTATCCTTTGAGACGACATTGAGAGGCCTAGAGAATATTATCCTAAGTGAAACAAGCCAAGCTGAGAAAGTCAAATATGGCATGATCTCACTTATTTGTGGAATATAATGAACATAACAGTCTGAGGAACGGGGTAGTCCCAGAGACGTGGAAGTGGGGTACAGACTGACAATCCCCCGAAGAGAAGGTGTGAGAGGAGAGACAAACCACAGAAGTTATATGCATGTATGCATGAACAGTGGACATGGACAACAAAGCAGGGGACTGGGCGGGGAGGGAGGGGTTGTGGGTGTCAGTGGGGGGAAAAGGAGAAACTTTTGTAACAACAATAAATTTATTAATTAAATAAAAGAATAATGTTATATATCTCCTCAGTTGCTCACCTCCATTTCAGTTAACTTTTGTCTTGGAGTTTTCTCTTGTTCTTTTATTTGGAGCATATTTCTTTGTCTCCCCATTTTGGTTGCCTCTTTGTGTGTGTTTGCATGTAAAAAGTAGAACTTCTATGAGTTCTAGTCTTTGTAGGTAGCTTTATGTGGTTGTTGTCTTGTGGGACACTGTGGTACATTCTCCTTGATCACCTGAAGTTGGTGCTGCAGGAATATTCCTTATTTGGGTTATGTCGGCCCTTGTCTTGTAATTGAGTCTTGGTTGGTATTGGCCTGTTTGTGTGTTTTGTGTGTGTAGTCAACCCTCAGGCTGGTTGACTTTGAGGTTGACTCATGCCTCCGTGTACAAGCTGTTGTGTAGGTGCCGGCCACATAAAATGGAATTCACCTCAGCAGGGTCTAGTGCCAGCCAAGATCTCCCTTTGGATATGCCACTTGTGAAGCTAATTGAATCTTGATCTGATGTAGTCTGAAGATGGCCACTAGATTTGTTTGTTCTGGGGTGTCTTGGGAGAAACTCTGGTGTGGGCCAAAGTCAGATACAGCCTTTGACTGGCCCTGGGCTACCCGCTTGGAGCTACAGCTTGTGGTTGTCTCTGCTGATCTTGGATGTGCAAAGAAAGGACCTAGCTGCCCCTCAAGCCCAACTTTTACAAGCATGTAGCCAGGGGCCAGTTAGCAAAATTACCAAGGCACCCTGAGACCTGCTCCCAACCCTGCACCCACCTGTAGGCTGCCTGTTAGGCTCAGTCACTGAAAGAGCCTCTGGTGGTATGTGAGTTGCATGAAGTAAGTTCTCAGTGAGTCACTAAGTAGGGGTGAGTATTGTTCACGAGATAAATATAGGTTCAAATTTGGTGCCAGTTCTGGATCTGAAGCCACTCATTAAGTATCCCAAGCCCTACCAAGCCTAGCTGTCACCTGTGTAGTTCTCAGACACCTTTGCCATAGGTCAGGGTCTTAGGGAGTCATTAGGGTGAAGCCAGCAGAGTTTATTAGGCCCAAATAGACCAAGATTGGCTCTGTGAAGGTAGGGCTCTTCACTGCTCTAGCATGCAAGGGAAAAATGGCCTAGAGCCACATGAGTCAGTCTGTCCAAAATTCTACCAGAAGGCTGATCTCAATAGGTTGTTAATGGATCTCTTGTGAAGTGGGAGGTGCCAGTCATGCTTGGGAGAAGATTGGGGGAGTGGCCTGTACCACAAAGCCACACAATTCTTTCTGTCTTGGATTCTGCCCAGAAGTTGACAGGGTAGAACCCCCAGGAGTTTGGAGGGTGGGTGGGGCTGCCAGGAGCCCAGACTTGGAGGATATTAGATCTCCTATGAGTGAGAGGTGCCAGTCAGTTTCACAGGAAAGTGGGAGAATGGCCCCTGCCCCAAGGTCCTACAACTCAGTCCCTGACATCCACTGAGTCTGCCCAGCTCTCTACACCCCAGTCAAGCAAGGCAGA
The DNA here is from genome assembly GCF_014108415.1 of Molossus molossus. NCBI lineage: Eukaryota > Metazoa > Chordata > Mammalia > Chiroptera > Molossidae > Molossus > Molossus molossus. Next base: position 85,372,142 of record NW_023425355.1, on the reverse strand, counting down.
TGACTGCTCAGCAGGGTGTAAACTCCACAGGTGGGGCTACAGGGAGTCCAGAGAGTAGAGAAATAGCTTTCCCCAGACTTATGCCACATGGAGGAGAGTGCTCCACCCAAGATGGCATTTCAGGTGTGAGAGAGAGACTCAGCACAGGTATTCTGGCAGCTGTTTCTTCAGCTCTCTCTCCAGAGTTATAAACCCAGTGTCTCCTCTTACACCTCTAGTCTGCTCTGCCCTCCCTCTACCAGAGACCATGGTGAGAGGCTTCAAATGAAATTTTGTGCATTGGCCTTGTAAGAGGACACCTGTGTCTCTATTAGAGTGCCATCTCCTTTGCAGACAAAATCCCCACTGATTTACACAGCAAGATATTAAGCTCTGGTGCTCTGGGCTAGGGAGTTCGGCCCGGGATTAGACCCCATATTTCTCAGAAGTAACTTTGCAGCTGAGATATCCCTCTGGAATCTCAGCCACTGCCTGAGAGTGGGGCCAGCCCTTTTTGTGTCTCTGCCTTTCTTACCAGTCTCAATGTGGCTTCTTCTATAAATCTTTGTTTATAAGACTTCTCTTCAACTAATCTTCAAATGGTTATTCAGGTTGATTGCTCCATGTTTCAGTTGTAATTCTAGTCCTGGGAGGAGGTGAGTGTAACATCCACCTACTCTGCCACCATCTTTGATATCCTCTTAAACTGTTGTATTATTCCTTAGCACTTATCACTTTACAATATACCATATCTTTTACTCATTCATTATATATCTTCTGTCCACCACTTTCTCTCTGCCACTTCCTACTGGCTAGAAAGTAAGCTCCAGGAAGACAGGAATATTTACCTACTTTGTTCACTAATTTATTCAAAGAATCTAGAATAGTGCCTAGGGAATAATGGGTGCTCAATAATATTTAATACTTATTGAATAAGGTATATAAAGCATGCCAATGATTATTATCCAAGTGTTTTCAGATAAGGAAATAGAAGCACAGAGAGGTTAAGTGACTCAGGCAATTTATTTATTAAGTGCATATAACTGAGTTTAAAATCATTCAGTAGAGTGACTTGATAAGCGGTGGCCACAGAAAGGACAAATCCAAAGTAATACACAAAATTAAATTGGGTATAAGTTTGGTATCTAAGGACAATAAATGATTCTGTAATTACAAAAGATTCCATCAAGTTCAAAAACTTTAAAATTAAATAGAAAAGACATTTATATCTTAGGACACCTACAGTTCAAAGATCTTTAGATTTAGAAGTAAAATACATGTAACGATGATAACTGTTCATACCTATATAAGCACTCACTACAAGCCAGGGAGTTTTACATATATTAACACATTTAATTCTTACAACAAACTTATAAAATAGTGTCTGATTTTACAGGTTAGTGTCCATATTTTACAGATTAAGAAACTGAGGTACAGGTTGTTTAAGCTCCTTGTCTGAGATTACACAGCTAATAAGTGGTAAAGCCAGAATTTAAACCTAGGCAACCTGGCTCCAGAGTCCGTGTTTGGGCAATAAGTGATGTAACATATCTTAAGAGGCACAGATTTGTAAGTGATCAACTTGGGTGCGCAGCGGTAGACTCCTTTAAGAAACAAAAAAATTAGGTAATGTGAGTTAGGACACCTATCCCCTTTTAAATAGAGTCACCTAAGATAAAGTGGATGTATAAAAATAACTCAGAGGCCCTGACTGTGAGTAGCTCAGTTGGTTAAAGATTATTCCCAATATGCCAAGGTTGCAGGTTTGACACGTACAAGAAGCAACCAAATGAATGCATAAGGACATGGAACAACAAATCAATCACTCTGTCTCTCTCTCTCTAAAAGGTGGGAGGCTCAGAATGACAGCATGTGTGGTTCCATAGACCTATTGCACCAGGTCTCATACCTGGCCAATATCTCTAGTTGTAAGTAACCAGAGGAGTTTGGAATGGTAACTATATTTTTTAGGGAGTACAGATCTTTTAAACATGGAAAGATTTAGAATAAAAATATTAATAAAGATTTGAGTGGATCAAACTATATCATCCTTTTGTACATATTTCATATCTATGTACTTGCTATTTTAAGAAAATTTGCCTTTTAGAACAACTGCCTTGTAACTTTGATTCAAAATGTGGAACTACATACAGGTGGGGACTGCCTGAGCAAGAGTATTTAGACCTGGACTCTGAAGCTTCCTTGGTCCAGACAGGGCCAATGGGGAAAGGCACAAGGACAGAGTTTTCCACATTCTCAGAAGGAATGTTCTTACACACACAGAGCATCAGTCCCTTGGCATCTGTGAGCCATGTGAAAGTCACACATGTCCAAGTTCTGGTGTCCTCTGGGGAAATTGAGGATTCCCAGTAAACTTGCCATAAATCTCTGTGGATGTTGTCCTTGGGCTTTTAATGAGGTCAGCTGAATTTCTACCAAAACAAATGTGTTTAGGAAATAACCCTCCCAGGACAAAATTGGAATTAAAACTAAAATAAAAACACATAATTGAAAAAAAAAAAAAAAAACACTAAAAAGCAGCTGGAAAGAACACTCACAAACAGGGATAGAAGGAGGACATCAAATCAAGCCTGGTAGAACTGCCATGACATGAGAGGGTGGGCTGGGAGACCCCAGACAGTCCTGAGGGGTGTTTTAGCTGTGAGCAGTTCCCTCTGAGAAGTTGGGGGTTAAAACCCCAAGCTGCATCCACAGCACAGGGTGGTGGCTCCGCAGCACAGAGAGGCGACCCCCAGCACAGAGTGGCAGAAAAGGAAAAGGTTCCTGCATTACATCTGGCAGAGATTACCAGATCTGAGGCTTTGTCCAGCAAGAAGGGGCACAGCAAAAAACGGCATCTCCCTGAAAGACAAGAGCAATAAATCAGCTATAGCCACTTACTATGGGTTCGGCTAAGGGAGGGCAGGCAGGACTGGAACTAGGTGAAGAAATTAGGAGGTTCATGGCACAAGAAGGAGGACACTGGGATTTTATGCTGAATCACTCCCTCATAGAACCATAGCCATCTTACTCAGAGAGCCAATACCCAGAGCCCAGGGGAGAAGCAATGCCCCCCGCCCTCAGGAATTTAACACCACCAGTCCAGGCCAGAGAAATGGAAATTGGGGCTCATTAACAGCTAGAGACTGACATCAAGCAACAAGGGAGGGACATGCCATTGCCTCAACCAATAGAAATCCTTTTACCCTATACAACTGAGGGATTTTTATTCAACTGAGGGTTATAAATAGAGAGTTTCATTAAGTAACTGAGACTAATAGCCTGCAGACAAAAGTTAGAGGATTACTGAACCTTTGCTTCGTCTGCAAACATACCCAGGAAAGTAAAACTAAACAGTGGTGTTTACCGTGGGTCCTCCCACACTAATCCAAACTCAGTAGAGGGAGCCACAATCAGTGGAACACCAACACCCACAGTGAAAACTTGGCAGGCTCCAAAACACATTGAAACAGCCAAAATGGTGGAACAAAGAAACAAAGCCCAAATGAAAGAACAAGAGAATTCTGCAGAAGAAGAGATGAATGAAATGCAAATAAGTTATCAGAGGTGGAGTTCAGAGTAATGATTATGAGGAAGCTCAACAGTATCAGTAGAGAGTTCAACAGCATCAGTAAAGATATGGAAACATTGAAAATCATCCAATTGGAAATGAAGAATGATATAGCAGAAACAAAGAACACAATGGAAAAAATAACCAGCAGAGTAGAGAAAGCTAAGGATCAGATCAGTGAATTAGTAGACAGGGTAGAAAAATGTCACTCAATCAGATACCAAAAGGAAAAAAGAAAAAGAAAAAACAGTCAAAATCAGAAAGACAGCTTAAGAGAACTGTCAGACAACATGAAACATAACATCCGCATCATAGGAGTTCCAGAAGAAGAAAAAATGAGCAAGGGTTAGAGAATATATTTGAAAAAATAGTGACAGAAAACTTCCCAAACTTGGTGAAGAAAAAAGGTATACAAGTTCCAGAAGCACAGAGAGCCTTAAATAAGAAGAACACAAAGAGGCTCCCACCAAGACACATAATAATAAAAATGCCAAAACTTAAAGTCAAAGAGAGAATCGTAAAGGCAGCAAGAGATAAGCAACAGATACCAACAAAAGAACCCCCATAAGGCTATCAGCTGACTTCTCAACAGAATCACTACAGGCCAGAAGGGAATTACATAAAGTAATCAAGGTAATGAAAAACAAGGATCTGAATCTAAGAGTACTTGATCTAGTAAGGCTATCATTCAAAATAGAAGGTCAAATAAAGAGCTTCATATAAGCACCAAACCAGCACTGCAAGAAATGTTAAAAGGATTGCTGTAAAAAGTAGAAGAAATAGGAAGAGAAACATAACCATAATAAAGAAAAATGGCAATAAATAAGTACATATCACTAATAACTTTAAATGTAAATAAATTAAACATTCCAATCAAAAGACATAGAGTAGCTGAATGAATAAGAAAGAATGGCTCATTTGTATGGTGTTTACAAGAGACCCACCTAACAACAAAAGACTCACATAGGTTGAAAGTGAAGGGATGGAATAAAATTTTCCAAGAAAACAAAACGTAAAAAAAAAAAAAAAAAAAAGCTGGAGTAGCAATGCTCATATCCAATGCACTAGACTTCAAAACGAAGGTCATAAATAGAGACAATGGAGGCCACTACATAATACTGAAACGATCTCTTCAACAAGAGAATATAACCTTGGTAACCATATATGCACCCAATATAGGAGCACCAACATACATTTAAACACTTCTGAAGGACTTCAAAGAAGAAATTGACAACAGTACACTCATAGCAGGGGACTTCAACACCCCGCTGACATCATTGGATAGATTCTCTAGACAAAAAATTAACAATGAAACAGATACTCTAAATGATGCACTACATCAAATGGATTTAATGAATATCTAGAGAAAATTACACCCCAAAACTGCAGAATTTACATTCATCTCAAGTGCACATGGATATTCTCAAAGATAGATACATGTTAGAATGCAAACTAACTCTCTACAACTCTAAAAGATTGAAATTACATCAAGCATGTCCTCAGATCACAATGGCATACAATTAGAACTCAGTCACTACAAAAACACTCAAAACATTTAAAAGCATGTTATTTAACAATAAATGGGTTAATAAGGAGATCAAGGAAAAAATAAAACTCCCTGGAAACCAATAAAAATGAACACACAACAATGCAAAACCTACGGGATGCAGCGAAAGCAGCCCTGAGAGGGAAGTTCATAGTACTACAGCCCTACCTCAAGAAACAACAAACATTTCTAGTTGACTGCCTAACTCTACAATTTAAAGAATTAGAAAGTAAACAAAAAGAAAAACCCAGAGGAAGTGGAAGGAAAGAAAGAGTAACGGTCAGAGCAGATATAAATGACATAGAGACTAAAAAAGCAATTCTAGAGATCAATGAAACCAAGAGCTGGTTCTTGAAAAGGTAAAAAAGATTGATGGACCCTTAGCCAGATTCACCAAGAAACAAAGAGAGAAAACCCAAATAAACCAAATCAGAAACAAAAAAGGAGAAGTAACAACTGACACCAGAGAAATACAAAGGATTGTTAAAAAAAACTGCTGTGAACAATTATACAACGAGAAATTGTACAATCTACGTGAAATGGACAAATTTCTAAAATGACACAGTTTCCCAAAACTGAATAGAAAGAGATAGAAAACTTGAACAAACCAATAGCAACTAAAGACACTGAAGACATAACTAAGCAACTCCTAGCAAATAAAAGCCCGGCCATGAATAGCTTCACAGGGAAGTAAGCTTCACTGACCATTCAGAGATGAACTAACACCTATTTTCCCCACACTATTCCAAAAAATTCAAGAAGGAAGATACCCAAACATGTTTTAAAAAGCCCGCATAATATTTTTTAAATAATAAAAAGCTTTTGTTCTTGAATTTTATGCTTTTTAAAAAAACTGAAAACACTTTGTTACTGACGGAAAACCAAGATTTTCTTTTTTTTAATTTATTTTTTAATTAATTTTTGTTACAGATGTTTCTCCTTTTCCCCCCATTGATTCCCCCCTCCCTGCCCTTTCCCCAGTTTGTTGTCCATGTCCACTGCTCATGCATACATGCATATAAGTTCTGTGGTTTCTCTCTCCCCCACCACCCCCCTCTTTAGGGGATTGTCAGTCTGTACCCCACTTCCACGTCTCTGGGACTACCCCATTCCTCAGATTATTATGTTCATTATATTTTACAAATAAATGAGATCATATGAAACTTGTCTTTCTCTCTTTGGCTTGTTTCACTTAGGATGATACTTTCCAGGTCCCTCCATGAAGTCTCAAAGGAAAAGTGATCTTTCTTCCTTACAGCTGTGTAGTACTCCATTGTGTATATGTACCACAGCTTTTTTATCTATTCGTCTACTGATGGACACTTGGGCTGTTTCCAGATCTTAGCTATTGTAAATAGTGCTGCTACAAACATGGGGGTACATATGTTCTTTCTGATGGTGTTTCAGGCTTCTTGGGGTATATCCCTAACAGTGGGACCACTGGGTAAAATGGAAGATCAATTTTTAATTTTTTGAGGTAACACCATATTGTTTTCCATAGTGGCTGCACCAGTCTGCATTCCCACCAGCAGTGCACTAGAATCCCCTTTTCTCCACACCCTCGCCAACACTTGTTGTTTGATGATTTGTTGATGGCAGCCATTCTGACAGGTGTGAGGTGATACCTCATTGTTGTTTTAATTTGCATCTCTCTGATGATTAGTGATTATGAGCATTTCTTCATATGTTTCTTAGCCATTTGTATGTCTTGTTTGGAGAGGTGTCTATTTAGTTCCTCTGCTCATTTTTAATTGGATTTTTCATTTTCCTTTTGTGGATTTGTATGAGCACTCTATATGTATGGGAAATTAACCCTTTATCTGATATATCATTGGCAATTATGCTCTCCCATACAGTGGGTAGCCTTTCCATTTTGATGATTGTTTCTTTCACTGTGCAGAAGCTTTTTAGTTTGATGTAGTCCCATGTGTTCATTTTCTCCCTTTTTTCTATTGCCCTGGGTGGTGTCTCAGTAAAAATTCTGGTGCGTATGATGTCTGAAATTTTGTTGCCTACAATCTTTTGTAGGACTTTTATGGATTCATGAGTTACATTTAAGTCTTTTATCCACTTTGATTTTATTCTCGTGTAGGATGTAAGTTGATTGTCTAGTTTCATTTTTCTGCAAGTAGCTGTCCAATTTTCCCAGCACCATTTATTAAAGAGACTGTCCTTACTCCACTGTCTGCTCTTGCCACCTCTGTCAAATATTAATTGAGCATATTGCCTTGGGTCCATTTCTGGGTTCTCTGTTCTGTTCCACTGGTCTATATGCCTGTTCTTGTGCCAGTACCAGGCTGTTTTGATAACAGTGGCTTTGTAGTATAACCTGAAATCTGGTAATGTGATCCCTCGTATTTTTTTCTTCCTTTTCAAGATTGCTGTGGCTATTCGAGGCCTTTTTTGGTTCCATATGAACTTTTGAAGTAATTGTTCTAATTCTGTGAAGTATGCCGTTGGTATTTTGATGGGGATTGCGTCGAATCTATAGATTGCTTTGGGTAACATGGACATTTTAATGATGTCAATTCTCCCAATCCATGAACAGGGTATGTGCTTCCACTTTTTTATATCTTCCTCTATTTCTGTCTTCAATGACCTATAGTTTTCTGCGAATGGGTCCTTTATATCTTTGGTTAAGTTTATACCTAGGTATCTTAATTTTTTGCCGCAATGGTAAATGGGATTGTTTTCTTAGTTTCTCTTTCTGTGAGTTCATCATTGGTGTACAAGAATGCCATCGATTTCTTGACGTTAATTTTGTATCCTGCGACTTTGCCAAATTCATTTATTAAGTCTAGTAAACTTTTGATGGAGTCTCTGGGGTTTTCTAGGTATAGTATCATGTTATCTGCAAATAATGACAATTTCACTTCCTCCTTTCCAATTCGGATCCCTTTTGTTTTTTCTTTCTGTCTGATTGCTGTGGCTAAGACTTCCTGTATTATGTTAAATAGGAGTGGCGAAAGTGGGCATCCTTGCCTTGTTCCTGTTCTTAAGGGAAACGCTTTTAGTTTTTGCCCATTGAGTATGATGTTGGCTGTAGGTCTTTCATATATGGCCTTTATTATGTCTAGATATTCCCACACTACTGAGCGTTTTTATCAGAAATGGTTGCTGGATTTTGTCAAAGGCTTTTTCGGCATCTATTGATATTATCATGTGGTTTTTATTCTTCATTTTATTTATGTGCTGTATCACATTTATGGATTTGCGAATATTGTACCAGCCTTGCATCGCTGGGATGAATCCCACTCGGTCATTGTGGATAATTTTTTTGGTGTGTTGCTGGATCCGATTTACTAGTATTTTGTTCAGGATTTTGGCATCTATGTTCATCAGGGATATTGGCCTGCAGTTTTCTTTTTTTGTTGTGTCTTTTTCTGGTTTTGGAATTAGAATTATGCTGGCTTCATAAAACGAGTTTGGAAGACTTCCTTCTTCTTGAACTTTTTGAAATAGTTTGAGGAGAATGGGTATTAGTTCTTCTTTGAATGTTCAGTAAAACTCCCCCGTGAAGCCATCCGGGCCTGGGCTTTTGTTGGCTGGGAGAGTGTTGATTACATCTTCAATTTCTTCTGTTGTTATTGGTCTGTTCAAGTTTTCTGTCTCTTCCTGATCCATTTTTGGGAGGCTATGTGTTTCTAGAAATGTGTCCATTTATCTTAGATTGTCGAATTTGTTGCCATTTTATTGTTCATAGTAGCTGTTAACGATCCTTTGTATTTCTGTGGTGCCCGTTGTTATCTCTCCTCTTTCATTTCTGATTTTGTGTATTTGGAGTCTCTCTCTTTGTTTCTGGGTGACTCTAGCTAAGGGTCCATCAACTTTGTTTACCTTTTCGAAATACCAGATCTTTGTTTTATTGATCTTTTGAATTGTTTTTTTGGTCTCTATGTCATTTATTTCTGCTCTGATCTTTACTATTTCCTTCCTTCTTCTTGCTCTGGGGTTTGCTTTTTTTTGCTCTCTAGTTCTTTAAGTTGTGAGGTTAGACAGTCTTTTAGACATTTTTCTTGTTTTTTTGAGGTAGGCCTGTAGTGCTATGAACTTCCCTCTCAGAACTGCTTTCGCTGCCTCCCATAGGTTTTGTGTTGTTGTGTCTTCATTTCCATTGGTGTCCTGAAAGTTTTTGATTTCATCCTTGATCTCCTCGGTGACCCATTCATTGTTTAATAACATCGCATTTAGCTTCCATGTGTTCAAATGCCTTTGTATGTTCTTCTTGCAATTGATTTCTAGTTTCATGCCATTGTGTTCTGAGAAGATGCTTGATATGATTTCAATCTTCTTGAACTTGTAGAGGCTTGTTTTGTGCCCTAACATGTGGTCTATCTTTGAGAATGTTCCATGTGCACTTGAGAACAATATGACTTCTGTAGTTGTGGGGTGTAATTCTCTGTAGATATCTATTAAATCCATTTGATCTAGTGCTTCATTTAGAGTCTCTGTTTCCTTGCTAAGTTTTTGTCTAGAGGATCTATCCAGTGATGTCAGCGGGGTGTTGAAGTCCCCTGCTATGATTGTATTGCTATCGATTTCTCCTTTGAAGTCCTCCAGAAGTTTTTAAATATATTTTGGTGCTCCTATATTGGGTGCATATATGTTTGTCAAGGTTATATCTTCCTGTTGGATAGATCCTTTCAACATTATGTAGTGGCCTTCTTTTACTCTAGTTATGGCCTTCATTTTGAAATTGATTTGATCAGATATGAGTATTGCTACCCTAGCTTTTTTTTTCTTTCCGTTTCCTTGGAAGATTTTTTTTCATCCCTTCACTTTCAATCTATGTGACTCTTTTGTTGAGAGGTGGGTCTCTTGTAAACAACATATAGATGAGTCATGCTTTCTTATCCAATCAGCTACTCTGTGTCTTTTTATGGGAGCATTCAGTCCATTTACATTTAAGGAGATCATTGATATGTACTTATTTATTGCCATTCTTGTTTAGTGTGGTTCTATTTTTCTTCCCATTTCTCCTGGTAATTACAGCAGTCCTTTTAACATTTCTTGCAGTGCTGGTTTGGTGCTAATGTATTCCCTTAGCCTTTTTTTTTTTGTCTGGGAAACTCTTTATTTGACCTTCCATTTTGAATGATAGCCTTTTGGGGTAGAGTATCCTTGGATTCATATCCTTGTTTTTCATGACCTTGATTATTTCATGCCATTCCCTTCTGTCCTCTATTGTATCTTGTGAGAAGTCAGCTGAGAGCCTTATGGGGTTTCCTTTGTAGGTAACCTGTTGCTTATCTCTTGCTGCTTTTAGGATTCTCTCTTTGTCTTTAATTTTTGGCAGTTTGAATACTATGTGTCTTGGTGTGGGCCTGTTTGGGTTCTTCTTACTTGGGGCTCTCTGTGCTTCTTGAACTTGAATGCCTTCTTCCTTCACCAAATTAGGGAAGTTTTCTGTCACTATTTCTTTGAATATATTCTCTAATCCTTGCTTATTTTCTTCTTCTTCAGGGACTCCTATGATGCGAGTATTATTCCGTTTCCAGTTGTCCCACAGTTCTCTTAAGCTGTCTTCCTGTTTTTTAATCATTTGTTCCTTTTGGTTCTCTGATTGGTTGGTTTTTTCTAGCCTGTCTTCTAATTCACTGATCCGGTCCTCAGCTTCCCCTACTCTGTTTTGTAGACCTTCCAATGTGTTTTTCGTTTCTGAGATTTCATTCTTCATTTCTTCCTGTTGGTTCTTAATTTCCAACTGGTTGATTTTCAACATTTCTATGTCTGTACTCATGGTGCTCATAGCCTTACACATGCTGTTGAGCTTCCTCAATATCATGGCTCTAAATTCTAGTTCTGTTAACTTGCTTAACTGCACCTCATTTATCTCATCTTCGGTCGAGGTCTCTTGTTCTTTCATTTGGCTTTTGTTTCTGTTTTTCACCATTTTGGCTATCACAGTGGGCTTTGGAGTGTGCCAAATTTTCCCTGTGGGTGTTGGTGTTCTTCTGTTTCTGACTACCTCTCCTGGGTTTGGATGAGCCAGGGAGGACCCACTTTAAACACCACCGTCAAGTCTTAGCTTTTCTGGTTAGTGTTGGTAGCCCAGGCAATGGTAGTTATCCTCTAGCTGTTTTTGCCTGGAGGCTATTAGGAGAGGTCACCAGAAGACCCTTTGTTTCTGAGTTGCCTGAAAAACTCCCTCAGGTGCTCAGTGCAAGAGGATTTCCCGAGGGTGGGGCAGTTGCTGGTTGTTAATGGGCCTCAATTAGCATTTCAATGGCCACCAGGCGGGGTTGAATCTCTGAGGGAGGAGCCTCTGCCTCTCCCCAGGGCCCTGGGAAGGAGTAAAATGACCACAGTCCTGCGTGGCTGCACTCAGCGAAAGCTCTTAGCACCCTCCAAACCCGAGTGTTCTCACACGGTTCCAGTCCAGTCTGCCTTCCCTCTGCCCGAGCCCAAGGTGAGTGGCTGCTGCCAGTTTAGCCTCTGTCTAGACTCTTTATCGTGTAGCCGCCTGGGACTTTTAACCCGACCGCTGCTTCCAGCCAAGGGCAGCTGCGGCTGTGGCACCAGCCGAGGGCGTTGCACTCAGCAGAAACCCCAGGACTAATTCGCGGTAGCGGGACACTGCCAAGGTGGCAGCAGCTTCCAGCAGAGTCCCCTGGTCCCCGTGAGTCCGTGCGGCACCAGCCAAGGGCTTTGCAGGCAGCAGAGTTCGCAGGAATCATGTGGGGTCTCAGTGGAGGCGGCAGCAGCAACTTCCCGCCGAGTCCCCTGGTCCCCGCCCAGGCCGCTGTGGACCGTGGGCTCCCAGACCCCCTCTCGCTTCCTGGAAAGCCTACCAGGATTGAGCCGGTGTCACTGGCTAAGTGGTCCTCCAAGGTGTCTTTCGGTTGCCCCTTCCTGAAGATTTACCTTTATTTTCGTTGTAAATCCAGTTTGGTCCTGGGAGATGGTCTGTGTAGCTCCATTCCCTTTGCCGCCATTTTTTCTTCTTGCCGCCCGCATAATTCTAATTCCAAAACCAGATAAAGACACTACAAAGAAAGAAAACTACAGACCAATAATCCTGATGAACATAGATGCCAAAACCCTGAATAAAATACTAACAAATCGAATCCAGCAAAACATCAAAAAAAGTATTTACCATAACCAAGTAGGATTCATCCCAGTGATGCAAGGCTGGTACAATATTCTCAATCGATAAATGTGCTACACCCCATAAACAAAATGAAAGATAAAAAAACCATATGATCACATCAATAGACTGTGAAAAAGCATTCAACAAAATCCAGCACTCATTTCTGGTAAAATTGCTCAGCAATGTGGGAATAGAGGGGTCATATCTTGATATAATAAAGGCCATACATAAAAAACCTACAACCAACATCATACTCAATGGTCACAAAATTAAACATTTTCCTTAGGATCAGGAACAAAACAAGGATGCCCACTTTCACCACTCATATTTTACAGAGCACTGAAAGTATTAGCCACAGCAATTAGACATGAAGAAAAAATAAAAGGGATCCAATTTGGAAAGGAAGAAGTGAAACTATCATTCTTTACAGATGACATGATATTATACATAGAAATCCCTAAAAAATCCATCAAATATCTGCTAGACTTAATAAATGAATTTGGCAAAGTAGCAGTATACAAAATTAACCTGTAGAATGCAATGGTATTCTTATACACCAATAATGAACTCACAGAATGAGAGACTAAAACATAAATCCCATTTATCATTATGGCAAAAAAAAAAAAAAAAATTAAGATACCTAGGAATAAACTTAACCAAAGAAATAAAAGACCTATTTGCAGAAAAATATAGGTCATTGAAAAAAGTAATAGAGAAAGATATAAAAAAATATAAGCATCTACCTTCTTCATGGATTGGAAATATTAACATTATTAAAATATCCATGCCACCCAAAGGTATTTATAGATTCAATGTAATCCCCATCAAAATACCTATGACATATTTCACAGAACTAGAGCAATATGCCAGAAGTTTATATGGAACCAAAAAAGGCACTGAATAGCCACAGCAATCTTGAAAAAGAAGAACAAAGTTGGTGGGATCACATTACCAGATTTCAGATTATACTACAAAGCCGCTGCACTCAGTACAGCTTGGTACTGCCACAAGAACAGACATATAGACCAGTGGAACAGAACAGAGAACTCAGAAATGGACCCAGTGCAATATGCTTCATTAATATTTGACAGAGGTGGCAAGAGCATACAGTGAAGTAAAGATAGCCGACTAGACCATCAAGTTACGCCATACACAAGATTAAATTCAAAATGGATAAAAGACTGAATTGTGACTCATGAATCCATAAAAATTGTAGAATAAACTGTAGGCAACAAAATTTCAGACATCATACGCAGCAGAATTTTCACTGATACATCACCTAAGGCAACAGAAACAAAGGAGAAAATGAACACATGGGACTACATCAAACTCAAAAGCTTCTGCACAGCAAAAGATACAATCATCAAGATGAAAATGCAACCGAGTGTATGGGAGAGCATAATTGCCAATTGCCACAGTCCAGCTTCAGCAGGATCCAGGAGGTCCCGTAGGTGGGTAAGGCGTCAGCGCTGGGAGACAGATGACTACATGTCTCAGAGGAAATGTGACACTGTTCCGATTTATTGCAAGTTTCTGTGTGCTTATATATACTTTCTTTTTTAGCATAAGTTTAGCATTTGAGGTTAAAGAAGCAGGGAGTTTCATTCCATAGTATGAGGATGTTAGTTTCATTTTTGTCAGAATTAATTTATAACTTTTTGTGTTTATAGATATAAAGAAGGGAGTAGAGTTACCTGTAAGGTGAGACAGTTTTCTATAGGCCCTTTGTCTGAGATTAATAGTTGATCTTGTTCTGGGTTTTTAGATCAGCTATTTTTTGACTTACCTTCCTAGTTAACACAGGACAATATTTCTTATAAAACCTATTCAATTGCAATGATTGACATTTCTCATGTTCCTTTGTGGGTAAACACCAAGGGAGACCTTGACGTGCCAATTGTTCCATGAAGGCAAACTTGCATAAGGAACATGTAGTCCGTCTTTGTTAACTATTCTTATTCTATCTGGGGAGGAGGCACAGGAGTATAAGGTGCCTCCATTAGTTCTACCTGTTGCATTTCATTCATGAATTGTTTATTAGTAACTTTAGGGGAAAATTTTTACCTAATTGAATTAGTAAATTATTAAGAGTCTGGGCGTGCAGTGGTGACTGTTTCAGGGGAAGCTGGAGTTTCTTCAGACTTTACTTGAAAAGGCATGATTTCAGATATCTTATTTGTTATTCCCAGGTTAGTCATATAGTAGAATAATAATTTCCAATATTATAATTCCCGTAATACTGATTAATCCCACCCCCATTCTAGGTCCTCCTCCTGGAAGATGCGTTCCTTGAAGCTTTCTTCTCTATATCCAGACTTTTTCAGACAATATGGTTTGAAGAGAATGTGGCAGCCAATGATACATCAGATAAGGGGTTAACTTCCCACATATATAGGGTTTTCTATGTATAATATCATGTCATCTGCAAATAATGACAGTTTTACTTCCTCCTTTTTAATTTGAATCCCTTTTAGTTTTTATTCATGTCTAATTGTGGTGCCTAAGACTTTCAGTACTATGTTGAATAAGGGTGGTGAAAGTGTGCCTCCCTATCTTGTTCCCGTTCTGAACAGGAATGCTTTTAGTTTTTGCCCATTGAGCATGATGTTGGCTGTAGGTTTTTCATATATGGCCTTTATTATGTCGAGATATGATTTCTTTATTCCCCACTTGTTGAGCATTTTTGTTAGAAATGGGTGCCGAATTTTGTTGAATGCTTTCTTAGCATCTATTTATATGATCATATGGTTTTAACCTTTAATTTGTTTATATGGTGTATCACATTTATTCATTTGTGAATATTGTACCATCCTTGCATTTTGGGAATAAATCCCACTTGGTCATAATGAATAATTTTTTGAATGTATTGCTGGATCCGATTTGCTAATATTTTGTTAAGGATTTTGGCATTTGTGTTCCTCAGGGATACTGGCCTGTAGTTTTCTTTCTTTGTAGTGTCTTTATCCGGTTTTGGAATTCAGATTATGCAGGCCTCATAAAACGAGATTTGAAGTGTTTTGTGTTCGTAGATTTTTTGGAATAGTTTCAGAAGAATGGCTATTAGATCTCCTTTAAATGTTCAGTAAAACTCCCTGTGAAGCCATTTGGGCCTGGGCTTTTGTTTGCTGGCAGTTTCTTAATTGCATCTTCAATTTACTTTGCTGTTATTGGTGTGTACAAGTTTTATTTTATTTTTAATTAATTAATTTATTTTTGTTACAGAACTTTCTCCCTTTTCTACCACTGGTTCGCCCCTCTTCCCCACCAGGTCTCCAGCTTTGTTGTCCATGACCTTTGTTCATGCATAAATGCATATCAGTTCAGTGTTTATCTCTCCCCCACCACCCCCTCTTCTGGGGATTGTCAGTGTGTACCCCACATCCATATCTCTGGGACTACCCCATTCCTTAGACTGTTATGTTCATTATATTCCACAAATAAGTGAGATCATAAGATACTTGGTTTTCTCTGTCTTGTTTTTTCGCTTAGGATAATACTTTCGAGGTCCCTCCATGTCGTCTCAAAGGATAAGAGATCTTTTTTTTATTACAGCTACATAGTACTCCATTGTGTATATGTACCATGGTTTTTTTTATCCATTCGTCAACTGATGGACATTTGGGCTGTTTCCAGATCTTAGCTATTGTAAATAGTGCTGTTCCGAACATGGGGGTGCATATATTCTTTCTCATTGGTGTTTCAGGCTTCTTAGGGTATATTCCTAGAAGTGGAATTACTGGGTCAAATGGGAGATCAATTTTTAATTTTTTGAGGTGACACCATATTGTTTTCCATAGTGGCTGCACCAGTCTGCATTCCCACCAGCAGTGTACTAGAGTCCCCTTTTCTCCACACCCTCGCCAACACTTGTTGTTTTATGATTTGTTGATGGCGTCCATTCTGACAGGTGTGAGGTGATATCTCATTGTTGTTTTAATTTGCATCTCTGTGATATTTAGTGATGTTGAGCATCTCTTCATATGTCTTAGCCATTTGTCTGTCCTGTTTGGAGAGGGGTCTATTTAGGTTTTCTGCCCATTATTTAACTGGGTTTTTTGTCTTCTTTTTGTTGAGTTGTGTAAGCACTCTCTATATAATGGAAATTAACCCCTTATCTGATATATCATTGGCAATTATGCTCTCCCATACAGTGGGTCGCATTTCCATTTTAATGATTGTATCTTTTGCTGTGCAAAAGCTTTTGAGTATGATGTAGTCCCATGTGTTCATTTTCTCCTTTGTTTCTGTTGCCTTAGGTGATGTATCAGTGAAAATTCTGCTGCATATGATATCTGAAATTTTGTTGCCTACATTTTTTTTCTAGGATTTTTATGGATTCATGAGTCACATTTACGTCTTTTATCCATTTTGAGTTTATTCTGGTGTGTGGTGTAAGTTGAGGGTCTAGTTACATTTGTTTTTTGCATGTAGCTGTCCAATTCCCCAACACCATTTAATAAAGAGGCTGTCTTTCCTCCACTGTACGCTCTTGCCTCCATTGTCATATATTAATTGAGCATATTGCCTTGGGTCCATTTATGAGTTCTCTGTTCTATTCCACTGGTCTATATGCCTGTTCTTGTGCCAGTACCAGGCTGTTTTGATTACAGTGGCTTTGTTATGCTACAAATCTGGTAATATGATCCCTCCAACTTTTTTTTTTTTTTTTCAAGATTGCTGTTTTGTATTTTATGTCTTTTCTGGTTCCATATGAAGTTTTGAAGTATTTGTTCTAGTTCTGTGAAGTATGTAATTGGTATTTTGATGGGGATTGCATTGAATCTATAGATAGCTTTGGGTAGTATGGACATATTAATGATGTTAATTCTTCAAATCCATGAACAAAGTATGTGCTTCCACTTTTTTGTATCTTCCTCTAGTTCTCTTTTCAATGGCCTGTAGTTTTTTGTTATCAAGTCCTTTATTTCTTTGATTAAATATATTCCTAGGTATCTCAGTTTTTTGCTGTGATGCTGAATGAAATTGTTTTTTTTTTAGTTTCTCTTTCTGGGAGTTCCTCATTGGTGTATAACACTGCCATCGATTTCTTGACTTTAATTTTGTATCCTGCTACTTCGCGAAATTCATTTATTAAGTCGAGTACATTTTTGATGGAGTCTTTGGGGTTTTCTCCATATAGTATCATGCCATCTGCAAATAATGACAGTTTCACTTCCTTCTTTCCAATTTGGATCCTTTTTATTTTTTCTTCTTGTCTGATTGTTGTCTCTAAGACTTTCAATACTATGTTAAATAAAAGTGGCATAAGTGGTCATCCTTGCCTTGTTCCTGTTCTTAAGGGAAATGCTTTTAAGTTTTGCCCACTGAGTATGATGTCGGCTATAGGTCTGCCATATATGACCTTTATTTTGTTGAGATGTGATCCCTCTATTCCCAGATTACTGAGTGTTTTTATCAAAAATGGGTGCTGGATTTTGTCGAATGCTTGCTCAGCGTCTATTGATATGATCATATGATTTTTATCTTTCATTATGTTTATGTGGTGTATCACATTTATTGATTTGCAAATATTGTACCAGCCTTGCTTTTCTGAGATGAATCCCACTTGTTCATGGTGAATAATTTTTTTGATGTTTTGCTGGATTTGATTTGCTAGTATTTTGTTCAGAATTTGAGCATCTATGTTCATCAGAGATATTGGTCTGTAGTTTTCCTTCCTTGTAGTATCTGTTTCTGGTTTTGGAATTAGAATTATGCTGGCCACATAAAACGAGTTTGGAAATCTTTCTTCTTCTTAAATTTTTTTGAAATAGTTTAGGGAGAATGCATATTAATTCTTCATTGAATGATTGGTAAAATTCCCCCATGAAGCCATCTGGGCCTGGGCTTTTGTTTGCTGGGAGAACCTTGATTACATCTTCAATTTTTTCTGTTGTTTTTTATCTGTTCATGTTTTCTCTCTTTTCTCGATTCAGTTTTGGGAGACAATGTGTTTCTAGAAATTGGTCCATTATACCTAGATTGTCTAATTTGTTGCGGTATAATTGTTCATAATATTTGTTAGCGACCCGTTGTATTTTTGTGGTGTTAGTTATTATTTCTCCCCTTTCATTTCTGATTCTGTTTATTTGTGTTCTCTCTGTTTTTGGTGAGTCTAGCTAAGTGTCCATCAAACTTGGTCATCTTTTCGAAAAACCAGCTTTGTATTTCATTGATCCTTTGAATTGTTTGTTGTTGTTTTTTTGGTTTTTCTGTCATTTATCTCTACTCTGATCTTTACTATTTTCTTCCTTCTACTTACTCTGGGGTTTTCTTTTTGTTTGCTTTCTAGTTCTTTAAGTTGTGAGGTTATATAGAATATTAGAATTTTTTCTTGATTCTTGAGGTAGATCTGTAGTGCTATGAACTGCTTTCTCAGAACTGATTTCACTCCATCCAATAGATTTTGTGTTGTTGTGTGTTCATTTTCATTGTTTTCCTGGAAGTATTTAATTTTTTCCTTGATCTCCATGGTAACCTATTCATTGTTCAATAACATTCTATATAGCCTCCATGTTTTCAAATGTCTTTGCATGTTCTTGTTGCAGTTGATTTCTAGTTGCATGCCATTGTGATCTGAGAAGGTGCTTGATATGATTTCAATCTTCTTGAACTTGTAGAGACTTAGTTTATGCCCTAACATGTGGTCTATCTTTGAGAATGTCCCATGTGCACTTGAGAAGAATGTGAACTCTGCAGTTCTGGGGTCTAATTCCCTCTATATATCTATTAAATCCATTTGATCTAGTGCTTCATTTAGATTCTGTGTTTCCTTGTTAATTTTTTGTCTAGAAGATCTACCCAGTGATATCAGCGGGGTGTTGAAGTCCCATTCTAAGATTATATTGCTGTTGATTTCTCCTTTGAAGTGCTCCAAAAGATTTTTTAATATATGTTGGTGCTCCTATATTGGGTGCATATATGATTAGAAGGTTATATCTTCCTGTTGGATATATCCTTTCAATATTATGTAGTGGCCTTCCTTGTCTCTTGTTATGGCCTTCATTTTGCAATCTATCAGATATGAGTATTGCTACCCCAGCTTTACTTTGCTTTCCGTTTGCTTGAAAGATTTTTTTAAATTTCTTTGCTTTTAACCTATGTGAATCTTTTGTTGTGAGGTGGGTCGTTTTTAAAGAACATATATGTGATTCATGCTTTCTTATCCAGTCAGCTACTCTGTGTCTTTTTGTCAGAGCATTCAAACCATTCACATTTAAGGTGATGATTGATATATACTTATTTATTGCCATTTTTGTTTAGTGTGTTTCTACTTTTCTTCCATTTTTTCCACTAATTACAACAGTTTTTGTTTGTTTGTTTGTTTGTTTTTTAGCACATCTTGCAGGGCTGGTTTGGTGTGAATATATTCCCTTAGCCTTTTTTTTTTTTTTTTTTTGTCCTAAAAGCTCTTTATTTGACCTTCTAATTTGAATGATAGCCTTGCTGGATAGAGTAGTCTTGGATTCAGATCCTTGTTTTTCATGACCTTGATTACTTCATGCCACTCCCTTCTTGCCTGTAGTGTTCCTGTTGAGAAGTCAGCTGAGAGCCTTATGGCGTTTCCTTGGTAGGTAACTTGTTGCTTATCTCTGGCTGCATTTAGAAAACTCTCTTTGTTTTTAATTTTTGGTATTTTAATTACTATGTGTCTTGATGTGGGCCATTTTGGGTTCTTCTTACTTGGGGCTCTCTGTGCTTCTTGAACTTGAATGCCTTCTTTCTTCACCAACTTAGGAAATTTTCTGTCACTATTTCTTCAAACATATTCACTAACCCTTGCCCATTTTCTTCCTCTTCGAGGACTCCTATGATGCAAATGTTATTACATTTTCAGTTGTCCCACAATTCTCTTAAGCTATCTTCTTTTTTTTAAATTATTTTTTTCTTTTGGTTTTCTGATTGGTTGATTTTTCTACCCTGTCTTCTAATTCACTGATCTTGTGCTTGGCTTCCTCTACTCTGCTCTTTAGACCTTACACTGTGTTCTTTATTTCTGATATGTCATTCTTCATTTCTTATTGGTGGTTTTTAATTCAAAACTGGTTGATTTTCAACATTTCTATGTCTTTACTCATGGTGCTCATGTCCTTACCCATGCTGTTGAGCTTCCTCAAGATCATGGCTCTGAATTCTAGTTCTGTTAATTTGCTTAACTGCACCTCATTTATTTAATCTTTGGTAGAGGTCTCTTGTTCTTTCATTTGGCTTTTGTTTCTATGTTTCACCATTTTGACTATCTGAGTGGGTTTTGGAGCCTGCCAAATTTTTCCTGTGGGTGTTGATGTTCTGCTGTTTGTGGCTCCCTCTACTGGGTTTGGATGAGCCTGGGTAGGCCCACGTTAAACACCACTGTCAAGTCTTACTTTCCTGGGTATATTTGCAAGCCCAGGAAAGGTTCAGTTATCCTCTAGCTTTTTCCTGGTGGTTAGCAGTCTTAGTTACTCAGTGCCTTGGAATGTAGCACTGGTGTTCTGCCTAAGAGGATTTCCAGAGGGTGAGATAGATGCTCATGTTTAATGAGCCTTATTTTTTATTTCTTTGCCTCACATGGGAAAGGTTGAATCTCCTAGAAGGGGGGGTGGGCTGCTGCTTTTCCCCACAGCTCTGGGAAGGAGCACACTGGCCACTGTCCTTTGTGGCTGCAACTCAGTAAAAACTATGAGTGTCCTCCAAATCTCAGGTGTCTTTACAGAGTTCCAGCCCAGTCTTCTCTCCCTCTGCCATAGCCCCCACATGGGTGGCTGTAACTATTTTAGTGCTCTGTCCTTGCTCTCTGCGCTGGTGAGCAGGCTTGGTCTTTATTCCCCAAGGGCTCTGCTCACAGCTAAGACTGCTGCTGTTAATGGGCTCCTAGCCCACCACCCTCCCATGCCTTTGCAGATACTACCAGAGTCTCTGGTTATATGGTCCTGTTCTGCTGTTTTTCTGTTGCTTTTTTCTGAGGATTTGTCTTTATTTCAGTTGTAATTCCCGTTTGGTCCTGGGAGATTGTCTGTGTGGCTTCTATTCACTCCACCTCCTTTTTTCACATCATCTAAGCCTATCTTGTGTTCAGCTGGGTTGCCCAGGCCTTTCTGGTGCCCCCACACCCTGCAGGTCCCACGGGTAACTGGATCACACATTCCCTCTAGGGACCAGGCTCTGTGCCTATGTTATGGGCTGCTGGGTCACACAGGCCACTCTTGTGTTTCAGCACCCCACAAGCCCCATGTTTATTTAGATAGTGGATTTCCTGGTTGGTCGCACACTCCTCTCTGATGCTTCAGCACCCCTCAGGCCCCATGGTTAACTAGATTGTGCAGTCCCTGCTGCGTGCCATAAGCCTTTCTGGTTCTTTAGCACCCCACGGGTAACTAGATGGCACAGTCCCTTCTGGGTCACATAGGCGTCTCTGTTGCTTTAGCACCCAGCAGGTTTTGTGGGTTATTGAATGGCACAGTCCCTCGTGGGTCGCATGGGCCTCGTTGGTGCTTCAGCTCCCCCAGATTTCTTGTGTAATTAGATGGCACAGTTTCTGCTGGGTCGCACGTGTAATTGAATGGCACAGTCCCTGCTGGGTCTTAGGGGCTTCTCTGGTGCTTCTGCACCCCGCAGGACCCACAGGCAATTGGATTGCATACTCCTTGCTGGGTCAAAAATGTGGAATGCTTCACGAATTTGCATGTCATCTTTGCGCAGGGGCCATGCTAATCTTCTCTGTATCATTCCAATTTTAATATACGTGCTACACAAGAACAGGTATATAGACCAGTGGAACAGAATAGAGAACCCAGAAATGGACCCTAGGCAATATGCTCAATTAATATTTGACAAAGGTGGCAAGAGCATACAGTGGAGTAAGGACAGCCTCTTTAATAAATGGTGCTGGGAAAATTGGACAGCTACTTGCCGAAAAATGAAACTAGACCATCAACTTAAACCCTACACGAGAATAACCTCAAAATGGATAAAAGACTTAAATGTAACTCATGAATCCATAAAAATCCTAGAGGAGACTGTGGGCAACAAAATCTCAGACATCATACGCAGCAGAATTTTTACTGACACATCACCTAAGGCAATAGAAACAAAGGAGTAAATGAACACATGGGACTACATCAAACTCAAAAGCTTCTGCACAGCGAAAGATACAATCATCAAAACGGAAAGGCTACCCACTGTATGGGAGAGCATAATTGCCAATGATATATCAGATAAGGGGTTAATTTCCAATACATATAGAGTGCTCATACAACTCCACAAAAGGAAGACAAAGAATCCAATTAAAAAATGAGCAGAGGAACTAAATAGACACCTCTCCAAACAGGACATACAAATGGCTAAGAGACATATGAAGAAATGTTCATCATCACTAATCATCAGAGAGATGCAAATCAAAACAACAATGAGGTATCACCTCACACCTGTCAGAATGGCCACCATCAACAAATCATCAAACAACAAGTGTTGGCGAGGGTGTGGAGAAAAGGGGACTCTAGTACACTGTTGGTGGGAATGCAGACTGGTGCAGCCACTATGGAAAACAATATGGTGTCACCTCAAAAAATTAAAAATTGATCTCCCATTTGACCCAGTGATCCCACTTCTAGGAATATACCCTAAGAAGCATAAAACACCAATCAGAAAGAATATATGTACCCCCATCTTTGTAGCAGCACTATTTACAATCGCTAAGATCTGGAAACAGCCCAAGAGCGCATCAGTAGACGAATGGATCAAAAAGCTGTGGTACATATACACAATGGAGTACTACGCAGCGGTAAGAAAGAAAGAGCTCTTATCCTTTGAGACTACATGGAGGGACCTGGAAAGTATCATCCTAAGTGAAACAAGCCAAACAGAGAAAGACAAATTTCATATGATCTCACTGATTTGTGGAATATAATGAACATAACAGTTTGAGGACAATTCCCTAAGGAGTGGGGAGGTGGGAGAGGGATGAACCACAGAACTTATATGCATGTATGCATGAACAGTGGACATGGACAACAATCTGGGGAAGGGGCAGGGAGGGAAGGGGGAGGGGGAAATCAGTGGGGGAAAAAAGGAGAATCATTTGTAACAAAAATTAATCAATAAAAAAAAATATACGTGCTACAGAAGCAAGCATGTTCAAGTTTTCTATCTCTTCATGGTTCACTTTTAGGAGGCTGTGTGTTTCTAGAAATTTGTCCATATCTTCTAAATTGTACAACTTGTTGGCGTATAATTGTTCATAATGTGTTTTGATGATACTTTGTATGTCTTTGCAGTCAGTTGTTACTTCTCTTTCTGATTTTGTTCATTTGGTTTTCTTCTTTTTGTTTCTTGGTGAGTTTGGCTAAAGGTCCATTGTTCTTGTTTATCTTTGTAAAGAACCAGCTTTTTGTTTCATTGATCTTTAAATTGTTATTTTGGTCTCTATGTCATTTATTTCTCCTCGGACCTATACTATTTTCTTCCTTCTACTAGCTCTGGGTTTTTCTTTTTGTTTACCTTCTAATTCTTTAAATAGTAGGGTTAGACATTTAGTTAATAATTTTTCTTGTTTCTTGAGATAGGCCTGTAGTGCTATGAACTTCCCTCTCAGGACTGCTTTTGCTGTGTCCCATAGATATTGTCTTGTTGTGTGTTGGTTTTCGTTGGTTTCCAGGAAGTTTTTAATTTCTTTCATGTTCTCATTAGGAACCCATTTGTTTAATATCATGCTATTTAGCTTTTAGTTGTTTGAATGTTTTTGTGTGTTTTTATTGTAATTGAGTTCTAGTTTCATGGCACTGTGATCTCTGAAGATGCTTGATATAATTTCAATCTTTTTGAATTTGTAGTGAGTTACTTTGGGTCCTAACATGTGGTCTCTCTTTGAGAATGTCCCATGTGCACTTGAGAAGAATATATATTCTGCTGCTTAGTGGTAAAATGCTCTATAAATATCAATGAATTTCAACTGATCTAGTTTGTCTTGTAAGGACTCTATGTCCCTGCTAATTTTTTGTCGGGAAGATCTATCCAGTGGTGTCAGTGGCTTGTTAAAGTCACCCATTATGATTGTATTGCTATTGATCTCTCCCTTGAAGTCCTGCAGAAGTTTTAAAATATATTTTGGTGCCCCTGTTTTTGGTGTATATATGTTTACCAGGGTTATATCCTCTTTTTGGATTGATTCTTTTAATATTATGTAGTGAACTTCTTTGTCTCTTATTGTGGCCCTCGTTTTGAAGTCTCTCCTGTCAGATATGAGTATTGCTACAACAGCTTTTTCTTCATTTACATTTTCTTGTTAATTTTTTTTATTCCTTCTCTTTCATCCTGTGTGAGTCTTTTGTTGTCAGATGGGTTTCTTGTAGACAGCATATATATGGGTCATGTTTTCTTATCCAATCAGCTACCCTATGTCTTTTTATTGGAGCATTTAAGCCATTTACATTTAAGGTAATTATTATCAGATAGTTATTAGTTGCCATTTTAATTTTATACCTCTGCTCCTTTCTCTCTTTCTGTTTTTTTTTTTTTTCTTCTTACAATAGTCCCTTCAGCATTTCTTGCAGAGCTGGTTTGGTGGTGGTAAATTCCTTTAGCTTTTTTATTATTATTATTATTATTCGTGAAGCTCTTTATTTCTCTTTCAAATTTGAATGATAGCCTTGCTGGATAGAGTAGTCTAAAATTTAGACCCTTGCCTTGCACTGCTTTTACACTTCTTGCCACTTTCTTTTGGCCTGAAGCATTTCTATTGAGAAATCATCTGACAGTCTAATGGGAGTTACCTTGCAGGTAACTTTCTCTCTCTCTTGCTTCCTTTAAGATTCTTTCTTTGTATTTAATGTTTGCCATTTTTATTATGATGTGTCTAGCTGTGGATCTGCTGGGGTTTATCTTGCTGAGAACTCTCTGTGTTTCCTGGATTTGTCTGACTTTTTTTTTTGCCAAAATAAGAAAGTTTTCTGTCATTATTTCTTCAAACAGGTGTTCTATTCCTTTCTCTGATTCTGCTCCTTCTGATACCCATATAATGCAAATGTTGTTATGTTTTGTATTGTCCCACAGCTTCCTTAAACTCTCCTCCTGCTTTTTAAACTTTTTTTCCATTTGTTGCTCTATTTCGGTGTTTTTCTCTACCTTGTCTTCTAAGTCGCTGATTTGGTCTTTAGCTTCTTCTAATCTACTATTGGACCCTTCTAAGGTATTTTTTATAACAGCTATGTCATTCTTTATTTCCTCTTGATTTTTATGCATAGCTTCTACCTCTTTGTGCATAGCTTCTACCTCTTTATTTTTTAAGCTGAAGTAGTTCCTAGTGAGCTCTTCATAATTATTATTAAGTTGTTTGTAGTTCTCACCAAATCATTTGAGCACCCTTAAAATAATTGCTTTGAAGTTTTTATCTGGTAGATTGCTTTCTTTCATTTTCTGTAGTTTCTTTTCTAGTGATTCCTCTTTTTCTTTCCTTTGGGTATTGTTTCTTTGTCTTCCCATTTTAGCCATCTGGTAGCTCTAGATCCAGTGAAGGATGTTTGGATGTGTATGAATCTCACTGTATCTCAAATAAAGCTACTGTGCCTCCCAGACTGTTTTGTTGCATGTTGCTTCTTGCCTGCTGTGGATCCTGGAGGATTGACTACTGGGGATGGGTATTGGTGTGTCCTGTTATGTGCTGCTGCTGGATTGTGTGGGCCCCTCTGAAGCTGTTTTTCCTGCTGGTGGTTGGTGCCACCTGTAGCTGTATTGCTCATGTCCTACTGGAGCAGCTCTCCCTTCCTGCACCTTGGGTGGCTGGGTCACACAGGCCTGTGGGGAGCCCTAGCTCTGAACCACTCTTGTGGGCAGCTGTGTTTCATGGGACTGTCTGTCGCCCAGCTCCACCCTCCTCTTGTGGGCAGCTGGGTCACACAGGCCACTATGGATCCCCAGCTCACCACTGCTCCTTTGGGAGCTGTGTTGAACAGGCCTGGATAGAACCCCAGGTCCCACTGCTGGTGATTGGGGTGTGCTGCTGCCCAGTGAGGCTCAGCTCTTGCTCAGCCTTTGCAGTTGTTTTTGAGGATGATTCTCTGTTGCTGGTCTGTGCTTCTGTTGCAAAGGGATGGATGTCTGCTCCCCAGCTTCTGTTGCTGAGAGTATATTTCAACTCTGATTGGGCTGCTGCTGTGCGGAATGGTGCTGGGTTCTTGGCCTTTGCAGTTTCTGCAACCAGCACCTTGACAGTTCTGCTACTCTGCACTGGTCTGTGTTGACAAAGTGTGTCTACTGGTCCGATGGTGCCAGGTGCACTGGTGGGCTCAGGTTGCTGGGCCCAAGCCACTCCCACTGCTTTCTCCCAGGGAAGACCTGGAATCTTCCAAATTGTTGGGACCTTCCTGAAGTGCAGGGAGAAGCACCCTGAAGAGCTGCTTACAGCAGTAGCAGGCTACTCCAGTCTACAGCACAGGAACCTTCTGCTCCGCATCTCTGCACTGCACGAGTTTGGTTGTACACCTTCATATCCCCTCACACTCTCTCACACACTAGCTCACTCTCTCATGCACTCACCCTCCCTCTTGTCCTGCCTGCCACCATCTTCAAAAAAATTGTAATGAATGAATTAGTTCAATGGTTAAAAAAATAAATTAGTAAACAACCGAGTGAACCTAGACATTTCATTCTTTTGTTTTCTTATTCTAAAATGTCATTTTCTCTTAAAATTTAATTATAATAGGAGTTTGCTTTCCCTCCAGCTTTAGCTTTAAGCATGCCCCAATCTTTTTTTCTATTTTTAACCCATTAAATGCATCCATGAATTTGCTGATTTTAATGGCTTACAAATGTCTTGGGGCATAGAATGACCTGACATGTGGCTGAACACTCTTGCCCCTGAGGATTTGAAGTAGTAATGGGCTAAGAATACAATAAAGCTGTGACTGGACAGTTTGCAAGTTTAAGCTTGAGATAAATACAGGGCATGTATACTGGATCGACTCTTGGTTAAAGTATAGCTACTAGGCACTGACTTTAGTTTTTCTACTGACTCACTGAGTATAGCATTTTCTAAGCCACAGTCTAAATATGAGGGCTAGTCTCAGGAATGGAGGTCAATTGTTTATACTTAAATTCAACACCACTTCTGCCCCCCCCCCAGCATTTGTCTATATCACCACATGCTTCTCTTAACTCATTCATTCATTTACTTATTTATTTATGTATTCAAAAAACATTTATTGAGTACCTATATTGCAATGAGCCATATATTAAGGTAGACTCTGGAGATATAGCAATGAAAAAGGTTGAGAGATACTAGTCTGAAAGAGCTGACAGTCTAGTGGGGGAGAAAGAAAACAAAGTAAAATAATTATGAATTTTCATAAGTGCCATGAAGTTAACAAACAAACAGCTTAGCTCAAGAAGGAAGAGGGGACAGTGGAGGGAGTTAGAGTTATCAGGGAAGGCCTCTGCAGAGTAAATATTTATGCTGAGATTTTCAGGAGAGAAGGAGCCAGCCAGAGAAAAGAAAATGGGAAGAGCCTTGCAGGTAGAAGGCATTTTATATGAAAAGACTCTGAGACAAGAAAGGGATTAAAGTTTTTGAGGAATATCAAGAAAGTTATGTGTGGCCTGAGTCCTGTGAACAATGGGGAGAGTGGTAGGAGATGAGACTGGGCAGATAGGAAATGGCTGTGTTAAAGAATTTGGATTTTGCCCTGGCCGGTTTGGCTCAGCGGTTGGAGCGTTGGCCTGCGGTACAGAGAGACCCGGGTTCGGTTCCTGCTAAGGGCACGTACCTCGGTTGCAGTTAGTCCCCGGCCCTGGTTGGTCGTGCGGGTGGCAGCCACTCGATGTGTCCCTTCACATCGATGTTTCTCTCTCTCTCTCTTCCTCTCTCTCCCTCCCGCTCTATCTGAACAAAAAATGGAAAAATATCCTCGGGTGAGGAAAAAAAAAAAAGAATTTGGATTTTACTCTTATCACAATTGGGAATCATTGGAAGCTGTGTGGAAGAATAGTTAGTTACTGATATGGCTTCCATTATAAATCACTCTGGTCCAACCAGTGTGGCTCAGTGGTTGAGCATTGACCTATGCACCAAGAGGTTGCCAGTTTGATTCCAGGTCAGAGCACATGCCCAGGTTAGGGGAAGTCCCAGTTAGGGGAATGTAAGAAGTAACCAATCGATGTTCTCTCTCATTGGTGTTTTTATCTCTTTCTCCCTCTCCTTTCCTCTCTCTCTAAAATCAATAAAGATGAAAAACAATTAAAAAATAAAAAGAGAAATCACTGTGGATGCTTGGCTGAAAATAGAACTCAGGGACCAGGATAGGAGCAGAGAGAAAATTTAGGATGTAATTCAGGTGAGGATGATGGTGACTTGGGTTAGATGTGTAATGGTGAAGAGGTAGAAAAACACAGAATCAACATATATTTTAGGAATAGAAGTGACAGAGCTTGCTAATGGCTTAAACACAGTGGTAAGAGAGAGTCATGAAATATTAAGTTTGGGGAAGTACCCCAACATTTAGAGACTTCTGCAGGAGGAGGAAGTGAGTGAAGAGTGGCCACTACAGTAAAAATGAAAATTGGGAATGTGGTTTCCCCAGTCAAGGATTTCTGAGAGGGTAAATGAGATGAGTAGAGAAAATTATCCATTGGGTTAGGCAATATAAATGTCATTGGTGATGTTTGGTAGCCTGATGTCATTAGTGTGTGTAAAAGAAACTTAGAAATGGAAAAATTGAAGACAGTGAGTGTAGACAAATATTTTGAGTAGTTTAGCTGTAAAGGGGAGGTGAGAAGTAGGGGGTGGGTAGTAGAGAGAAATATGTAGTTATGTGAGGATTGTTCTTTAAGTTGAGAGATAGTAATGCCAGAAAGAGAAGTGCTTGGGAAGGAGTTAAGGCCTTGAGAAGCCCAGGATGGGAGTGGGACCCAGAACCCAGTGGAAGTATTTCTTTAGGGAAGAGTAGAACCAGGCCCTCCACTGAAAATAGAAGAGAAAAGAAAAAGATGCAAATGTGGGTGGATTTCCAGGTTTGGCTGTGGGAAGATGATGGTGTTCAAGCCTAATGATACCTGCTTCATTCATTCACTCAACATTTTTTTTAGCACCACCTATATGCCAGGCACTCCCTTAAACTCTGAGGATACAGCAGGGAATAAAACAGATAAAAATCTCTGTCTGTGGAATTGAAATGTAGTGAAGCTAAGATTGAGTGTGGAAGGGTGGAACATTTGAGAAGATAGAAGGCAGCTTAAAACAAGCCTGCTAGAGAAAGAGTGGGATCATATATCTATGTATTTTGTTTTTATTTTTTTCCTTATTGATTTTAGAAAGAGAGGAAGGGGGAGGGAGAGAGAGATAGAAACATCGATGAGAGAGAACATTGAATAGCTACCTCCTGCATGACCCCCACTGGGGATTTGGCCCACAACCTGTGTATGTGCCCTGACCAGGTATCAAATTGGTGACCTCTTGGTGCGTGGGTCAATGCTCAACTGCTGAGCCACTGTGGCCGGGCCATATATCTATGTATTTAATTGTCAGTTACAGATCCAGAACACTCTCTTTAGCAATGCAGCTCCAGTCTCACGACCCTGACTATTCCCTATACTTCTTGCTTCTAAGTATGGGTAACTTAAGTTTCTATTCACTTCCCCCTGAGTTAAAGCTGCCATGAGAATATTAAATGTAAGGAAGAAGAGAAATAAATACGACCCAAACTCTAGATAACACTACAGTTTAGAGTTATATATGGTATGCCTTGGTAATGGCAATATATGCAATCATTAATAAGTTTCTGTTCATAGATCCTGGGCTCTCTCAATTTTCAATATAGAAAAAGTAAGTTGAAATAGTTACATCATAACAGCATAGCAACATGTCCAATTGTAGGTACTGAGCACATAATATGTGCCACAGGCTGCCTGTGACCCTCCTTCCAAACTGGCACCTGACTCAAGTAAATATCCACTTTTTACTATTCATTTCTGTGTTTGAATTTTTATGGGTACATATGACTTTTACAATAAAAAAGAAGAAACTTTAAGAAAATACTGCCTCTAAGGTGGTATTCCTATATCTTGTCTAGACCAACATTATAAAGTGATATTACTCTAGGAAATAGAATGTAGCATATATAACATTCATGTAGCTATAACTGCACTGCCAAATATGATTGCCACAAGCCACATATGGCTATTGAGACTAGAAATGTGGCTAGTCCAAATTGAGGTGTTCCATAAGTGTGAAATATACATTGGAATTAAGAGCCTTAGTATAAAAGAGTAAAGTAGTTCATTAAAATTTTTATAGTGTATATATGTTGAAATATTTTGGATATAGTAGATCAAGTAAAACATATTATTAAAATTAAGTTCACCTGTTTCATTTTCCCTTTTTAAAAATTGTGGCTACTAGAAAAATTACTATTTCACATGTGGCTTGCATTATGATTCTGTTGTACAGGGCTGAGGAAGGCCATTCTGTGTTGATGGCCTCTCCCATGTGTCTCTCTCCTACCTTTCTGACCTCATCTGCTATTGTTCTTCTTGCTGTTCCTGTCCTATGTGCTTTTACTTTGTTGTTCCTTGTGCCTGGAATACAGTTGCACCAGATACTCATGTGGGCAATACTCTCACCCTGCTTTCATGTTATTGAAATGTCACTGTGATAGTGAAATCTTCCAGCTAATTGAAAATTACAAAATGTTCACCTCCCTTTCTACACCCTCTCCTGCTTAATTTTTCTTCATAGCACCTATCTGCAACTGAAACACTATGCACGTGTGCATATTTTCTGTTTGTTTTTTTCTCCATATGAGTAAAAAAAAATCTTTCTGTTTTGGTCACTGCTGGAATAGTACTTTTAATATAATGGAAACTTAGTAAATATTTCTTGAATAAATCAGTTGCCTCTGAGAAGGGATTTGACATGGTGAACCACAGAAACAAAGGAGGCTCACTGGCCTGGTATCCAAAAGTCTTACAGTAACAGGTGATTCCTAGCACAAACAAAATGTTTAGGGAGGATGTTTGTAAAACTAGCAGGCCCTCCCACTATAGTAGAAGGGAAATAGAGGTCCCCATGGAACTTAAATATGATAGGGTGAAAGAAGGTAGAACCATAAATTGACTGAATTAAATGTCTGTCAACTAGGAAGAAGAGTTTCAAAGTATAAATCAACTTGAGTTGCTGAAAGGTAAAATTTTATTTCTCTGAAACCAGAGTTTGTGGCTGAGATCTACATATTGACAGATATTTTAGATATTTATGTTATTTTAAATATATTTTTATTGATTTTGGAGAGAGAGGAAGGGAGAAAGATAGAAACATCAATGTGAGAGTTAAACAAAGATCATTGGCTGTCTTCTGCACACCCCCTACTGGAGATTGAGTCCACAACCTGGGTTTGTGCCCTGGTCAGGAATTAAACCCACAACCACTCTGTGCACAGGATGACACCCAACAAACTGAGTCAGACTAGCTAAGGCAGAAATGTTAGACATTTAATACTAGGGTTTCATGTGCCCTCGGGGAGAGAATAAAAAATTATGTTATGGCCAAATAGATTTATTCATTGCTTTCACCTCCACCTCCATCCCAATGTCTTACATGTGATCTGTCAACAAAATTTATATCCAGGAAAATATTCAAATAAATAATCCCATTGAGACAATCAGATCACATATCTCTTTGATTCTGTCTCTATAGTACATCTATGTCTATATCCATATCTATTTAGAAAGTAACTTCATGTAATAACTCTAACTTCAAAGTCAGAATCTGAGAATGTGCGAAATAGACCATTCAAGAAACTATTGCAGTCTGAAAAACCATTAAAATGATAAATGCTACTTTATTCAATGAGTGAATATAGTAAGAATATGACACTCAGTTTTATGTGGGTTACCTACCAGATGATGTCTACCCCCATCCCATTTCTACTCACTCTACCTCACCCCATCTCAGATTCAATGTGTTATGCATTCACTCCTCATCCTCCATTCACACTCTAAGATGAAGGTGGGCCAGAAGGAGAAGTGAAGAGGGAGATTTGATGCTTCACACTTTTGATTTTTTTAAAGCTGCAAGTTTAATGATTTTTTTCTAGCCATCAAACCTGCTGTATTAAGGCAGAAGACAAAAAATGTCTTATTCAAAACAGCTGCATCTAAATAACCATGTGCCTTTACCATAGCTTCCTCAAACTGCCAAAACATGGCCTAGAATCTGATGAACCATGTTTCTTTAGTTTGGGCTATACAATTTCGTAACAAACAGCACTGTATTTTTCCTGAATTTAAGAATAAAAAATTTATGAAGTTTTTAATCAGCATTATGTAGACTTGATATTTGTCTTTATTTCTTTTTTAATTTTAGGATTAGAACAGAGATTGTTCTGGCACTTGATAACTATTGGATTGAACTGTTGGCCTATTCACATGTGTACCCAGAACAATATACTAAAGACTCTGGAAAAGATCGATTTGCTTAGTATTCAAAAAGGAGAATTCATTTTCTTTTCAGTGCAATCAGAGACACAGAGGAATGGCTTTGATAGCTTTCCAGTTGGTCTAAGATTTAAACAGATTTTCAATATTCAGTTCAGATTGTACATATTCTAAAGTCAAATATAGACTGTTGAAGAATTCAGTAATGGGAAAGAATGTTATATCAAAAATTCATTTCATTTGTAAGAAATTAGGTTGAATAATGAAGTGAACACATTGCTGCTTTACTCTAATTCTTGTGTGTGTGTGTGTGTGTGTGTGTGTGTGTGTGTGTATGTGCATGTGCGTGTGTGTGTTGTTACTCTGGGATATAAAATTTGCTGTTTTTCAATTAAGGAAGTAAAGCACTTTTATAACTTACAGATATATTGTGAAAATTTTTGTACCTATTCACCATCTGAAAATGGGATAATCTTATTGCAGTGAAAGCAGGCATCAGAATGATACATTAAACCTTTCTTTCTTTTTTTATTTTTTATGCTCACCCGAGGACATTTTTTGTTCAGACAGAGTGGGAGGGAGAGAGAGGAAGAGAGGGAGAGAGAAACATCAACGTGAAAGG
This sequence comes from Molossus molossus, assembly GCF_014108415.1. Taxonomy (NCBI): domain Eukaryota; kingdom Metazoa; phylum Chordata; class Mammalia; order Chiroptera; family Molossidae; genus Molossus; species Molossus molossus. The sequence continues at coordinate 85,338,934 of NW_023425355.1, read as the reverse complement.
GACACATCTAGTGGCTGCCACCCACATGACCAATCAGGGCCGGGGACAAACTGCAACCGAGGTACGTGCCCTTAAGCAAACCCGGGTCTCTCTGGGCTGCAGGCCAACACTCTAACCGCTGAGCCAAACTGGCCAGGGCAACCTTTCTTTTTCTTTTCTTTCTGTTTATTTTTTATTTATTTTTATTTTTTTGGTATATGCCCCTAGCGGGAACCAAACCCAGGACTTTCTGGTCCACAGGCCAACGCTCCAACTGCTGAGTCAAACCAGCCATGGCGATGCATTAAACCTTTAAAAAATATTTTAGTTAACTTATTCTTTGTCTTGTATCTTATCAGATGTATCTGAAGAAGAGAAATGTTTTGTTCATGTGAAAAATGGAAACTGGAAACTGTTGAGTTATATCTTTAACTTGTCCAGATACCTATATATATATTGCATTGTATTTAGTGTAAAATGGCTCAGATAGTCTTTAGTAGCAGTCTAAATGATCTTTTCTGTTGAGAATGTCAGAACCTGCTCCCTTTTGATGTGAACTCTCTGAATGTTTGTGTCATGGTCTGCTTTGATGTTAAAAAACATCATTGGTGACTTTTAAATGGGATATCCCTTTAAAATGTTATATACATCTGGTATCCCTCTTTCCCCAACAACAATATTCAAAGACGAGAATAAATAACATTTAGAGCCAGGCACCTAATATCATGTATACAAATTTATCCATTTTTAATAGTCATAAGCTCATGAGAATACCCTAGTTGCTATTTAAAACTGTGTCTAGGACCACTTGTTTAAGTTTCAAGGTCAGAAGATACAATGCTAATAGACATGGGTATGCATAATAAAGTGTATTGAAACTTTGCATGCAAGGTATATGCATCCTCTGTTAGGAAGACCCTCTCCTCCACTCCCACTTTGCCTGGAAATTTTTTACTTTATTCTTTACACCTCAATTCGCATCACTTCTGAGAAGTCTTCCCATGATTTTTTGTAGCTCCTTGACCATATCACTTATCACAATCCATTATAATTGCCTGTTTACCTTAATGTCTCTCTTCATCAGACTGTAAGCTCTATAAGGAGTTTTACATCTTGTCCTTTCCATCTTTGTATTTCTAAAACCTAACCTAAGATAGACACTTAACTATTTGCACAATAAATGCATGAATAAATCCAAAAGACCTGCTATTATGCTTCACCTCTTCCAGTAATTAGCTGTATGCATGTAGGGAAATAACCTCTTTGAGGGTGTTTCTTTATCTGTAAAATAGGATTGATTACTCATACATCATAGGCTTTGTAGGACACTGACATCTGAAATAGGTTTCACTGGGCTAAAAGAAAATTGTTGGCAAGGCAACACTCCCTCTGTAATCTCTAGGAATGTGTCTTTTTCCTTGCCTTTTTCAGGTTGCAGGAGTCATCTGCATTTTTCGGCCACTTTCTTCATCACTTTAAACACTTGTTTCCATAGTTGCACCTATTAATTTCTCTTCTGTTGTTAAATTTCTCTTTGCCTCTCTTTCATAAGGATCCTTATAGTCATATTCAGGGCATACTTGCATATCCAGGACAATCTCTGCATCTCAAGGTTTTAAATCACATCTTCAAAGCTTCCTTGCATTATAAAGTAACATTACAGCTTACAAGGCTTAAGATGTGGATAGTGTATGGAGCCATCATTTAATTTAGCACAATCTCCTATGTCCACATATAAGATAGTGGCATCATGTTTATAACTGTCAAGTCAGTCAGTCACTATTACATATTGCCTCAAAGGGGTAGCACACGTCATACAACCAACATAATACAATATCAATTTATGTTCCATATAGGCTCTGAGCATATATAAAAAGATTACTTACACATATTATTCCATACATATGATTCATATGTCTTTAAATTAAATATGAAAGCCTAGAATTTGCTTTAGCCATTCTGTGAGTTTCTTACTGCTAGGTTTCCGGTTATTGCTGTTTGGTTCAGGATTTCTCTTAGTGCTTAAGGGAGAAGTTGAATGGGAGTGTTATCAGACTTCTACCTTCAGATTTTTAGAATCTATAGACATGTAGTTAGTAAGGAACCATGTGGGACATGGAATCTAAGTCTTTTACAATGAGTTCAGAGTTCTCCTCCTCAACCACACTGCTCAGAATTATGGGTAGGAAAGTCTAGCTTTCCAGAATTGGAATTATGCTTCATAGCACTTTTGTAACCCATAGTTCTCTCACATATATTTATATCATTTTATCTATGACAATGAATCTATGACAGTGACAGAACTACTATCCTCTTTTTCTCTTCTTTTTGATTTTTTATTCATTTAATTAATTTATTTTTATTAATTAATTTATTTTTGTTAAAAATGTTTCTTCATTTTCCCCCACTGATTTTGCCCTCCCCCTCCTTCCCTGCCCTGTCCCCAGCTTTGTTGGCCATGTCCATTGTTCATGCATACATGCATATAAGTTCTGTGGTTTATCTCTCCCCCAACATCCCCTCTTCTGGGAATTGTCAGTCAATACCCCACTTCCACATCTCTGGGATTACCCTATTCCTCAGATTGTTATGTTCATTATATTCCACAAATAAGTGAGATCATATGATACCTGTCTTTCTCTGTTTGGCTTGTTTCACTTAGGATAATACTTTCCAGGTTCCTCCATGTCGTCTCAAAGGATAAGAGATCTTTCTTTCTTACAGCTGCAAAGTACTCCATTGTGTATATGTACCACCACTTTTTTATCCATTTGTCTACTGATGGACGCTTGGGCTGTTTCCAGATCTTAGCTATTGTAAATAGTGCTGCTACAAACATGGGGGTACATATATTCTTTCTGATTGGTGTTTCAGGCTCCTTAGGGTATATTCCTAGAAGTGGGATCACTGGTTCAAATGGAAGTTCAAGTTTTAATTTTTTGTGGTAACACCATATTGTTTTCCATAGTGGCTGCAACAGTCTGCATTCCCACCAGAAGTGTACTGGAGTCCTCTTTTCTTCACACCCTCGCCAACACCTGTAGTTTAATAATTTGTTGATGGTGGCCATTCTGACAGGTGTGAGGTGATACCTAATTGTTGTTTTAATTTGCATCTCTCTGATGATTAGTGATGTTGAGCATTTCTTCATATGTCTCTCAGCCATTTATATGTCCTGTTTAGAGAGGTGTCTATTTAGTTCCTCTGCCCATTTTTTTAATTGGTTTCTTTGTCTTCCTTTTGTTTAGTTGCATGAGCACTCTATATATATTGGAAATTAAATCCTTATCTGACATATCATTGGCAATTATGTTCTACCAAACAGAGGGTAGCTTTTCCATTTTGATGATTGTATCTTTTGCTGTGCAGAAGCTTTTGAGTTTGATGTAGTCCCATGTGTTCATTTTCTCCTTTCTTTCTATTGCCTTAGGTGATGTGTCAGTAAAAATCCTGCTGCGTATGATGTCTGAAATTTTGTTGCCCACAGTCTCTACTAGGATTTTTATGGATTCATGAGTTACATTTAAGTCTTTTATCCATTATGAGTTTATTCTTGTGTAGGGTGTAAGTTGATGGTCTAGTTTCATTTTTCTGCAAGTAGCTGTCCAATTTTCCCAGCACCATTTATTAAAGAGTCTGTCCTTACTCCACTGTATGCTTTTACCATCTTTGTCAAATATTAATTGAGCATATTCCCTTGGGTCCATTTCTGGGTATTCTGTTCTGTTCCACTCGTCTATATACCTGTTCTTGTGCCAGTACCAGGTTGTTTTGATTATAGTGGCTTTGTAGTATAACCTGAAATCTGGTATTGTGATCCCTCCAACTTTGTTCTTCCTTTTCAAGATTGCTGTGGCTATTCGAGGCCTTTTTTGGTTCCATATGAACTTTTGAAGTAATTGTTCTAATTCTATGAAGTATGCCGTTGGTATTATGATGGGAATTGCGTTGAATCTATATATTGCTTTGGGTAATATGGACATTTTAATGATGTTAATTCTCCCAATCCATGAACAGGGTATGTACTTCCACTTTTTTATATCTTCCTCTATTTCTTTTTTCAATGACCTGTAGTTTTCTGTGAATAGGTCCTTTATTTCTTTGGTTAAGTTTATTCCTAGATATCTTAATTTTTTTGCCGCAATGGTAAATGGGATTGTTTTCTTAGTGTCTCTTTCTGTGAGTTCATCATTGGTGTATAAAAATGCCATTGATTTTTGACGTTAATTTTGTATCCTGCTACTTTTCCAAATTCATTTATTAAGTCTAGTAAACTTTTGATGGAATCTTAGGGGTTTTCTATGTACAGTATCATGTCATCTGCAAATAATGACAATTTCATTTCCTCCTTTCCAATTTGGATCCCTTTTATTTTTTCTTCCTGTCTGATTGCTGGGGCTAAGACTTCCAGTACTACATTAAATAATAGTGGCAAAAGTGGGCATCCTTGCCTTGTTCCTGTTTTTAAGGGAACTACTTTTAGTTTTTGCCCGAGTATGATGTGGGCTGTAGGTCTTTCATATGTGGCCTTTATTATGTCTAGATATGATCCCTCTATTCCCACACTGCTGAGCGTTTTTATAAGAAATGGATGCTGGATTTTGTCAAAGGCTTTTTCGGCATCTATTGATATGATCATGTGGTTTTTATTCTTCATTTTACTTATGTGCTGTATCACATTCATAGATTTGCGAATATTGTACCAGCCTTGCATCCCTGGGATGAATCCCTCTTGGTCATGGAGGATAATTTTTTTGGTGTATTGCTGGATCCGATTTGCTAGTATTTTGTTCAGGATTTTGGCATCTATGTTTATCAGGGATATTGGCCTGTAGTTTTCTTTCTTTGTTGAGTCTTTTTCTGATTTTGGAATTAAAATTATGCTGGCTTCATAAAACGAGTTTGGAAGTCTTTCTTCTTCTTGAATTTTTTGAAATAGATTGAGGAGAATGGGTATTAGTTCTTCTTTGAATGTTCGGTAAAATTCCCCCATGAAGCCATCCGGGCCTGGGCTTTTGTTGGCTGGGATAGTGTTGATTACATCTTCAATTTCTTCTGTTGTTATTGGTCTGATCAAGTTTTCTGTATCTTCCTGATCCAGTTTTGGGAGACTGTGTTTCTAGAAATTTGTCCATTTTGCTTAGATTGTCAAATTTGTTGCCATATAATTGTTCATAGTAGTTGTTAACGATCTTTTGTATTTCTGTGGTGTCAGTTGTTATCTCTCCTCTTTCATTTCTGATTTTGTGTATTTGGGTTCTCTCTCTTTGATTCTTGGTGAGTCTAGCTAAGGGTCCATCAATCTTGTTTATCGTTTCGAAAAACCACCTTTGCTTTATTGATTTTTTGAATTGTTTTTTTGGTCTCTATGTCACTTATTTCTGCTCTGATCTTTACTATTTCCTTCCTTCTACTTGCTCTGGGGTTTGCTTTTTGTTTGCTCTCTCGTTCTTTAATTTGTGATGTTAGACAGTCCATTAGAGATTTTTCTGGTTTTTTGAGGTAGGCCTGTAGTGCTATGAACTTCCCTCTCAGAACTGCTTTGGCTACATCCCATAGATTTTGTGTTGTTGTGTCTTCATTTTCATTGGTTTCTGGGAAGTTTTTGATTTCTTCCTTATTCTTCTCGGTGACCCATTCCTTGTTTAAAAACATGCTATTTAGCTTCCATGTGTTCAAATGTCTTTGTATGTTCTTGCAATTGATTTCTAGTTTCATGCCATTGTGGTCTGAGAAGATGCTTGATATGATTTCAATCTTCTTGAACTTGTAGAGACTTATTTTGTGCCCTAACATGTGGTCTATCTTTGAGAATGTTCCATGTGCACCTGAGAAGAATGTGAATTCTGTAGTTTGGGGTGTAATTCTCTGTGGATATTTATTAAATCCATTTGGTCTAGTGTTTCATTTAGAGTCTCTGTTTCCTTGCTAATTTTTTTGGCTAGAGGATCTATCCAGTGATGTGAGCAGGGTGTTGAAGTCCCCTGCTATGATTGTATTGCTATCGATTTCTCCTTTGAAGTCCTCCAGAAGTTTTTTAATATATGTTGGTGCTCCTATATTGGGTGCATATATGTTTATCAAGGTTATATCATCCTGTTGGATAGATCCTTTCAATATTATGTAGTGGCCTTCCTTGTCTCTAATTATGGCCTTCATTCTGAAATCTATTTTATCAGATATAAGTATTGCTACTCCAGCTTTTTTTTTCTTTTCCGTTTGCTTGAAAAACTTTTTCCATCCCTTCACTTTCAATCTGTGTGAGTCTTCTGTTGTGAGGTGGGTCTCTTGTAAACAACATATAGATGAGTCATGCTTTCTTATCCAATCAGCTACTCTGTGTGTGTTTTATGGGAGCATTCAGTCCATTTACATTTAATGTGATTATTGATATGTACTTATTTATTGCCATTTTTGTTTAGAGTGGTTCTATTTTCCTTCCCAGTTCTCTTGGTAATTACAGCAGTCCTTTTAACATTTCTTGCAGTGCTGGTTTGGGGCTAATGTATTCCCTTAGCCTTTTTTTGTCTGAAAAGCTCTGTATTTGACCTTCTATTTTGATTGATAGCCTTGCTGGGTAGAGTAGTCTTGGATTCAGATCCTCGTTTTTCATGACCTTGATTATTTCATGCCATTCCCTTCTAGCCTGTAGTGTTTCTTGTTGAAAGTCAGCTGAGAGCCTTATGGGGTTTCCTTTGTAGGTAACCTGTTGCTTATCTCTTGCTGCTTTTAGGATTCTCTCTTTGTCTTTAATTTTTGGCAGTTTGAATACTATGTGTCTTGGTGTGGGCCTGTTTGGGTTCTTCTTACTTGGGGCTCTCTGTGCTTCTTGAACTTGAATGCCTTCCTTCACCAAATTAGGGAAGTTTTCTGTCACTATTTCTTTGAATATATTATCTATCCCTCGCTTATTTTCTTCTTCTTCAGGGACTCCTATGATGCGAGTATTATTCCGTTTCTAGTTGTCCCACCGTTCTCTTAAGCTGTCTTCCTGTTTTTCAATCGTTTTTTCCTCTTTGTTTTCTGTTTGGTTGATTTCTTCTAGCCTGGCTTCTAATTCACTGATCTGGTCCTCAGCTTTCCCTACTCTGCTTTTTCGACCTTCCAATGTGTTTTTCATTTCTGATATGTCATTCTTCATTTCTTCCTGTTGGTTTTTAATGTCCAACTGGTTTATTTTCAACATTTCTATGTCTTTACTCATGGTGCTCAAGTCCTTACACATGCTGTTGAGCTTCCGCTACATCATGGCCCTAAATTCTAGTTCTGTTAACTTGATTAACTGCACCTCATTTATCTCATCTTTGGTAGAGGTCTCTTGTTCTTTTATTTGGCTTTTGTTTCTGTTTTTCACCATTTTGGCTATCACAGTGGGCTTTGGAGTCTGCCTAATTTTCCCAGTGAGTGTTGGTGTTCTGCTGTTTGTGGCTCCCTCTCCAGGGTTTGGATGAGCCAGGGAGGACCCACTTTAAATACCACCGTCAAGTCTCAGCTTTTCTGGTTAGTGTTGCTAGCCCAGGGAATGGTAGTTATCCTCTAGCTGTTTTTGCCTGGAGGCTATTAGTAGTGGTCACCTGCAGACCCTTGGTTTCTGAGTTGCCTCAAAAACTACCTCAGGTGCTCAGTGTAAGTGGATTTCCTGAGAGTGAAGCAGGTTTTTGTTGTTAATGGGCCTCAATTAGCATTTCAATGGCCACCAGATGGGGTTGAATCTCTGAGGGAGGGGCCGCCGCCTCTCCCCAGGGCCCTGGGAAGGAGTAAAATGACCACAGTCCTGCGTGGCTGCATTCAGCGAAAGCTCTTAGCACCCTCCAAAACCCGAGTGTCCCCACACAGTTCTAGTCCAGTCTGCCTTCCTTCTGCCGGAGCCCAAGATGAGTGGCTGCTGCCAATTTAGCCTCTGTCCGGACTCTGCGTCGTGGAGCCGCCTGGGACTCTTAACCCCTGGGCACTGCTTCTAGCCAAGGGCGGCCGCGGCTGTGGCACCAGCTGAGGGGGTTGCACTCAGCAGAAGCCCCAGGACTGAGCCGCAGTAGCGGGACACTGCAGAGGTTGCAGTAGCATCCAGTACAGTCCCCTGGTCCCCGCAAGTCTGTGCGGCACCAGCCGAGGGCTTAGCACGCAGAGTTCACAGGACTCAGCCTTGGTAGCAGTGTCCCGCCGAGTCCCCTTGTTCCCGTGGGTCTGTGCGATACCAGCCGAGGACTTAGCAGGCAACAGAGTTCCCGGGACCCATGCTGGGTGGCAAGGGAGGCGGTAGCAGTAACTTCCTGCCGAGTCCCCTGGTTCCCGCGAGTCTGTGCAGCACCAGCCGAGGGCTTAGCAGGCAACAGAGTTCCCAGGGCCCATGCAGGGTTGCAAGGGACGCGGTAGCAGTAACTTCCCGCCGAGTTCCCTGGTCCCTGCCCAGGCCGCTGCGGACCGTGGCCTCCTGGCCCCCTCTCGTGTCCTTGCAAGCCTACCAGGATTGAGTGGGTGTTTCTGGTTATGTGTTCCTCCAAGGTGTCTTTCAGTTGGCCTTTCCTGAGGATTTGCCTTCATTTTCGTTGTAAATCCAGTTTGGTCCTGGGAGATGGTCTGTGTCGTTCCATTCACTTCGCCGCCATTTTTTCCATTGTATATATTTTGTTTTCTATTAATTTATTTCTGTTACAGATGTTTCTCCTTTTCCCCTCTATGACATCCTCATCCTAATCCTTCCCCCTCCTCACAGCACTGTTGTCTATGTCCATTGGTTATGCATACATGCACTTAAGTTCTTTGGTTTATCTCTTCCCTCCCCCAGACCCCCTCCTCTGAGATTTGTTAGTTTCTGGGTCTATTTTGTTCATTATATTCCAGAAATATAATGATCATGTGATATTTGTCTTTCTCTGATTGGCTCATTTGACATAGTAGAATAGTCTCCAAGTCCCTTCATGCCACCTCAAAGGATAAGAGATCTTTCTTTCTTTTCTTTTTTTTTTTTAACAGCTGCATAGTTTTTCATTGTGGATATCTACCAGAGCTCTTTATCCACTCATCTATTGATAGACACTTGGGCTGTTTCCACATCTTAG